>NC_143523.1:39415326-39715326 GCF_031878675.1 Megascapheus bottae
GTGAACCACAGCTCTACTTCTGGCATTTTGGTGGTAAACTGGAGATAAAGAGCCTCACAGACTTGCCTGTCCCAGCTGGCTTTGAACCGTGAGCCTCAGATCTCAGCTTCTTGAGTAGCTAAAATTATAGGGGTGAATCACCAGTGACCAACTTTAATGAAATATTTGACTAAGTATTTTGTTCTTCTGATGTTGATTTAATAGATTGCTAAATTAACCCTGCCAGTTCCAACTCCTAGTAAATCCCACATTTTACTGCTTATTTTGGATTTTGTCATTTCTCTCTGCCTCCCTTCCAACCCTCCACTCACTTTCCCCCACCCCGTCTCTTTCTCTTTTTCTTTTTCACTACTACTTGGATTTTGAACTCAGGACCTCATCTGGTAAATGTGCTCAGTTTATGCTCTGTCCCTTGAACATTAGTCCTACTTTTCGTTAGTTAGTTTGGATGTACGAGTCTCAAGGACTTTCCTACCTGTGCTGGTTTCAAACCTCAATCTTCAGGAGCATAGGTAGTCTCCTGAGTAGCTGGGATTACAGGCTTGAACCATGAGCAGCTAAACCCTAAAGTTGCTCTCTGATGAAGTCCTAACTGTTTCACATGATGTATTAGCTCCCCAGCCTTGTTCTCCAACTCCAGCAATAATGAGCCTTGGAGGACTTTGCATAACCACTCTCCTGTACAGTCTTCTTTCCAGCCCACCCCAGTCCTACTTCACCTGGTCTTTATCTTTTTTTACAGCTTCCAGTATAGTATTGTCATGCCCACTGCACTGTTTCCTCTGTTAGACTGAAAGTTTCTTGAGGGCATAAAAACACACCTGTCTTTTTTTTAAATCATTGTAATTTAATAATTTAGTACATATACTCATATATGATAGATGTTTTAAAATCACTGTAGAATATCAACTCAACTCAATCACTTTTATGAGACTAAATTTAGAAAGCCAATATTCCTTGAGTAAAAGAATTCAGGGACAGCAACCAGGCCCTGAATTCAAGACCTACAACTGACAAAAATAAAATAAAATGTCTAGAACCCTTTCTTTCCCATGAATTACATTTTCCATGAGTTTCATTTTCATCTCTTTTTTTGTTCTTGTTTTTGTTTTCTGTTTGGCCTCCACTTTTGTGGTACTGGGGATGGAAGTCAGGACATTGGACCTGCTAAGCAAGCACTTTGACTATGAGCTACATCTTTGTTTGCTTCTATATGCATACAAGCTTTCTTACCACACCACACACACACACACACACACACACACACACACACACACACACACACACACACACACACACACACACACACACACTTGTACCTGGAGCATTTCCTAAAGACTATAATCTGGATCTCTCCTTGCCACACCGACCTACTTCATTTCTTCTAAGCAATCTTCTTTCTCTGCTGCCCCAGCACTCCTCCTGCACTGTCTTCTCCCCCAGAATATGCTGCTTTTAACTGGTGCAGGGAAACAAATGATTTTGACCTAAATAGTGACTGATTATGCTTCCACATCCTTCCTCCTTTCTAACCCTGAAATCTGTCAGCATGAAATTGCACTTGCCTAATACATAATTAAAACTGTTTATGTTATTATGAGGGTAAGAAGATTATTAACAACTGTTCATGGTTTTATAGTGAGGCTCAAATTAGCCAGATCCTGGGAGAGCAGGACTAATCAATCATTTGTTCAATGTATTTTTCTTCACTTGTCAGGAGTGCAGCTTCAGGCTGCGCCTGAGCCTAGAAACCCTTCTACTTTACCCTCCCAAGATAGATGATTTAAGTATGCTCCTTATGTTTATGGGAAGAGAATCTGAGACTAGATGGGGCCTTGTACCCTCAATCTGTCTTGGATAGCCTGCCCTGTTCTATATTCTGCTGTAGGTTAGCCCTGGTCTTGCTCACACTGGGAGCCTCAGGCTGTGGTTTTCAAACTGGGGGTTCATTAGCATAAAGCATCACCTGGAGACTTGTTAAAGATGAAAGTCTAAGCCCCACCCTAGGCCTGCTGAATCATTCACTCTTGGAAGTGGAGTCTAGCAATCTGTGCTGATACGGTGTCCTGGTAATTACAATGCTGATGTTCCCCAACCTTCTTCAGAGAGGGAAATGCTCTTGCCCCCGAGTTCCAGCCTCATGATGATAGACTCCATTAAAATCACCAGCATGCTTTGGTGGGAGTGTGGCCTAATGGAAGAGTGCTCGCCTAACATGTACAAAGTCCTGGGTTCCATACCTTGGTATCACATACATAGAAAGGGCCAGAAGTGGTGCTGTGGCTCAAGTGGTAGAGTGCTAGCCTTGAACTGAAAAGCTCTGGAATAGCACAAAGGCCCAGAGTTCAACCCCACTACCAAAAAAAAATAAAAACAACAACAACAACAACAAAAAACCAGACTGCCTGCCTGTTTTCATATTGGCCAATAGTAAGTCTTTATTGCTACACACAGCAATCAAGTAAGTCTCTGTTGCTTTCCCACCTTGTTAGCCCATGCAGGATCTCTCCCTGACCTTCTCTATGCTAGCTGTTTTCTCTGATCTACATCTGTCATCATGGCCTGTAGTGTTTCTAATTACTGTAGCCTACTTGGCTGGGTTTTATCTGAACAGCTGCAATGAAGTCTTAACATCTGCATGCTGCCTCCAGCAAACTTATCTCATCCAAAGTTGTAGCCCCTTTGGGTCCTCCTTGGTTCATCTTAGCATTCCCAGCATACAAAGTGGGTGTGGGGCAGTACGCAAATTCTAATTAAAGGCGAAGCCTCAACTGACAAACAAAAACACTGAAATGGCTTAGAATTCATGAAAACGAAAAGGGAAAAGAAGAAATTTCACAGTATATACAGATATATACCACATCAGTACCACATTAACAGGAAAGGCTGGAAGCGACACTGTGGCTTAAGTAGTAGAGTACTAGCTTTAAACAAAAAAGCTCAGGGACAGGGCCAGGCCCTGAGTTCAAGCCCCAGGACACACACACACACACACACACACACACACACACACTCTCTCTCTCTCTCTCTCTCTCGCACGAGCAAAGCAAAGGTGTTTTGTTGGTTTTAATATGAAGGTATATATTTAACTGGGTGCTGATGGCTCACACCTGCAATCTTACTACTCAGGAAGCTAAGATCTGAGGATTGCTATTGGAAGCCATCGCAGACAGGAAAGTCCATGGGACTCTTATGTCCAATTAACCACCTAAAAACCAGAAGTGGAGCTCAAAATGGTAGAGCCTAGCCTTGTGTAAAAAAGCTCAAGAACAGGACTCAAGCCTTGAGTTCAAGCCCCAAGACAAGACACCAAATATATATATACATTTATATATACTATATATGTTACATATATAGTATATATATATGCTATGTATATTATATAATCCATATCTACTATAATTAAGAATGGTGGAGGAAATGAGATGTGATTCTTCTAGAGTAGAGCAGAAAGTAAGAATTATTGACCAGAGGCAAAGAATACATTCCAGATAACAAAGAGTAAGTAACCCAGCAAATGCCAGACGTACAAAGAAGGGGAGACAGGTGTAGAAGGAAAAGCCTACCTCACTGGTGTCCTCTTACTAAATCATGCTGTTTTTGACAACTTGTTTAGCTTATGGAATTCCACTGAAAGATCGAGGTGAAAAAACTGATGAAGAAGCAGAAGGCTCATATTCAGATGATGAGATGTTAACACACAAAGGGCTGCGAAGATCCCAAAGCATGAAATCAGTAAAAACTGTCAAAGGCCGAAAGGAGGTAAGTCAAGTGTAACATTGTTCTTCCTGATTCGTATTTGCAGGATTTTCCTGCTGCATTATTATTAGGGGTGGAATGGGAGAGCAATAATGGCTCTTTTGGCTTTTAGTTCAATCTGATGTTTTTCCTGGGATTTGAAAATGGCAACTCCTGCCAGGCACCATGGCTCATGCCTATAATCCTAGCCACTCAGGAGGCTGAGATCTGAGGATCAAGCCAGCCCAAGCACAAAACTTGAGACTCTTATCTCCAGTTAATCTCTAGAAAATAGGAAGTGGGACTTGGTTCAAGGGTAGGGAAGTAGCCCTGAGCTGAAGAGCTCAGGGACAGTGTCCAGACCAAGTTCAAGCCCCATGACCCACCAAAAAAAAAAGGAAAAAAAAAGAAAAAAAATGGCAACTCCTATGTGGGCATTGTCATGAATACCCATTACTAGCCCTGTAAATAAACAAGGAAAGCTGCTGAAAGAAGTGCATAGTTTTGCTCTCAATCATTTCTATATGATGATTAGTAGAAGTTTTGCCCAAACTGATATATTATCTTTGCACCCAGAAAAGCAGGAAGGATCAGTGTTCATTGTTACTATACTAAGCAAAACAAATAATAGGACAATGTTTTGTTATCAGTGATAATAATCTATGTATATCCAGTATCAGTGTACTGACCACATTTTTATGGGTATATAAAAATAGTGCTGTTTTATACACACTTATAATGAAATATCGATGGCTGATTCTATGTGTTTACATGCCATTGAGTCCTAGTTTAAACAGTAATCAGGATGTTTAATAACACATTTTTCTCTTCAGGTGCGGTATGGTTCTCTAAAATACAAAGTAAAGAAGAGACCACAAGTGTATTTTTAGTCATCTACACCTCAGATATCCCAAGATAAAGAATGCAAATAGGTTACTTTTGGCTGGGAAGTGGAGCTCATTTCCTATCATGATATATTTAGGATTTATACATTAATTCTTTGGATTGTGGCAGTGATTGTGTTTACTTTGGTGAATTTAAATAGGTTTTGCTTAACGATTTCAGAATACTGACTACTAAAGGTAGCTGTGCAAGATTTATTAATGTTCATATCAGATTATGGAAAATCATGTTAGCTGTTTTCAAAATGCAACACTGAGTGCCTGGGACACAAGATGACACAAAAACCCAGACTATACTTGAAGAGTCTTTTTATGGTTTAGGATAACCATTGTTGTGTTACATTGTGTTTTACCTCCATCTGTGTTATCTCTATCACATGAGGATTGCAATGAAATAGACTTCTGATTGAGCTGTGATAGACAAAGGATATAATGTAAGATATATTCTTTAAATTTTTACCTTTCTAATACTTAACATTAACCAAAAGCTCTTAAAACAAATATTTGAAAACCAGGTATCTATATAGCACTTTCCTGACTAGTTTTGCACACTTGAGAATTGTTTACTTATCTGACAACTGTACATTGAGTTTAAATTTTATTGACACTGTTTATCATTGTTTGTCAGACTCTGACATGTCAAATTTATGCCTTGAAATGTATCATCTCTTTTTTCTGTCAGTTTCAGTTTTTAAGTTTGTGGAATTCATAATATAAAAATTTTCCTAACTGTTCAATTTTTAATTATTTCTGTACAGATGAGAAGTTAAATACTAACCAGTTTTTTATGTTGAGTTAAGCATGTTTTTGTCACAATTACATTTTCAGTTTTTAAAAATGGTTCCTGGGGCCAGGAGTTTGGCCTAGTTGTAAAGTGCTTGCCTACCATGCACGAAGACCGGGGTTCGATTCCTTGGTACCACATACTTAGAAAAAACCAGAAGTGGTGCTGAGGCTCAAGTGGTAGAGTTCTATCCTTGAGAAAAATCCAAGGACAGGCCTCAGGCCCTGAGCTCAAGCCCAGGACTGGCAAAAATAAATAAATAAATAAAATAAAATAAAATAAAAATGGTTCCTTTTGTGAAATAAAGTCAAAGACCAGTACAGCACATCAGTATCTCCTGACCCATGAAATTATCCAGTAGTCAGTTTGGCACCAGTGACTCACACCTATAATCCTAACTACTCAGGAGGCTGAGATCTGAGGATAGAAATTTGAAGCCTGCCTGAGCAGAAAAATCCTCAAGACGGTATTTCCAAGTAACCAGCAATAGCCAGAACTGGGGGAAGTAAAGGTATGGCTAAGGTCATACGGTGCAAATATATATATATTTATCTCCAATAGTCCATTAATTCACAAGCTTACAGTAGATACATGCTGCTAGTTTATAAATCTGGTAGACTGAAATCATTTGAATCTTTTTTTTTTGGCCAAGAAAATTTCCTGAAGGTGTACCAGTATAAAATATGAAAATCATTAACCCTCTACATCACAGGCTATTCAGAAACTTAGCATTTTTCAATCTAAGCAATTTGGAGATATTTTTGAGGTTGTACTAAGAGCTCTAAATCCTAAATGAGCATGCCTTTGGTAATGGTTTTAATGTTCAGTAATCAAATTGTATTTTTTACACTTGTCCATTGTACTTACTTGCCCTAAAGAAAACACAAGAGAGATTTGTGAGGTCTTAAAACTTACTACCTTTCAAGAAGAAAAGCCGGCTGGCAATGAATATCCAGGGCCTGGAGCTTTGACTGACTATACAATGTTTATTCAGGAGTACCTAGGGATCATTCATCCGCTGCCTCTTGCCTCTGCTCTTGGGATTTTCTGGATATCTCAAAGTCATAATGTATAACACTGAGCAAAAATTCGTTGTTTTTTATTGGTTTGTTTTATAAAAATTTAACTCTATCAGTATCTCTGTCTACCACAACTAATTTTTAGCCTCTTTATTTCTAGAAGGACTCTTTGGAGCTTAATTAGAAGCTCTTGGGTGATAGTGTTATTTGCTTTGCTTAGTACTGGACTTGCCAATATAAGTGCTAGATCATGTTTGCTTTTACTACACAGAGGCAATGTCATTCTCAGATTGCCTGATAAGGTCATGTATGTGACTTTATATTGAGAATATTATGCTTTGTGGGGCTGATTGGTACCATTTTATTTTTTTCAACTCTAATCTCAGTGTTATTGGTTCTGGGGATGAGCCTAGATAATGGAGAACATACTTAACATGCACCAGCTTTGTAACCCTGTCCTGTAATAAACTTATATTCATATACTATTTTAAATTTGAAATATTTATCTTCTAAAAGCAAACTCACTCATGAAAGACACTAAGTCTGAGAGGCATAGTTCCAGTTTCTTCTGTGTCACTGTGCTCCTTCACATTCACCATCCTTCCTCTGCTACTTATCAGCTGTTAATACCTTATGCACAGTTGCTACCATTTTCTTCTGTCATTTTTTTACTCTCATTTTACATTTCTTAAGTTTTGCATCTGTCCCTTCAGTGTGTTTTATTTAGCATGCCTTTATTTGAAAATAAATATGTAATAAGCTTAAGTATTTTTGTTTCTTTTATGTCTTAAACATCTTGTTTTTATTAGTGTCTCTGCTTTTAAGTCTACTGATTTTTGTGAGATACAAATTTATTCATAAATGATAGTGCCTTGCTTCCTCTTCCTCTCCTCCCCCGCTACTACTTGGGGTATGGGCATTAGGTGCACAAGCCCATTTAGGGCTTATCCAGAATTTATCCAGCAGTTATAGCCTACTAGTATTTTACTATACACTCATTCAACTTGTTTGCTAATACTTAACCAGTTCCCAAATTTGTTTTGGTGTAAGTATTCACCTTTTCTTTAAAATGCCATCGTTTTCCAGTATAACAAAGTAAGTCCGTTGCTAAATAATTACGTAAACCTACCTAGATTATAGCTAAGATTCCCTCCTCACACTTCACTATATCTATGTTTGGCTACAAATGATAATGCCTTCATTGGTGATTATAAATACTTGACTAAACTGATTGATTGAACAAAATTATTGAAGTATTTCAGGGATCTTATTCCATATCACCACCAAAGATATCTACAGTGTTAAAAAGTATGTAAATAGTCCAACTTTCTATATACCTGTTTTCTTTCTTTACTTTTTTAGAATAACATTATATACTTTTGGGAGAATGCTTGAACTTTTGTGTTGTTAAAATATGTAATACTGGCAGCAAGTATGGCCTAGTGGTAGAGTGCTTGCCTAGCATGCACGAAGGCCTGGGTTCCATTCCTCAGCACATAGAAAAAGCCAGAAATGATGCTGTGACTCAAGTGGTAGAGCTCTAGCCTTGAGAAAGCCCAAGGACAGTGCCCAGGACTGGCAGAAAAAGAAAAAAAAAAACTCATAATACTTCCAAGTACTGATGGCTCACAGCTGTAATCCTAACTAGAGGCTGAGACCTGAGAATCCAGTTGAGAGCCAAGCAGGAAAGTCCATGAGACTCTTTTATCTCCAGTGAATTACCAGAAAACCAGAAGTAGCACTGGGGCTCAAAGTAGTAAAGCACTAACCTTGAGCAAAAAGAATTCAGGGACAGTGCCCAGGCCCAAGAGTTCAAGCCAACCAAAAAAAATAATAATACTATCTTACATCAACTATAAATACTTTTTACTTTTTATTGGAATGAGCTAAATTTTAATTTACTATCTTTAATCAGAAAAATTTAGTTAATATATAAATTAAGTTCCTGGGGCCGGGAGTTTGGCCTAGTGGTTAAAGTGCTTGCCTAGCATGCATGAAGACCCGGGTTCGATTCCTTGGTACCACATATAGAAAAAAAGCTGGAAGTGGTGCTGAGGCTCAAGTGGTAGAACTCTAGCCTTGAGAAAGTCCAAGGACAGTGCTCAGGCCCTGAGCTCAAGCCCCGGACTGGCAAAAAATAAATAAATAAATAAATTAAGTTCCTGTTTTCTCCTTTTGTGAACTGATTTATTTGTTAAATGATTGGGTAAATTTTGAGACTGATGTTATATGATATGTTGCATGTATTTTTAAGTAAACATCATGTAAGATTAAAGCATTCTGAAAGAAAAGTGCATTTTTACCAAAATATCTTTCAGACTTAAGCTTTAAAAAAACTTCTGCAGATTAAATGTGTACTAACTCCATGTCTTTACATTTTACCTTCTGACATCTAAGTTTGTATACTTTCATAGCTAAAGAAAATAACTATACAAAATTTTGATCTTTTTGTAAAGCCTATCTTTAGCCCAGCTTGTGGTAATTTTGCAAATGTGTTTTTTGAAAATTCTAAAATAAACTCATTTTATTACCAGAAATTTGTGTTTCTTTTTTTTAAGAGTCAAATTTCATGAATTGACGTTGTTACTGACTATATCATGTTTATGTAATGAACATTATAAACATACACTTACGATTACAAATCACAGAACAAATTCTAAAATTCATATACATTCAGTAATGATCATCTACAGGACACAAAAGGAAGAATGACTTGTTAAATTTTCAGATTAGAAAGAGAAGACAGGCCAGACACCAGTTGCTCACATCCATAATTCTAGCTACTTAAGAGGCCAGGATCTGAAGATCTTGGTTCAAAGTTAGCCCCAGACATAATAGTCTTTAAGAAACTCTTATCTCTAACCACTCAAAAACCCCACAACCACCACCAAAAATAAAAACAGGAAAGAAAGAGAAGACAGGGAAGGCAATGAAACCCTAGCTTTCAATTGGCTGGTTAGCTGTCTTTTCGGCATAAAATATAACAGAAAATTCAGATTTATGTGTCCTGGAAATGTACTGGGGCTCCATCTGCTTGAAAGTCAGGCGTCTGTCTGCCTCATATTTCAGCTTTATAGAGAAATCCTATGCTTAAAAAAGTTTCCTTGTGTTAGTTCATTATGATATGTATGTTAGAGAATGTCCAGATAGCTTTCAAAATAAAATTTTTATAATTTCATCTGTAGTATGAAGTATAGCCTTACAGTGGACCAAAGAAAATTTTGAAAAAAAGAAGTACAAATGTGAAGTTCATTTTTTTCCTTTCAGTGTTTTATTTTCTCTTGACATGTGGCTCCCTGTTCTTGAAAAAGGAATTTATGAACAAAAATCATGAGAGACTGATTAATTATTGGGGGGGGAGGCAGGTTCCTTTCCCTCCACCCAGGTCCTGGCACTTGAACTCAGCTACTGTCACTGAGCTTCTTTTACTCAAGGCTAGAGCTCTACCACTTGAGCCACAGGACCACTTCCAGCTTTGTGATTTATTCGAGATAAGAGTTTGCAGTCATCAGTTCTGAGCGTCTTGAGTAGGATTATAGGTGTAAGCCACCAGTGCCTGGCTTGATTCACTATTTTCCTCAAGTGGTAGAGCACTAGCCTTGAGCACAGAGGCCAGGTCCTGAGTTCAAGCCCAGGACAAGCCAAAAGTGCAATAGATTACTAAAGGTTTGTACTCAACAAAAATCAAGAAAATTACCATGTTAATTATTTGTTTGCTTGATATGCCCATATTAAGAGAAATGAAAAGTAGGCACTATGGCTCACACATGTAATTCTAGCTACTCAGAAGATTGAAATCAGGAGGATTATGGGTTGAGGCCAGCCTGGAAAAAAGTTCTTGAGGTGCCCTTTCTCAACCTAATAACAAGGAGACATCCATCTGGCATCCCAGCTATATGCAAAGCTGAGATTGAAAGTATCACATTTCCAGGCCCACCAAGGCAAAAATTAGGTACAATTTCATCTCAACAGAGATGGTAGTAAATGGTCATAGTGGTGATGCTTGTCCTTCCAGCTATATAGGAAATGCAAACAGGATGATTTTAGTCTAGGCCTTTCCAGGCAAAGAAGAAAAACCCTATCTCAAAAATGACAAGTCAGGAAAGGCTAGTAGCATGGCTCAAATGTTAGAGCACCTGCTTAGGAAGGGTGAGACTCTGGGTTTAATTCACAGTTCTATCAAGAAGGGGAAAAAAAAAACCTAGAGGAGAAAGGGATGGTATTTTGGAATCACATGAAAATAAACATCACTTTCTTATATTCAATAATACCCTCTCTGATAACCCACTTTTGTAAGATAGCACTGTTACATTTCTATACCATGTCTGTAACAAGATAACAATTTAAGAGAATAATTCTTGCTTTATTAAAATGATTTAGTAAGATGCTAGCCAGGCAGTGCAAGCTCATGCCTGTAATTCAAACTACTCAGCAGGCTAAGATCTGAAGATCATGGTTCAAAGCTAGTCTGGGGAAGGAAAGTTTATGAGACTTTTATCTCCAATTTACCACCGGAAGACTCAAGTGGTTCTATGACTCAAAGTGGCAGAGCACCAACCTTTTACAGAAAAGCTTAAGGAAGGTGCCTGGGCCCTGAGTTCAAGACCCACAACAGACCCAAAAAACAAAAATTTACCACATTAATGCTTGGAGTGTTTACGATTTATATGCATCTTTGAATTTGTATTTTTAATTCTCCAAAAACATAGTTGTTATTTTTTTCTTCCTTAATCCCTTAATCCATGGCTCCCTTTGGCTCTGTACAAAATATTTCCTGAATATAACCTGCAATCTTCAACTTCTACAGCTCAAGCCACTCAACTGAAGTACTCTGGGCATAACTTTTATTTGGGGCAGGAATTTTTGAAACACTGCTACATTTGTAGTAGCTGGGCATGTTTTTCAGTGTGACATTTAGCAATGAGTCCCAGAGGACCGGAGCAGTTTGTTATGTTTTCAACTGCTACCTTTGGGGAACACTAACAAAAAGAGAATCTGTGAAAAGAGGAGGGAAGTGAATATGAGGAGCAGATGTTTAGACATACCATTTCTCAAAGAGAAGGGTCTCCCCCCCTCCAACTGTGAGATTCTGAAAAGATGAGCAAGGAGAGGAGTTGATGAAGCTCATTTAGAGTTATCTGGCTGAATTCTATTCTGTTTTGACATGTGCTATGTCACAGTATTGAATTACAGACTGTATTATATATGGAGATGTCTTCCTTGTCAATTTTAAGTTACTCTAAATTTGAGAGCTACAATTGATCATGGTGTGCCTGGAGTCAGGGATATGTATCTAGATTCGTTGGGCTTCTTCAGTGAAACAATACCAGTAATATCAGAGGGGTTTATTTTTTTATTATTTTTGTTTGTTTGTTTTGCCAGTCCTGGGCTTGAGCTCAGGGCCTGAGCACTGTCCTTGGACTTTCTCAAAGCTAGAGCTCTACCACTTGAGCCTCAGCACCACTTGTGGCTTTTTTCTATGTATGTGGTGCCGAGTAATTGAACCCAGGTCTTCGTGCATGCTAGGCAAGCACTCTACCACTAAGCCAAACTCCCTGCCCCAGAGGGGTTCAATTTTAAAGAACGTGAACCCAGGTCTTTGCATGCTAGGCAAGCACTCTACCACTAGGCCAAACTCCTGGCCTATAGGAAGGCTGGGAATAAAAAAATCCATAGGGTAGTTTGGGAGGTTGGAAACCCAAGAAGATGTGTCATGACTCCAAAAGCTTTCTGCAGACAGAACTCCCTCACTGCCTGATTGGAATAGGTCCCCTTTCCTCCACATGGGGGAGAGGATGGTGTGTTATCTGCAGTTTTCTGACTTAAATGTCAATCTATGAGCAAAACTAAGCTTCACAGCAACATCTAGACTAGCTCTGACCCCACGGCAGTACCATGGTATCATTGTGTTCCATTATAATAACTAACACTTGTTTTCATGCTTTGGGAAGAGATGGCATCCTTACTTTATAAAGAGAAACATACCAGATAATAACTTCAAACTGTTACACTAAATCATCCCATAGATCACCCAATACTTAAAAAATGACTCTGGACTGTGAAATGTCAGAATATCAAAAGAAATAGAATGTCAATAATAGATGCTCTTTGAGCAGCTTCAGTAAGGACCAGCCTTGCTTTTAAATCGAAGACAAAGACCAATCATTTCTCATCAATTATTGGCTAAGACAAACAGGAAGAGTTTGAAGAGAGGATGTAGCTTAATCAGGAGGAGCTTCCTCCCAGGAAGTGCTTCCTTCCTCCCTTGCCTTTCCAATATTTTTGTTCCAGGCCTTCCTCTCCTCAAGCCACACCTTGTAAACGCTTTTATGTGCAGTGTTCACAACATGAAGAATTCTGTGTGCTGTTCCATACTGGGTTTCAACTAATAAAACACACATGCACAAAAGATCCAATGCCTTTTTACACAGAGGATTAACTTTATTCAGTCGTTAAGTTAAAACCAAGTGCAGTTAGGATATATAGCAAGCGACAGTTTCCATATGCTACGTTCTAGCAAAGTGGAGCTGTAGTATTTATAGTTTACAACATGCTGTATAAAATTAAAGCTAGCAAGGAGACCCCCAAGGAGGAAAATTAGACAAAGGGAAGACCAAGCACCCCATTTTACTGTATTCTGGACAGATGCCTTTCGGTACACATAATTTTTTAGAATATTTCACATTAGTTGATATGCAGAAGCATTTGTAATCTTACCAATAATTTAAGACTTGAGGGGGGAGGGTGTGTGTGAAACGAATGAATAGGAAAAGAAAAGGTTGCAGAAGAGCAGGACTAAATAATTGACATTAAAAGTACAGAGCAAGGTTACATGAGATCAAGTTGATCTCTTTGACCCAACAGTCTCAGAGCATATAAGACTGCTGCAAGTCATAATTGCTTCCTCATTTAGATTAGACAATGAGTTTTCTCTGCAAGCGGCTCTCCTCTAAATAGTTCATACTGAGTAAATGAAACAAGTTATCTTTGGGCAGTGCAGTGACCGAATCCTCAAAGGGTGAGAGCAGAGCTATGGTAACCTCTTCAGCCTGGCCTCTCCATCCTGTTCCTATTTAGGGAATCCGTGGGGCAGCCAGTGTTGAGAGCAGCCTGCGGGTTTGCCGGCTTTATTGTTTAGAATTGAAGGGAAGGTCACACGCCCTCTTTGACAGAGAGGTTTATGGGCTCTCTCTAATTAGCAGTACCCTCCACCAGACAGACTGTTGGCCACCTTCCAAGCAATGGGGTTTGGTAGCGGCCACTGATGAAGGAGAAAACAAGGTTATTTACCCGGTGACTGTAATTCTTGGCACAAGTTCTCCCTTCACACTCAGACACGTTTTCCTTTTGTTCCAACTTGCCTTTGGAATTCAGCTTAGGGCGTGGAGGAGGTGGGGAAGGAGGAAAAGCGGGGAAGCGGCTATATATTTAAGCAAGCCATATGTTGGTCTCAGAGAGTGTTCACTATTCTGAGGCTCTGCTTTTTAAAGAGAGGCCGGGAGGGAAGAAGAAGAAAAGGGTAACGGACTCAGAGCACTGCCTGCGAACATAAGTGCCCAAAGCACATGCCCACACACAGACTCAAGAAAAGGAAGTTCACTTTGCAACATCTATCCAATCACGACAGTGGGTCCGTTGGGGACCCTCCGAAATCCCATGGGTAAAAACGTGATTGGGTCTTCACTGTGACTGAAGTGTTATAAAAGGAGTGGCCCGGAATACATGTGGCTCTTGTCCTGTGGTGTCGGTTCTGCTGGCAGGACAGTGGATTCGGCCGATAGAAATGCCTCCGGGTTGATTTAAACCAGATGCCCTGACTATTTTTGTTGGGTTTTGCAGGCGCAGCAGAGCTGCAGAAGGCAAGGCTGCCCCCCTCGGCGGTCCGCTCCAGTCGTCCCTCCAGATACCCGGCCATTAAAAAAAAAAACCTTTCAAGTCTCCTTTATTATTCCAGGCACATTCCAAGGGGATGGAGTCACAGGGTTCGCTGGGCTTTTCTCCTGCCTCCAACTGCCTGGGCTGGCTGGAACACGACCCCCACCCCCCAGCTCCCAAGATGGAACCCAGCCCTGGCCCCAAGCGCGTCAGGTCTAGCGGCTAGAGGCTGCAGCCCTGACCGCAACTTCTCCCTTCCACCTCTCCAGATCTGGGACTTTGCCGGCTGCTCAGCGGGAGTCCCCAGATCAGCCCTGGGGTGGTCTGGTTTTAAAAGATGGCCTTGATCTTTAAAGAATCCGGCAACCAACCCTGCCCTACTTTTGTGAGCGGCTGCTGGGTGGCGGCGGGGCACCGGCTGGGGCGCGGCGGTGCGTCCCGCACTGAGTGGCGCGCTCCGAGAGAACCCCAGGGGGGGTCGAGGGCCTTCTCGTTTTCTTTCTTTTTTTATTTTAAGTCAGCTGGGCGGACAAACTCCTCCCAGACCCCCTCCCCGCCTCACCCCACCCCCTGCCTGGCAGGGGTCTGTGGGGCCCTAGTGGGAAAAGAGCACATCTGGCCTCTCCGGAGCCACATCTGCAGCACTAACCGCTTCCCCCTCCCCCTCCCCAACCAGATGTTCACGGGTCCCAGGAGTGAAAGAACGCCGGGGAAGGGGCTTCCCGGGCACAGTTGGGTGGTATCCACACACGGGGTTGGGGGCATCGCCCCGTGAGACTGAGCCTGGCGGCAGTGGGGGGAGGGGCCTGTGAGAGGGAGGGGGAATGGGGAGAGCACTGGAGTAATTTAGGGTGCTGGGACCTGGCCGGGAGGAGAATGGGCCTCGCCCCTCCCTGTCTCCAAACCCGACCCCACGGCGTGGGATTTTACAACCTTTGGTCCCCATGAAGGTAGTGGTGGGAGGAGGAGGAGACGGGGCTGGTGGGGGGGGGGTGTAAAGGGGCTGGACACGCTGCTTAAGGGCTGGACAGCACTGGGAATCCTCAATCTCCCACCCCTCCCCCAGCCGGAAGCCCCGGACTCTGCCCCATCCCGAGATGGCGAGAGGGGTCCAGGCTTGGTATTCTGACCCTTCTTGCTTCTCTTCTTCACCCTCTCCATCCCCTGTCCTGTTCAGAGAGGGAGGAGCTGCTGCTGCGTCCTCAGGACTTTCTCCAAAATCTAAGCCGGGGTGGGGTGGGGTGGGGGGCGTCTGCGGAGCCTGGCGCAGACCCCTCCCTAGCGAGTTTGTTTGCACGCCGGAGTTTGGACATCTCCCTAAGCAACGGTGTTTGCCAAGGAGTCGGGCTGCGCCGCGGAGCCTGCCTGCGTCTAAGGGATGCCCCAATCGCCACAAATCCTTTCCATTCGATTTGTGTAACCAAGGCCAGGGCAGACTGTGTTCTTACTTCGAAGTTATCCTTAAGCCAAGTTGTCCTCAGATTTTTTGTTTTTTGTGTTTTTTTTTGCCAGTCCTGGGCTTGGGCTCAGGGCCTGAGCACTGTCCCTGGATTTTCTCAAAGCTAGGGCTCTACCACTTGAGCCACAGCACTACTTCTGGTTTTTTGCTATGTATGTGGTACCGAGGAATCGAACCCAGGTCTTTGTGAATGCTAGGCAAGCACTCTACCACTAGGCCAAACTCCCGGCCCCTGTCCTCAGATTTTTATCTACAGGTGTCATACCTTAGGTCATTGGGCAAACGTTTTGTGGCCATTCAGAAAACTAGAGAAAGGCAAGGTGAGGGGGGGGGGTCCTAAAAGGAAAGGGGGCAAAAAAGATCATAACCTAGGACAGGCGCGGTGGATCAAGCCTGTAATCCAGGCTACTCAGGAGACTGAGATCTGAGGATCAAGGTTGTTCAAAGCCACCCTGGGCACAAAAGGACCTGAGACTCTTATCTCCAATTAACCTCTATAAAATGGGAAGTGGGGCTTGGTCCAAAGGGTTGGGTGGTAACCTTAAGCTGAAGAGCTCAGGAACAGAGCCCAGGCCAAATTCAAGCTCCATGACCGCCCCCCCCCCCAAATCATAACCTAAAGGAAAATGTTTTTAAAAGATAGTGATCTGTTTTCATCTGACCATTCTTAGTCTTATGGCGCACCACTGCGTACGTGCACGAGGGTGAACACACACACACACACACACACACACACACACACACACACACACACACCTGCTAAGGGCAAAAGACAAGAGTGGACTCTGAACTCACATTAATGATAGGCCTGAAGTTGCACTGATTTTTAATGTTTTCTTTCCCAAGGCCTTCAGGTCTTCTCAGTAAGGAACCAAAAGCAGTGTTGAGTGCTGAGAATAAGTTCAAATATTGGCTTGCCATTGATTAATTCTGTGTCCTGTGGCAGGTGGCTCAGTCTTGAGGCTCGTGATTCCTTTTCAATGCTTCTGAAGTATGACTGTGTCATAGAGCATGCGGTAGTAAGACCGGGCAAGTCACGGGTTCTTAACCCAGAGCTGCAATAGTTACTAGTAGTTTTGTGTGAATAAACTCTTTACCACCCAAATAAAAGTTGCAGACAATGGTGGTTGGAAAAAGAAGCCTCAGAGATCTTGTAGGAATTTTATCAATTTGTGGGAAAAACTAGAACTTACAAACCTAGGCATCTCCAGTAGCTGAAATCACAGACTTTCCTCATAACATAGTTTCTGTATTTGCATTTGTTTTGTTTTGTTTTGTTTTTTTGAGACAAGATCTCACTATGTAGTCAGACTGGTCTGAAACTAAAAAAAAAAAAAAACTTTGCTTCAACCTCCCAAAGTATAGATTTTGGCCATGGCCCCTGGCATGAATGTAACTTTTGTAAGTAGAGCTGTGTCAGGTTTTAGAGCACCAGTCTTCAGTAGGGGGAAAAAAAAAAGGGAGAGCACCCAGGTCCTGAGTTCAATCACCAGCAAACATTCTCCCTGCCCCCCACACCACCACACACACAAAATGACTTTTGAAAACTTGGATTTAATTTCTGAATTTATTCTTTCCAAAGATCACTGTTCTTTGAGAAAAAATTTCACTGAGAAGTTGCTAATCGATTAAAACAGGCACGTTGAAGACACTATCTTCCTTTGTCGGGTTAAGATTTTTCTCGCTTTGTTGCTAATATAGAAGAATCTGGTACAAGCATAATCTGAACTTAAAATATGTTAGATGCACATAAAACATAATTCTGACAAGTTCAAGGCTATTATGTACAAAAGGCCGCTGCTGGAACTTAAGAGACTCTTTCAAATTCTCTAAGTTGGGTTTCCTTTAAAGCAAAAGAAGGTTTAGACTAGCTGCTCCTTTCTGAACTCTGTTCTTTGGTTTCAGAGGTTGCTGAGTTCAGGCGATATATTCTGTCAGTTCAGACTGGGAGGAATGGCTTTGGCACTGAACTTAAAACAGCATGGAGAGATGGGAGAGGCTAATTGCAAAGTAAAGTAACTTTAACCAAATAAATACTAATATATTCCAATGCATGTAATAGATAAATCACTGTCATATGCACTAGTACAAAACACAGGAGGTGCATGTGTATACACTTAGAGTTTATCCACAGTATAGATTCCATATATATACACAAAGACTCGTGTTACTGTGTTTCCAGTACTACAAGGAAGGCAATTTCTTCCCCCTTGACTATGGCCTGAAGAGTGACTTTGCAGTAATGAAAAGGACTGCAATGTAAAGTGTCCATGATTATGCCAGAAAGAAAGAACTGTACCCTCTTGTGGGCCTCCTGACAGGTTACCAAGAAAGATCTCTAAGCAGAAGACTGATTTTTTTTAAGTAAATTTCTATCAACCCTTTTTTCATATAATGTTTATTGTAATTAATAGAAGAGTTATCAAACCTTTTTCATTCATCCACAGTGCAGTTATTTTCCTCTTTTTGTTAGAGACATATTTCCCAAATAATAATATAGTCCATTTATGTCCCTAGATTTCTTTCCCTTATATTCCACACCAAATCTCCTATCAGTTCTAATTTATAAATACAGATATGGACACAAATATAATTCAAGCTCCACTTATTATTGCCTTCTACACTAGGGACTGATCCAAGCCATCACTGTTTATATTGTCCAATCTGTTGCTATTTTCCCAGCTGCCACTGCTTCACTGTACATATCATTCTCCACAGAGTAGCAAAGCAGTTCTTTTCAAATATAAATCAAATGGATTCACCCTCTTCTTCAAAATCTTCCTAATGCATTTGGTATGAAATCCATTCTCCTAACTGTAGTTCAGCCCTTCGGATTTCATTGTTGCCTAATTCTCTCTCCTCATCTTCTAGCCATGTGGGCATCCTTGAGCCCTGTGGAGTATGTGACTGGACATAAGAGATTTGACAAGTGTCTTTTAAGTTTGAAAGATATCAAACTTATGTGGTTGTTTATCTGATATCTCAGTAAAGACACGGGATTATGAGTGTCTGACCTTCTGCAGTAATCCTATCAAAAGAGAAGAGTCCCTGTATGTACTTACCTCAATAATTCTTCATATCCCAGAAGTGTTATTGAAACTGCTTACCTTAGTACTTCTTATTATTTACCTTTTGGAATATGGCCTTTTGTTTATTTTCCCATAGCTCCCTTAAGCTAGCCCTGAAACACTCCAAGCCTATAAAAGCAGAGGGTTGAGCTCAGTGCTGATGGCTCAGGCCTATAATCTTAGTTACTCTGGAGGAAAGAGCTGAAGCTCATAGTTCAAAGCCAGCCCAGAGAGAAAAGTCTGTGAGACTCTTATCTCTAGTAAACTACTTAAAAAAAAAAAAAAAAAAAAAAAGAAGCTAGAAGTGGCATTATAGCTCAAGTAATTGCGGCTAGCCTTGAGTACAAAAAGGTTCAGGGATAGCACCCAAGTCTTGAGTTTAAGCCCCAGGGCAAGAAAAAAAAGAGTAGAAGGTTGAAGAAACATCTTCAGTTTTAACCAAGTCTGTCAGTTAACCTATTCCTAGCCCCATGGTGTTATTAAAAGATTATAAGGCTGGAAACCAGCTGGTAGCTCATGCCTGTAATCCAAGATACTCAGGAGTCTGAATTTTAAAGCTAGACTGAGTAGGAAGTGTGTAAGAGTCAGCAAAAGGTCAGAAGTGGAGCTATGGTTCAAGTGGTTAGAGTACCATCCCTGGATGAAAATCTCAGCTGTGACAGTACCCAGTATCTGAATCCACCCACAATACATTTACACACACACACACACACACACACACACACACACACACACAAGCAGAGCTACTTTGGGGTCCTTGTCTTTGCTATTTCCTCTGCCTCAAGCCCAGATCTCCACTGGCTTCCTTCTTTACCTTGTTCAGATCTCTGTTCAATGTCACCAGAGAAAGGACTGCCCTGATGATCCTACCTTACTTAGAAGTAACACAGCCAGAGATACTCTCTAACCAATTACCCAGTTTTGCTTCCTTTCAGATCTTTTATTAAAGCTCCTATTTATCTATTTACTTAATTACTGACCGTTTCATCACTAGAACATACATTCTATGAGGGTAGGGTCTTGGCTCATTTGTCCAACAAAGCAACTCAAATCTAAAACTATTCTCACATGAAAAAGCACCCAAAAAAATCATTGTTGAAATAGCTCAAACCCTAGATACATAAGGCCATATAGGATGAGGCCAAATTAATGGACCTCCAGGATATGGAAACAAGAGCTTAATTATGAGTGACTGTTGTTCTTTATGTATTATGTTTTTCTCTCTTCTCTCATGTTGCCCTTTGGTTAATCTCATATTGTTACAGTATCCCACTTTGTTATCTGTTATATTATATAGATGTTTACTTGTTTATTTGAAATAGGAGGAGAAAAATGAGGGTAGGGTGTAGGGGAAGGGAATGGGGACAAAAACATGAGAAGGTATCAATGTGTGAGAAATAATGCACCTTCTATCTGGCGAATATAACTGTAACCCCTCTATACATTAAAATTTTAAAAAAGTCATTGTTCCTCACTCCAGTTAGAATGGCCATGATCAAGAAAGCTAATAACAAGAGATGCTGGAGGGGATGTGGCCAGGAGGGATCACTACTACACTGTTGCTGGGAGTGCAAACTCATTCAACCACTATGGAAAGCAGTATGGCAGTTCTTCAAAAGACTAAACATAGAGCTCCCCTATGACCCAGCAATTCCACTACTTGGCATTTACCCAATCATCCAGAAACAAGGACATACTAAATCCACTAGCACAAGGGTGTTCATTGCAGCACTATTTACCATAGCAAAGATATGGAACCAACCCAGATGCCCCTCAGTTGATGAAGAATGAAATTCTCACAATAGAATTCTACGCCCCATTTGTAAGGAAATGGAAAGACTTAGAAAAAATCATATTAAGTGAAGTAAGCCAGATTCAAAGGAACATAGGCTCAATGGTTTCCTTCATTTGTCATAATCAGTAGAAACCTTGGGGTCTCCTGGCAGAGATTCACAACAGAGCAAAACCTTGATACATAAGGCCATATAGGATGACACTAAATGAAAGGACCTCCAGGATATAGAAACAAAAGCCATATAATGAGTGATTGTTGTCCTTAATGTACTGTGTTATCTCTCATCTCTTTTGCTGTCCCTTAGTTATCTCATATTGTTACAGTATTTCACCTCGTTATCTGATATATTGTATATGTGCATTTTTGCTTATTTGAAATCCAATAGGGAAGGGGGGAAAACAAGATGAGGGGCGAGGGTGGGGGGAGGGAAATGGGGACCAAGACATGAGAAAGGGTATCGATGTTTGTGAAGTAATGCACCTTCTATCTGGTGAATATAATGTAACCCTTCTATTAATTACAATTACAATAAAAATATATGGAAAAAATCATTGTTGAATAGGTGAATGATTTAAACCTCATACCAGGAACAAGAGTGTGAAATAAGTCTCTCTCAGTTCCTCTGAGTTCAAGAAATTTTCATTCACTGGCTTGTGAGCTTTACTTTCTTGGGGGGAGGGGGGCGGTTCATGGAGCTTGAACTTGGCCTAGGCGCTGTCCCTGCTTGAGCTCTTCAGCTCAAGGCTACCACCCTACCCTTGAGCCAAGCCCCACTTACCATTTTTTTTAGTGGTTAATTGGAGGTAAGAGTCTCAGGTCCTTTTGTGACTGGGCTGGCTTCTTTGAACCTTGATCCTTATATCTCAGCCTCCTGAGTAGCCTGGATTCCAGGCTTGATCCACCGAACCTGTCCTAGGTTATGATCTTTTTTGCCCCCTTTCCTTTTAGGACTCCCTTCATCCCCCCGCCCACCTTGCCTCTCTCAGGTTTTCTGAATGGTCACAAAATGTTTGTGCAATAACCTAGGATATTAGGACACCGGTAGATAAAAATCTGAGGACAACTTGGCTGAAGGACTGTGAGCTTTACTTTTAATTGACTGCTGCTCCAAGATCGATCTTGACTATTCGATTGGAATTTAATGATATGCGCATATAAAACATGAATCAAATTACGTTCATGTAGTGGCAGAAAAAGAGAATGGAGAGAAGGGAATGAGAATAAGAAAAATAGTGTGGGTAATTCTGTTTACTGTTTGCTCAGTAAGTGATTTCCACTGGAATCAGCATGAGATGGGAGATGTGGATTGCTTTCTCAGTTCCTCTGTTCCACTGTACTCTTCATTGCTCATCAATGGGCCACACCTGGTGTTTCATTTCATTTATTATTATTTTTGTGGGGGGGATTAGCGGTGGGGGGTTCATGTGGCTTGAACTTGGCCTGGGCATTGTCCCTGAGCTCTTCAGCTTAAGGCTACTGTCCTACCCTTGGGCCTGGGTGCTGTCCCTGAGCTCTTTAGCTCAAGGCTACTGGCTCTACCCTTGAGTCAAGCTTATTCCCGTTTTCTAAGGTCCTTTTGGGCCCAGGCTGGCTTTGAACCTTGATCCTCAGATCTCAGCCTCCTGAGTAGCTAGGATTACAGGTGTGAGCCACCACACGTGGCTTATTATTTTTTTGAGATGTAGTCTTGCTATGTAACTTAATCTAGCCTTGAACATGCTATCCTCCTGCCTCTGCCTCCTAAGTACTAGGATTGCAGGTCTATACTAATACACCAGCTTGTATTTCATATATATATATATATATTTTTTTTTTTTTTTTTTTTTTTTTGCCAGTCCTGGGCTTGGGCTCAGGGCTTGAGCACTGTCCTTGGGCTTTCTCAAGGCTAGAGCTCTACCACTTGAGCCTCAGCAACACTTCCGGCTTTTTGCTATGTATGTGGGGTACCGAGGAATTGAACCCGGGTCTTCGTGCATGCTAGGCAAGCACTCTACCACTAGGCCAAACTCCCGGCCCTGTATTTCATATTTTAAACATGGCCCTGAAATGCAAAATAGTTACATAATGAGTGCGATTTTTTTTTTTTTTTGGCAAGCGGTGGGGCTTGAACTCAGAGCCTCGGTACTGTCAAGGCTTTCTCAAGGCTAGTGCTCTTCCACTTGAATCATAGCACCACTTCTGGCTTTTTCTGTTTATGTGGTACTTGGGGAATTGAGCCTAAAGCTTTGTGCATGCTAAGCAAGCACTCTACCACTCATGGCTCCCAGCTATGAGTATGAATCATATCTACCACATCCATATTCTATGGATGAATATCATTATAAGGAAACATGTTTGAATGAATTTTCCCTTTTCTTGATGACTTTATACCTTGAGTACTATATAAGATATTGTGAATGGAGTTTTTAATTGCTTTTATTTTACATTTATCATCAAACATGACACTTACTTTGTAGCCTTTTCTAGCTTAGCATATATGTTTCAGTCATAAATTCCATTTAGGTCAAAATGACTCTACTTTGCAAGAAACAAACTGTATCTTCAGTGGTTTACCATCCCATTAATAGATGAGCAAAAGTTGATTCGTACTTTTTAGTTCTGTAAGATTTTCTTGGCCAGCTTGTCGATAGCATAATATTATTATTTGATAATCAAGTGTGAATCAACTCTACAAAAATTAAATACTAGTGCTTTTCCTAAACTTATGTGCCTAATTGTTCCTGAACTAGGAATATTGGGCCAGATAATTTCTGGAAGGTTCTTTAGTGCTATTTTTCTGTGGTTTGCAAATACATAGGTCAGAAATGAGAATTTCAGGACTTATAACTGTTAACTGTGCTGTGCTTGGTTATTCTGTGAATCATGAATGACTGCAATGAATTAAACTTTACCATATTATTTGAAACAGCTAGTCAGTAAGAATAAGAAGGTAGACTTACAGTTGTAATCTTAGCTAGACTGAGATCTGAGAATAGTGGTTTGAAGCCAACTTCAGCAAAAATAAGTCCATGAAACTCTTATTCCCAATTAACCATCAAAAAGTCATAAGTGAAACTTTGATTCATGTGAGTGTAAATGCCAAACAAGAATGTATGGCCCTGAGTTAAGCCCCAGTACTCACCCGCCCTCTCCCCAAAACCCCACCAGAATATAAAATATGTGAATTCTGTAACTTTCTACTATCCTCCTAATGCTTCATGACTTATTTACCCATATCTTATTGAAGCCTTTCACAAATAATTGCAAACACCAGTATTTGTCACCTACTGGTGTTTGTTACTATTATTATTATTTTGGTATTACTATTATATTTTAATACATTCTGTAGTTTTCACCTTAGTTGTGGTACCATTATTCATAAGTTTATAAATTGACTCAATAAATATTGGCTGAAGGTTTGAATATGGACTAGGAATTGTGCTACGGTTAACAACTGAATTGTCCAAGTTAGAACTCCCAGAGCTGTATTTAATTCACCCTTCTCCTTTACTACTCTTATAGTTCTGTCACCAAATTGGTGCCAGTGCTACCTTCTATATATCCTTCAAGTCTTTATTCTCTTCCTTGCTTACTCTCTGTGTCACTCTGTCAACAGAGCATAAGGCACTTTACTCAGGAGGCACAAATCCCAGGAGTTATTGGGGCACAGGAGACACAGGAAGATGCATGGTGCTTCCACACTGATTGCTGTCTTGCAACATGTCAGAAAGCATGTGACTTTTCTGGAATAAGTATAAGGAGTCTTCTTCTCAGACCAGTTCACAAGGGAACAAAGGATGAGTGTTATCTTCTTGCCTGTCTTTTGGATCAAGATTGGAGAAGACTTACCCCCTAGACAATAAAATAATATCCTTGAATGTGGTTGTTCCATGTTTATGGTGCTCAAAAAAAAAAGATCTTTGCCCATGATATAATCCAATTTTAAAAGTAGAACAACATAGCACAGATAGATCTATGACCTAGAAAGAGAAGGAAGTAGTCAGGGGTTCTGAGATTCTGAAAGGACATATGATGTTTATTCTTACCCTGAAAACAAAAAAAACCCTGCATAATCATATTTTTTCCTTCAGATCTTGGTAGCCGTCTAAGAGCATATTGTGTCACTTACTCTCCCTTCTAATCCATTCTTCACATGACCTAGAGTGATCTTTGCCAAACTCACAAAAGTCTGAGATAAAATGTCAACCCTTTACCATGGCATGCAAGATGGCTTGACTGCTTCTCAGTCCTCTTATAAAAAAGAAATCTTACCAGTAAAATCCATGATTAACATTTGATAATATAACAATTTATTTTCTTTCTTCTTTCTTCTTCTCAGTACTGGGGGTTTAAACTCCAAGCCTTGTGCTTGCTAGATTTATCAACTGAGCCATCCTTCTAGCTCTGATATTTTATTTTTGTAGAGATTGGGGGTTGAATGCAGTGCCCAGACACTGTCTCTTAGCTCTTTCACTCAAGGCTAGCACTAACCCATTTGAGGCAAGCTCATCTTCCAGCTTTTTGGTAGTTAATTGGAGATAGGCGTCTTATGTACATTCCTGCTCCTACTAGCTTTGAATGGTGCTCCTCAGATCTCAGCCCCCTGAGTTGCTAGGATTAAAGGCTTGAGACACCAGCTCTCAGCAAAAATGATTTCTCTCTTTTCTTTTTCTTTTCGTCAGTCATGGGGCTTAAATTCTGGACCTGTGCACTGTCCCCGAGCTCTTCAGCCCAAAGCTACTGCACTATTCCTTGAGTCACAGTGCTACTTCCGGTTTTCTGGTGGGTTAATTGGAGATAAGAGTCTCACTTTAGTGCCTGGACTGGCTTTGAACCAAGATCCTTAGATCTCAGCCCCTGAGTAACTAGGATTACAGGTGTGAGCCACCACACCCGGCTAAAATTATTTTCCTTTAAGTAAAACATTTTTAACCACTGGCAGAGGCAGTAATTATTTTCTCCTAGTTTATATTCTTCAAACTCCCTCCCAGGCTGGCACTGTCTTCTTGGGCTTTAATGCTTTTATGGCCTTGGAAATTCCTTCTTCCTCTTGGTAGTTCCAGGTTTCCACAGCCTCTGCTGGACAGAGAGGCTGTGCTTGACCTTCTACTGGTATTGGTTAAACACTAGTCATATGAATGGCAGGAAGAACTGGACCTATGTTTCTGTCATTCTTTATAGCCACACAAGTTGATAGAGTTTCTCCTAGTGTCTGTCTGTCTGTTCCCAGAGGATCAGCCTTGTAACTATAAAGCTAGGACAGGTTCACTTGTATATTCAGTCCTTGCATCCAGAATTCAGGCTAGATGCAAACCACAGGGAAAATGACAGGAAAGCTTATTTAGGAACCAAATCCTTTCAATAGACTGAAAGTAAGCCGCCTCAAGGGTAAGAATGACAATGATTCTTTAGCTTGGCACAGTTTTTATTGACCTGTAAAGGGCTCAGAGTCCAGGCCATGTTTAAAGGCATAGTCTCATTCAAAGATTTGAGGGAGATTTACTGTCTCAGTTTACTGGCCTAGATAGGTAAGTTAAAGGTCATTTGTTTCAGGAACTATGATGCTGACCTACCTTAGACTGGAATGAAGCCTGCCATGAATCTTTGGGTGGGTGGGCTGAGTCCTCGAAACCCATCTGGTGACATTCCTTCTTATCCGAGGTAGGCTGGCTGGAAATTTTAATTAGTGCTCTCTCTTAGAAGCCTTGTGGTCATGCTAACCTCCATTTTAGGCTGTCTTTGCATTTCCCAGTCACTCCCTATGGCTGACAACCAGCCGCCAAAGCTGAGTGTGATGTGAACCCAGATGTTGATAACACTTTTCCCACAGCAGGTCACATCCTGAGGTCACAACACATTTGAACTCCTTTTCTTCCTTCTCCTCTACTTCTCTCCCCACCCTACTCCCTCCTTGAACTTAGGCCCTAGACACTGTCTTGGTGATTTTTTTTTCCCTTAAAAGTAGTAATGCCCTACAGCTTGAGACACAGCCCGATTTCCTGATGTTTTTACCATCTCACAGACTTTCCTGCATAGGCTGGCTTTGAACCTCTATCCTCAGATCTCAGCCTGCTGGGTGGCTACTATGATGTGTGTGAGCCACCAGCATGGAGCTCTCCTCTTCATAAACCAAACCCTTCTTCTACAACTTGTTTAGACTGGAATGCTTCTATGGTGCAAGATGAAATTGCTCTTTCGTGGGACTGTAATGGAGACACAGTATCATAATTGGTGACAGGAGTAAAGGAGAGGAAAACAAAAAGTCATTATTTTCTAGATGATTCTCATTTCACTATAGTTAAATGGTATCCCCTGTTGCCCATAACTTCAATTTCCAAAGCATTTTTTTCATCAGTTATCTCATTGTCACTTAAAGCATGAAGGGTAGATTGCAAGAACAGATCTTAAAATGTAAAATTGCATCTAAGAAGTTTCTGGAGGTGGAGACTTGAGGAACAATCTTTGCAGGGGAGGAATGGAAATAAAACTAAACAGAAGGTGTGGCAAGACGCTGATGCAGCTCCTTCACTGAGCTTCATAGCTTTCCTAAACTGACGTAAAAGAGCCTGTCCTTCCTTAGCCTGCATTGACATTCACTGACTTTGGTAAGGGGACTTGGCCTAGGATAAGCCACAAGCAATTCTCTAGAGGAACTAAGCTGAGAACTGTCAGCTGACAAAGCCCAGGCACTAAGAAGGAGTGCTTCAGTCCTGAAGAGGGGCTGTGGGCATACTTCACAGCTATAGCTCGCCAAGATGCAGTATTGGTCTTATAAACCTTGGAACTGAGAGTGAAAGATTAACTTAATTTGACCAAGGTCCAAATGCAAATAAAGGATATCTATATTTTGTTTCATTTAATGTTCTTTTCTTTTCTTTTTTTTTTGGTTGTTGTTGGTCATGGGGTTGGGATTCTGGGCCTGGGCGTTGTCCCTGAGCAATTCAGCTCAAGGTTACCATCTTATCCCTTGAGCCACGTGCCACTTCTCATTATCTTGTGGTTAATTGGAGATAAGAGTCTCACAGACTGCTGTGCCCAGGCTGGCCTTGAACTGTGATCCTCAGATGTCAGCCTCCTGAGTAGCTAGGATTATAGTTATTCTGTCAGTTCTACCTTATTAAAGTTGTTGCTTTTAAAGGCCAGGCTAGCTAAGCTGATCAGTTGTTGGTGCATCCCACTTGTATTCCTAGCTTTTAGACTCTTCCGTCCAACTATCCATCAGAAAGCTAGAAGTGGAAGTGTGGCTCAATGGTAGTGGGCCAATCCTGAGTGGAAAAAGCCGAGAGCTTAATGCCCTGAGTTCAAGCCCCAACATCAGCATATACATCAAGAATTCCAGACTATTGCAATTCAGAAAGGATTAGTAATTTTTCTGATGTAGTTAAGGCCAGACCCAGGCGTCACTTCTAGACTGTTGTTTCTGTATTTCACATACT
The DNA here is from genome assembly GCF_031878675.1 of Megascapheus bottae. NCBI lineage: Eukaryota > Metazoa > Chordata > Mammalia > Rodentia > Geomyidae > Megascapheus > Megascapheus bottae. The sequence continues at coordinate 39,443,382 of NC_143523.1, forward strand.
AATTGGATCTGGACCCTTAAAAGAAAAACATTTTAGGACTATACGAGTCTTAATAAAATAGTCTATGCCTCTGCTCTTTCAGAGAGGTAAAGTAACTTGGCAAATTACTCAAGGAAATGAGACTGTTTTCTTTCTCTAACTTTAGTTTCCTCCTATGTCAAAGGGATTCAGTTTCTGACTTTCCTCCCCCTCCCCACCAGCAGCCCATGAACAAGATTTAAGGTTGAAATGATGTAATGGGTGCAAAATAAGTCAGAAATTTCTTAACAAGGCACAAAATTGTCAGTACTTAAAATTTAGGTGCTATCAGGATAAAGACAGACTCATAGTTATTAATAGCAGAAGGCTACCTTTTTACCTTTCGGAAATGCTTGCATAGAATATGAATTTATTTATTTATTTAATGCCAAGACAGGGGCTTGAACTCAGAAACTGGACTCTATCCCTATGATTTTGTGAGCAAGGCTAACATTTTTCCACTTAAGCCACAGATTCACTTCTGAAGTTTTGATGGTTAATTGGAGTGTCACACACTTTCCTGTCTAGAATGGCTTCAAGCCGTGATCCTTAGAACTCAACTGCCTAAGTAGCTAGACATGAGCTGGCAGAATATGGGTTTATAAGTTAAATTGAATTAATTTAAACTACTGTTAAAGATGAATAGGTTTCAAAGGTAGAGAATTCCTCTAGTTTTCTTTCGGGCAAGTTTTTGGCTAGAAGTTAGATCCTAGGAGGCTTTTGCTGTGAAGAATTCTGATATTCAGAATTCAGAATCACATAACTTCCTCTTCCCAGATAACTAAAACAGCACAGCTCAGCCTGCTTTGGTGTAAAGGAAACACCAGAGTTCCTTCCTATGAACTTAGGGACTGTTTGTGACAGAGAAACAAAAGATCCCAAACATTTTTGTGTTTTCCTTTGCTGTGCAGCTGAAACCCTAAAACGCCCTAAATTAACACAGTTAAATTATTTGCCTTCTTTATCTAAAAATCACAATTTCCATTTTGCTGTGGTCTTAGCCCAGTTTGAGATTAAAGAGGCAATGGATTAATTGCTTAGATGTTTGTCTTCTGGAAAACTGAAAAGTAAGTTTCATTCCAATGCTTTTGATATGAAAAGCAGAAAATTCTAGCAATGCTAGCAATAAAGTTTGTTTTCAACAACACTCATTTTTACTGCCAAGAGATATTTGGATGTCTATAACATCATTCTTGGACCATATAAAATTATCAATGCAGACAGATGACAGAGGAAAACTTTAATGCATATCCCATAATATACCAAATGATAGGGTGGCAGGTGGGAGAGACAAGGGATGGATGGATGAGAAAATGAAGATCCTGAAATCTTAGCTTCTCCAATACACACACACACACACTGCAAAACAAGGAGAGGGAGAGAGAGAGAATACTGCCAAGGTAAACAAGAGGTTCAAGCTAAATGGCTCAAGACCAATCACATGATTAAGGGAGACCTGGGGTTTCTAGGATTTGGAGGGTGTGAGATTAGCTTATTTTTAATACTGCCAAGATTAAAGTACCAAAAAAAAAAAAAAAAAGAAACATTTCCTACTCCTGCAGGAAATAGGAGTTAAAGGCTCAAAATGACAACTCTTAACTTTTGCCTTTATTCTTTCTGAACTGGAGGGAGGAATAGCTGCGACCACATCTCACAACCCTGAACTCTTAGGCAATGGTTCTAGGAATACAAGATGGGACTAATTTAGTAATCTAAAATATGTAGACGTCTCTGAGCCCCCCCCAAAAAACAACAACAACAAAGGGACTATAGGTAAGTGAGTTCTAGGGCTTCTTTTCTTTTTCTTTTTTTTTTTTTTTGCCAGTCCTGGGCTTGAGCTCAGGGCCTGAGCACTGTCGTTGGACTTTCTCAAGGCTAGAGCTCTACCACTTGAGCCTCAGCACCACTTCTGGCTTTTTGCTATGTATGTGGAGTACCGAGGAATCAAACCCGGGTCTTCATGCATGCTAGGCAAGCACTCTACCACTAGGCCAAACTCCCGGCCCCTAGGGCTTCTTTTCTCAGATAACCCTTTTTATTTTTTATTTGCCAGTCCTGGGGCTTGAACTCAGGGCCTGAGCACTGTCATTGGGCTTTCTCAAGGCTAGAGCTCTACCACTTGAGCCACAGAACCATTTCTGGATTTTTCTGCATATGTGGTACTTGGAGGAATCAAACCCTGGGCATGCTAGGTAAGCACTCTACAACTAAGCCACAGTCCCAGCCCTCAGATAACCTTCTTACCTTATTCTCTCTACCCGCTCACCAGAAATACCCGGGTTTTTTCTTTTTTTGCCATTTCAAAAGAGAGGGCTATTCTAGCCCCACTCTAGGACTCCCAGACTTTGTAACAATATTTAAATTGGGGAAGTTTTTTTGTTTGCTTTTTTTTTTTTTTAATCTGTCTTGGTGCTTAAACTCGGGACCTGAGTGCTGTCCCTGAGTGCTTTTGCTCAAGGCTAGTGCTCTATGCCTTTGAGCCACAGTGTCACTTCTGAGTTTCTAGGTGTTAATTGGAGACAAAAGTCTCAAGGACTTTCCTGCCTGGGCTGGCTATGAACTGCAATTCTCAAATCTCAGCCTCCTGAGTAGCTAGGATTACAGGTGTGAGGCACCAGTACCTGGCTAGAAAGGAAGCCAGATGTTAGATGTTTCTTGATTTCAACTTCTGTGTCTGGCCCTTTCATATTTATTAAAAAGAATATAATTTTGCTGTCTCCTCACCTATCTCTTCTGTCCAGTTTCTCTCCTCTATACAACTTTGCTCCTTTTTAATCTTAGAAGTAGATGCAGAGAGCTGATGTTCCTGGCTCACTTCTGTAATCCTAGCTTCTTAAGAGGCTGAGATCTGAGGATGGCTGTTTGAAGCCAGCCTGGGCAGGAAAGTCTAGGAGATTTTTATGTCCAACAATCAGCAAAAGGCCAGAAGTGGAGCAATGGCTCAAGTGGTACAGCTCTACTCTTGAGCACAAAAACTCAGGAACATCAACCAGGCACAGAGTTCAAGCCCCAGTGCCAGCCCCCAAAATGTGTGTGTGGGGGGGGGGTTGCCATGGGAGGAGAAAGATCTACTGGTGTCTCCTAGGAAGTATGACTAGGAGTGGGGGGGGGTCCAGTTCAGCATTCTTTCTCTATGGTGTTCTTTTTTGGGTGGCCAGTTGTGGGTCTTGAACCCAGGGCCTGAGCACTGTCCTTGGACTTTCTCAAGGCTAGCACTCTACCACTTGAGACACAGCTCCACTTCTGACTTTTTCTATGTATGTGTACCAAGGAATTGAACCCAGGGCTTCGTGCAAGCTAGGCAAGCATTCTACCACTAGGCCAAACTCCCGGCCCTAGAGTATTCTTTTTGTAGTATTTCTCTACAGCGTTCTTTCTCCATAGTAAACCTGGACATTTTTTTTCTCTGTAGTATTCTTATATGGTATTTCTCTATAGCGTTCTTTCTCCATAGTGAACTTGGACATTCTTTCTCTGTAGTATTCTTTCTTTTATTTATATAGTTTTATTATAATTAATAGAAGGGTTACATTATATTTGCCAGATAGAAGGTACATTCCTTCATCTATAGTATTCTTTATATATATTTCTCTGTAGCGTTCTTTCTCCATAGTGAACCTGAACATTTTTTCTCTCTACTGTTCTTTATATAGTATTTCTCTGTAGCATTCTTTTTCTATAGCCAACCTGGCAGCAGCCTGGATATTCTCGTCTCCTGCTTTAAAAAAGGAACTTGTTACTTATTACTCCAAAGCAAACCATCCACAACTTAATAGCAGTGATGACTGTGACCTTTCTCCATATGAGAAATTTTCAATATTTTTTTTATGGATGTTTCTCAAGAGGTTGTAGTCAGATGTTGGAAGTTTTCTGACGGCTTGACTGAAGCTGAATAAGCCACTTCTGAGACAGGACACATAGATGAGAACAGAGAGAAATTATATTATTTTCAACAAATATCAAAAGGATCACATTCACAAGTTAAAAACTAAGAAGCCATTGGAAAATATTAATTTTCTCTCCCAGCACTTCTGCTTCTTGGTGTTAAATTAGGAAACAGGAGGGACTATCTAAATCTGCTTGGAAATGGCTAAAAGCTGAGAACTCTTTTGAAATGAGTGGAGACAGGAAGAAGGAAAAGCATGTCTGGTAAGAAGAAGTCCTGAAGCTTACCTAGGTTTGCGTGTTGGCCTCATCCATTTTACTCACCCAGAACCAATGTCTAAGCATTAAGAGTTGTTAGTTGAAGGCCAGGAGTATGGCCTAGTGATAGAGTGTTTGCCTTGTATGCATGAAGACATGGGTTCAATTCCTGGGTACCACATACATAGAAAAAAGCTGGAAGTGATGCTGTGGCTCAAGTGGCAGAGTTTTAGTCTCGAGAAAGCCCAACGACAGTGCTCAGGCCCTGAGTTCAAGCCCTAGGACTGGCCAAAAAAAAAAAAAAAAAGAGTTGTTAGATGATCTGCCCACGTGTATTCGTGTATTCTTCCAGCTCAGAAGGGATAAAAGCTACAGAGAGGTACCATCATCCTGAATTTCTAGCTTTCATTTTTGGGGGAAGCCCAACATTTTTTTTCCTTTTTTCCTATTTTGCCTTAGTTTCTCTTACTGCACTAAAATAAATCTCTGATAAAAGTTTTGCCTGTGGGACTCTTTTTCTCCCCCTAACTTTTTTCTTTTTCCATCATAGGTATTCCAACATGTGGATCCTGCATATTTACTAAGCATTTATTTGACCTTGTGTTTTCTGTGTCACTTCTTTTAGAAAGCTATCTGAATTTGTCCAAGAAAGTCTCAAGTTATTTGGAAAACCAACAAGGCTACTGCTTCCAGATCTACCTACAAAGCTGAATTTGGGTGTTGGCAGCTCTGCAAAAAATTCAAATCTAAAAAAAAAAATTCAAATCTTTCACAGGATTCATCCAGCAACTCTTCCTTGGTCCAATTACAAGAGGTTATCAGAAAAAAGCCTTTTACTTTCAACACCACAGAGAGAGATTTCACATCCTGCTTCCTCTTCCCAATTGCATTGTCAGGATTAAGGCTTATGGCATCAAAAGTATCTTTGTCAACACAAACATGAAATCCAGACAGCTTTGTAGAAAGATTCAAAAAGTCTTCTACCTTCAACTTTGATAGCCCTTCTTTCTCTACAATACTTCCAGAAAGCTGAATTGCAGAAGGAGAGTAATCAATTCCAGTAATACTACAGAAACCAAGTTTTGCCAACAAGTTCAACCAGGAAAACACCATTTCCAGTTCCAATATCAAGCACTGAAGCATCCAGTGGAATTTTGTGTTTCTGAATCCACCTTATTAGTCGACTCATACTCTCTTCTCCAAATCAGATTTCTCCTGTATCTCCATCTTCTTGGAACATCTGAAGTTCTCTCTCATAGCCAGCATCCCAATGCTCCTGGGTCCCCAGTGCCGACAGGACGAAGCCCCCCTCGGAGGAACTGCCCGCTCTGGACCACGCGGCGGTCACAGCACCGCTGCCGTGCGTGCCCTCTCCCCCTAACTTTAAATTTTAGTTTTTATTGTAAAGTTAATGTACAGAGGGTTTGCAGTTACATAAGTCAGGTAATGAGTCCATTACTTTTTGAACCGTGTCACTGAAATGCTTCCTAAAATTGGCTGTCAAGGATGTGTGGTCTGAGAAGCTGAGGGAAGCCTTCATCCATTGTCTGGTGATCCAGGCTGGCAAAGTGGCACTGGCAACTTATTTCCTTTCCATATGACTTAAACAGGACTTGTGATTTTGCTCAGAATATGGTAACTGACCTCCCTAGAGTGAGCAATTGAAGGCAACAAGGTTGAAGCTATACCAAGCCATTATGACCTTTATCAAATAGGTACATAGACAGTAGGTAACTCCATTGGTAATTTTCAGCAACTCTCAGCCCTGATTTAATATGGGAGGAGATTATAGGAGGTGAGGCTCATTGGGTACCATCTTGAGGAAGGTGGAGTAGGCTGGTGTGTGACTTTTAGTCATTTAAATAGTCATGAAGCAAGCATGTACAGCATTAAAAGTCAAACAGCTCTCTCTACCTTCCTCTAGAGGAGGAGAAATGCCATGATAGCTAAGAGAGATTCAACATGGAAAATCCAATCCTCTAAGGATTTTTACATTATACCACCAAGCCTCCATCAGAGAGGATGAGTGGAATACTTGGGTGCCTCCCTAAACCTGAAAGCCAGGCTGAGCAACCCTTAAAATTCCAAATGCAGGAGTGTCCCAGTCTGATGGAACATTCACCCCTATCTACCAAATCAGGAGATATGGCAAAGGATAAGGAGATAGAATATGTGGCAACACTGCAGTAAATCTTCAGTCACCTTTGTGGTTACAGACACTGGTCATAAATAAGGAGAAGAAGGTGCAAGAATGAGAAAGGTTTATATAGTTACAATAGTCCCAGGTCACAAGCAGTTCAGATGTAGTCAGAGGTGGCTATCCTGTGGTCTGGCAGTCCACTGTCTCAGCATTGGTCATGTGCTGCCTTGTTAGAATCGTTGATATCTGGCAAGTGAAGTGATTTGACTCTTCTTGGAGTCCAAGAGAGCTTCAAGGTGACTACAGGAGGGAATGGCTCAGGTGGAAAGTGGGGAGGTCAGGGGGCACAGCTTTTCTCCTGCTTCTAGTTCAGGCTCAGCAAAATCACCTTTTACCTTGCCTTTTACAGCCCTTGCATTTATAAGAAAATACTTTCAGCTAGGCACTGGTGGTTCATGCCAGTTATCCTAGCTACTCAGGAGACTGAGATCTGAAAACCTTGGTTCAAAGGCAACCAGGGAAAACAGACCATGAGATTCTTGTCACCGATGAACTGGAGAAGGAAAAAAGCCAAAAGAGGAGCTATGGCCCAAGTGTTAGAATGGCAACCTTGAGGAGAAAAAGTCAAGCAAGCAAGCAAGAGCCCAAGGCTCTGAGTTCAAGCCTCATAATAAGTAAGTAGGTCAATCAATAAATAAAGGCTGCCAGAAATGGGAAATATCAGATGTAATGTCTGTAAATAAAGTATTCATGTGTAAAAAACTTTCTCACTCATCCAGTATCTCAAATCTGCCAGAATCATCATGCTGATGAGGAGTCAGGTGGGTGCTAAGAGTCTACATGCTTGAAGTATTGAACCTTCAGGCTGAAATTCCAGTTTCTATTTGTGCTGATACTGGGGCTTGAACGCAGGGCCTGGGCACTGTCTCTGAACATTTTTGCCCAAGGTTAGCAGTCTACCATTTGAGGCATAGCTCCATTTCTGGCTTTTTTTTTGCCAGTCCTGGGCTTGAGCTCAGGGCCTGAGCACTGTCCTTGGACTTTCTCAAGGCTAGAGCTCTACCACTTGAGCCTCAGCACCACTTCTGGCTTTTTTCTATGTATGTGGTACCGAGGAATCGAACCCTGGTCTTCATGCATGCTAGGCAAGCACTTTAACCACTAGGCCAAACTCCCAGCCCCCATTTCTGGCTTTTTTGATAGTTAATTACAGAAAAGAGTTGCACAGGCTTTCCTGCCGAGGCTGGCTTTTAGTCATGAACCTCAGATCTCAGCCTCCTGATAGCTAGGATAACAGGCATGAGGAACTAGCACCTGACTCCAGCTGTAATCATCATCTTTAGTTAGATGGCTGATAGAAATATTTACATTTTTATTTTAATATTATTACTATTATCATCATTATTATTTTTTAGTGTCAATACTGGGGCTTCAACTCAGGACTGAGGCATTCTTAGCTTTATTTGTCTCAGTCTCCTGAGAAGCTAGAATTACAGGTGAGAACTACCAGCACCTGACTGGCTGATAGGCATCTTAAATATGCCATGTCTAAAATCTTGGTTTTTTTTATATTTTTGGTGCTAGTAAGGTATGAATTTAGGGCCACAGCTCCAGGTGGAACAGAACTGATTTCTACCCTTATAATCTATTTGAATACTCTCAACCTTAATAAATGTTGCCCAACATCAATCAGTAGCTCAGGCAAATGACCAATGAAATATCCTTGGTTGCTTCTTTTCTTTACTTCTTTACAAGAAAAAAAATTGGCATACATTAGCTATATAAGGAGGAGTTCACTTTGACATTTCCATATTTCCATATTTCATCTGAACTGACAATCTATTCTGGACAATAATTTTTCTCAGTTTTTAAACCTAACTCATTAGCTAGGTGCTGGTGGCTCATACTTGTAATCCTAGCTACTCAGGAGATTGGGATCTGAAAATCATAGTTCAAAGCCAACCCAGGCAGCAAAATCTGTGAGACTCTTATTCCCAATTAATCACCCCCAAAAAAGCTGAGGGTAGAGCTGTGGCTCAAGTGGTAGAGGTCCAGACTTGAGGAAAAAAGTTCAGTGACAGAGCCCTATCCCTGAGTTCAAGCCCCAGGACCGGCACAAAAATATAATAAAACATTGAATTCATTAGTATATTTAATCTACTCTACTCCCTGATCTATCCCAAGCTCTTCTACCTCTATCACCATTAGCACTGTTATCCTAATCTATCACTTTTAACAGAACAATGCAAGCATCTTGCAGTGCAGGCTCATTTCTGCTTTGGATTCCATTGGACAGTGAGTATGAAAATCTGGGAAAGTCTCTGAACTCTGACATTTGAGAATCAGAGAGTATCTGCCTGCTTCAGCCTTTACCTAAGTGTAACGACTGTGCGTGATTTTGTGTGTGTGTGTGTGTGTGTGTGTGTGTGTGTGTGTGTGTGTGTGTGCGCGCATGCGCATACACACTTGTACTGGAGCATGAACTCAGGGACTTACATTTTCATCTGGTCTTTTGCTTAAGGCTCGCACTCTATCACTTGTGTGATACTTCCACTTCCAGTATTTTTGCTGGTTATTTGGGGATAAGAGTCTCACAGACTTTTCTGCCTGATTGACTTTGTGATCCTCATATCTCAGCCTCCTGAGTAGTTAGAATTACAAATATGAATTATCAGTGCTTGGCTTTTCAGATAGTTTTTATTTCATTATTTAAAAGTTTTTTAATTTAATTTTATTGTCAGGGAGATGTACAGAGGGGTTATAGTTATATACATAAGGTAGTGAGTATATTTCTTGTTGGACATGAAAAAGATATTAATGGCTAAATCTGTAAGGATTATGTATACAAAGATTACATTTTTCATATAGCTAGAGATATGAAGAATGTTCTTCATAAACAGAAAATATCTGAAGCTAGGACCAGCTCTTTTGCTATATTCATGATGAAATTTCCCTTGGGTAGAATAAATTTAAACCAAATTCACACTAAATGATTCATAAGATTACTTTCATGCTTTCTCCTCTTTTGAGTTTCTCACTTTGAGTGTCAAGAGAGGTCATTAAACTTGTTACCAAGGACTGATCCAAATCAGGGAATGATTCAGGGTCACTGAAAAAAACATTTTTTAGTTTTATTTTATTTTTCATTGTCGGGGTAGTGTATAGAGGGGTTATAGTTACATTCGCCAGGTAGTGGGTGCATTGCTTTTCACACATTGATACCCCTTCTCATGTTTTTGTTCCCATTTCCCTCCCTCCACCCCCTGAAAAAAATTCTTTTCCCATTTGTGGTCTCCTATATTTATTCAATGACCTAGATAGAAATGTGTACTGTAGTTTACTTTTAAAATAGCCTTTTAATATTTAATGTATACTCTGCTATAACATAATGAGAAAGAGATTTATCATAAGCCAATAATGATGCCATGCTTCAATTATGCCAGTCCTTAGAGCTGAGCTGAGATCATACAAGGATTCGTTATCCTAGTTTCAAAACTCCGCAGTAAGTGTCTAGAACTACTTTCAGATATGTTGTGAAATCCTAAAACAAACTAATTATAAAATGAGACTACCAATTAATATAATTTAACCTTAATCTTAGAATCCTTAACATATTCTTGGAAGTAAGAAGAGTCTTTAACTCAGATAATCGTATTCTTTTAACCTTTATAGTTTGGGACATCAAAGACCCATGGATTTAAGGGTCTTATATACTGTATTTTTTCTTTCTTTCTTTCTTTCTTTCTTTCTTTCTTTCTTTCTTTCTTTCTTTCTTTCTTTCTTTCTTTCTTTCTTTCTTTCTTTCTTTCTTTCTTTTTCCAGTCCTGGGCTTGAGCTCAGGGTCTGAGCACTGTCCTTGGGCTTTCTCAAGGCCAGAGATCTACCCCTTGAGCCTCAGCACCACTTCCAACTTTTTTTCTATGTATGTGGTACTGAGGAATCGACCCCGGATCTTTGTGCATGCTAGGCAAACACTCTACCACTAGGCCAAACTCCCTGCCCTATAATGTGTTTTTTTAAACTTTAGTTGATATTGTTGTGATATTTAAAAGAAGTCCCCCTTCTACCCCCCAAAAGAATCAAAGCATTAGCTTCCTTCCGAGTTTAGTTTTGTAACTTTTCCATCGAGTGAGCTATGTATATGGTACAAGTCATTGACTATCTCTGAGTTTCATTTTGTTGTCTTCAAAATGAAAAAGCTATCAATGATTTCTCAATGTCACTGTTAGACTTAATTAAGATGTGAAAGTACAATGTAAGACATTATTAAAACCTTCAAAGGGGATGTCTATTTAGGGGGAGGTGCTAGTTATTAAAATACCTTACAAAATATATAATTTAAATATATCTTCTGACTTTGAAATTTAAGTTAAGCATTACTAGATGAACTCCTTTTATATAGAATTATAGAAAGAAAACATGATCCAAAAATTCCAAGAAAAGTGATATTTGGCCAGGAGATGGTTGCTCATGCCTGTAATCCTAGCTACTCAGGAGGCTGAGACAAATAGATCAATGTTTGAAGCCCAGTTTGGGCAGGAAAGTCCCTGAGACTCTTATCTCCAATTAACTACCCCAAAGCCAGGAGTGGAGCCGTTGCTCAAGTAGTAGAACTCTTTTTGAGTAAAGAAGCTAAAGAACGGGCCTGGGAGTTTGGCCTAGTGGTTAAAGTGCTTGCCTAGCATGCATGAAGACCCGGGTTCGATTCCTCGGTACCACATACATAGAAGAAAGCTGGAAGTGGTGCTGAGGCTCAAGTGGTAGAGCTCTAGCCTTGAAAAAGTCCAAGGACAGTGCTCAGGCCCTGAGCTCAAGCCCAAGACTGGCAAAAAAAAAAAAAAAAAAGCTAAAGAACAGTTCCCAGCCCTGGAGTTTAAGCCCCAGCACCAGCATGGGGGAGGAGGGGGGAGAAGTGATATATGGAAGCAGCTTAATTAATTACAGAATGATATGAAATTTATATGATAATATCAATGGTTTCTAATTTTGTTTTTTCCTGTTTATGCTAGCTACCAAGTAAGATCCTCAAATTTCAGACTCATGAGTGAGTAGTTAGGATTACAGTCAGATACAGGAGCTTGGCAAAAAGAATTTCTTTATTTTTGTCTTTCTTTCTTTCTTTCTTTCTTTCTTTCTTTCTTTCTTTCTTTCTTTCTTTCTTTCTTTCTCTCTTTCTTTTTTTCTTTGGCATGGGGGCTTAACCCCACTGCTGCCCATTAGCTTTTTTGCTAAAGACTAGCTTTCTACCCCTTGGAGCCACAGCACCACTTCCAGTTTTCTAGTAATTAATTGGAGATAAGTGCCTCAAGGCCTTTCCTACCTGGGCTGGTTTTGAACCTTGATCCTCAGAGTAGCTAGGATTATAGGTGTGAGCTATGGGCACTGGGATAAACTTCTTTTTTTAGCTGGAATATCTTTTTTTTTGTCAGCTGCAACCTTGACATGACTACAGGAATGCTGCAATGTAGTTTCTTCTATAAAGTAGATGACATCATTTTAAGGTAATCTTTCCCCCCCCTTTTTAATCTCTAACAGTGCTATTAATCAAGCACAAGGCCCGTGAATTGAGCTTGGTGTCCTCGTGTCCTTTGATGGCATCCTGATTGGAAGGCTCACTCTTAGCCTATGATCACATCCATTTGGCAGAAAGTCAACTTATTTGAAGGCTAAGGGCATCAATGTAATTTTGCTTCTTTCCTTCCTTCCTTCCTTCCTTCCTTCCTTCCTTCCTTCCTTCCTTCCTACCTTCCTTCTTTTTCCTCCCTAAATCTGAATCTCCTTCTTCAGAAATACAATATAAATGGAGCCTGTAGATATTATTTCTCTTACTTTTCTAAATGCTACCCTAGCTCATGTCTGAAGATAGAATCAGTAATGTGTGGAAGGTTATTATTAAATTTGACATCAACTGGTCAATCGACTGCTTACTTTATTTGACTGGCAGAGCTCATTTTTCTTCCCTTCCTCTTCAGTGAGTTACAGGTTTTCTGAGGGTAAGAATATAGTCTTCTTTCTCTGCAATTTTGTTCATAAAGTTGTATTACTGATTGTCTTGTGGATTTATAATACTACTACTTATTCCCTTTGAAGTGATTTAAACTTATCAGAAGAACATTCCTCATAATACAAATAAAATTTCTATTATGCAAACACAATTTATTTACCCTCTCCAAACCACAAAACTTCCATCTGCTTCATGAAGTTACAATAAAGCTTATGAGCTGTCATCAATATGCTGAGTATTGCTGAGTGTGTGTTCTATGGCAGGTATTTATTTATCTCAATGACTCATATGTACCATTTCATTTAATATACTACTACAGCATGCCAGCCATTGCACTGAACATGGAAGTATCAAAGTATTGTAAAGAGCTTTATTGTTTGTTTATTAACATGTCTAATAGAAATCTGGATTCCTAGGGTTGAAAATAATCCCACTTGAACAGGATAGTAATTTGCTTGAAGACATTTTCTTCTTTCATAATCTAATAATCTCCAATAATATCCTTATTTGATAAAGAAGTTGAAGTTCAGAAAGGGTTAGAACTCATTGGTGATAAATCACAGTTATAGTGTGGTTTATCTAATTCCAGTTTGGTTTATCTAATCTAGTTCTAATGTTCATTAAAATTTTCAATAATTTTATTATTCCCAGACAATAACTTTTACTTAAAAAAAGAAAATCAAGGGGATGAGAGTTTGGCCTAATAGTAGGGTACTTGCTTAGCTAACACGAAGACCTGGGTTTGATTCCTCCGTATCACATACATAGAAAAAGCTGAAAGTGGTGCTGTGGCTCAAGTGGTAGAGCTCTAACCTTGAGAAAGTCCAAAGACAGTGCTCAGGTCCTGAGTTCAAGTCCCAGGACTAGAAAAAAAAGAAAAAGAAAATCAAGATTAATTTTTTTTTTTTTGCCAGTCCTGGGCTTGAGCTCAAGGCCTGAGCACTGTCTTTGGACTTTCTCAAGGCTAGAGCTCTACCACTTGAGCCTCAGCACCACTTCTGGCTTTTTTCTATGTATGTGGTACCGAGGAATCGAACCCAGGTCTTCGTGTTTGCTGGGCAAGCGCTCAACTACTAGGCCAAACTCCCGGCCCAAGGATTAATGTTTTTGTTTTTGTTTTTCATTTTTACCAGTCCTGGGACTTGAGCTCAGGGCCTGGGCACTGTCCCCAAATTTCTTTCACTCAAGGCTAGTTAGTACTCTACCACTTGAGCCACAGAGCCACTTCAGGCTTTTTCTGTTCATATGGAATCAAACCCAGGGTATCATGCATGCTAGGCAAGCACTTCATCACTAAGCCACATTCTCAGCCTGCAAGGTTAATATTTGAAAGGACATTAAGATGAAAATCTGGGAACCTGGATGGGTTCCAATCAGCTCCATCATAAATGAGGCAAACCATGGAAGTTACTTAACTTCTATCCTCAATGAGATAAGCAGATCAAAAATTATGATTTCATTCTGAGGCTCCTACAAATTACTTTATAGAGAAACTTAGGTGTCATCTAGCATCTCATCTCTACCTCATTTCTTCACGTACCTATGGTTTTTTTTACTTCCTATAACTATTACTATATAGTTTCTATTTTATGCTTGTTTAATTTAAATTTTCTAAAGCACCATGAACAGAGCATAGTGATTCAGAATAAATTATCATAAAATACTCTACAAATACACCTATCACCCTTTATTATCTGTATCACTTATAAATAAGAATTCACTACTATAAAAAAGCTAAACAAGTAGACGAGGAGTGCTATGGTTTGAGTATTTTTGTGTCTCTAAAATTTCTGTCAAAATTCTAGTTCTCACAGTCACAGTGTCCAGAAGTAAAGGCCTTGGTAAATGATTGGGTGGTGAGACCTCATGGGAGGAGAGGTGCTCTTACAAAGATCTCAGAAAGCTTCTTTGCCTATTTCACCCTATTAGGACCCAGCAAAAATGACATATGAAGCAAGAAGCCAGCCTTCAGCAAATTCAGAATCTATTGGCTCCTTAGTCTTAGACTAGACTAGACTTATTCTAGACTGACAAAAGCTTTGTTTCCCCCTTGTCAGTCACCTAGTTTATAGCAACCTTACAGATGAAGATAAAAAGCTTTTTTTTTTTTTTTAAATCTGATTACACATTAGAAGCACCTAGATGGGGATGATGGAATGGGAATGGTTTTGAAAAAAAGTGGGACAAAGTAAGAATATAGATGCTCTTAAAGTAATGGTCCTCCATAGATCAATTTTATCAGACTCTCAGGCATAAGCCCTGCGTCTGTCTCCCACGATTGGAGACTTTCCAACTCATGATCCAGAATAGATTATTTTTGCCAGTCCTCAAACTTGAACTTGGTCTCTGTCCCTGAGCCTCTCTGTGCTCAAGGCAAGCTCTCTACCACTTGAGCCCCAGCACTACTTCTGGCTTTTTAGGAATCTAATCCAGGGCTGTTTATAGGGAATTAAATCCAGGGCTCCATGCATGCTAGGCAAGCACTCTACCACTAAGCCACATGCCTAGCTCCTGGACTAAAATCTTGGATCATTGCTTAAATGCTTCCTCAGATGCCAACTTATTTAGTAATACAGGAGTCTAATGTACTGTTAGTTACTAATTCCTCCAAACATTTCCTTATTATAGTGACATGATTTAGATTTATAAGATTTTTTGTTTATTAGCAATTTCAGATTAGTCATTATAGTTTGTTCAATGACTACTATATTGATCTTTCAGAGTTTATTTTGGGGGGGGGGACACACCTTGAAGTCTGGCATTTTGATGGTTAGAAGTAAGAATCTCACAAAAAAAGCTGGGTGCTGGTGACTCAGTCCTACAATCTTAGCTACTCAGAAAGCTGAGATCTAAGGATCAAGGCTTGAAGTCTCCAGTTTACTACCAAAAACTGCCAGAGGTATTCTTGTGCTCAAGCGGTAGTATACTAGCCTTGAGCAACAAAACTGAGGGACAGTGCTCAGGCTCTGAGTACAAGCCCAGAACTAGCACAAAAAGCAGGTGTGTGTGTGTGTGTGTGTGTGTGTGTGTGTGTGTGTGTGTGTGTACAGAAACAGAGAGACACAGAGAAAGAGAGAGAGGACTCTCATGGATATTTCTGCCTAGACTAGCTTTGAACCTCTATCTCCTCAGTCTTCTAAGTTGCTAGATTTATAGGTGTGAGCCACTGGTGCTTGGCCTAATTGGTATTTTGAGAGGAAAATGAAGAGCATCTTGCAAAACTGGAAATTATTCAAGTTCTCATTTGAAGTCTAATAAGCTGGTTTATTATCTCTACTTTAAAATGCAAACAACAATGTAACTTCATACATTTTACTCAAATCCTTCAGCAATCCTTAAGTGTCTTTGGTGACTTCCACAGTGAAATAAGGCCCAAACGTGTTCATGAATTCAGCTCCTGAAAATTCAGTAATAAAACTTAAATTTATATTCCCCAGTAATGAAAGTCTCAGATCCCCAAAGGACTCTGAAAGTCAGAGTGAAAGATTTCTACTTCTAGGTCAAGACACCAAGGAGACGCAACTCTTTGCATGGTTGATTAAAGGAATTATGTCAAATTTTACAGTCATAACATTGGAACAGACCTGGATGTAACTTATTTATTTACTTCACCATCTGGTGTCAGGCACTGGAGGAAAGAAGGTTATTATATAATTTACAAATGAATCTGCAGCTTACTGCAGTAATATTTTAAAGGCTTATTTGTACTCATCCTGATTGTAGGAGAAGCAGTTATTGGACTGTGGCCACTGAGGAATATAGAGAATTAGATAGAAGGCAAAGTTTTCCTCTGACCTTTCTCCAGGTATGAGCTACCTTCCAGAATAGGTTGATACCTCACGAGGAGCCATAGTAAACTTGACATTATCATTATATCAACTATACTCAACTCAAAACTAGGACCAAGTGTTAGGAAAAGATAGATGTACTCAGTAATGATTCATAAGGTCTTGCTATTTCTTTGCCATCTTCAATATATTATTTGTAACCTTGCAGTGAATAATAGAGTTGAAGGTTGATGGGAGTTTTCCCACTTTAAGAAAAAGTAGCGTTGTGATCTTGTGGCTCATGCCTGTAATCCGAGCTACCCTAGATGCTGAGTTCTGAGGATCCCGGTTTAAAGTCAGCCAGGGCAGGCTCTTATATCCAGTTAGCCACCAAAGAGCTGGAAGTGAAGCTATGGCTTAAGTGGTAGAGAGCTAGCCCTGAGCACAAAAAGGCTTTTTGATAGTATTCATCCTCCCTCATTTTCCCCCATCTCTCCCTTGACCTATCAAATATTTCTACATTGAATTTGATATTTTAATGAGCAAGAGTCTTCTTCTATATTCCCAATCAAAACACTTCAAAATATATTGATTCACAATTGCCTTTGTTTCATGAATTAGACTGATGTTTTTCTTTGTGTTTTACAATCAGGCATCTACAGTCTGCATAATTTTTGTTGGGGAGTGCCTTTACTAGTGCTTGAACTCAAGGCTTTGTACTCTTGCTTGTTTTGCTTTTTTTTTTTTCTCCTCAAGGCTGTTTCTACCACTGGAATCATACCTCAACATTCCACTTTTTACTGGTTAATTAGAGATAACAGTTCTTAGGATTTGTCTGCATGGACCGTGATCATCAAATCTCAGCCTCTTGAGTAGCTAAGATTATAAGCATGAGTCACTGGTGCCCAGGTTCTATATATATATATATATATATATATATATATATATATATATATATATACAATTTTTACTTGTCTGTCTTGCCCCAGAAATAAGTGAAATGGTAAAGGGAATGAAATGTTCTCTTTTCTCATCTGGTATCAAGTGGTTCCAACTCCACACACATAGTTAAATATAATTAGTATGCCAAATACACTGAAGTCCATCTTAGATGCCTCAGTTGTTTATGTTACAAGCAGATATCTCTCTGTACCCAAAGTGGTCAGTCTTTCATGCTAATCTTCTCTCATGCATTTGGACAGACAGGCTTTCTCAACTACAAACATATGCTACCCTAATTTTCTCTCTTATATCTTTGTGTTATTGTGCCCATGTTATCCTGATTCACCTGCTTCATATTTAGACAGATTTCCATGCTTCTAAACCTTCCTCAACAAAGTGTCCCCACATAATCTGAATGCTTAGTCTTAATCTTACCAAATGCCTCTGGCACTAGGATAAGCTACCTGGGTGATAGGAACTGGAACAAGTATTATTCTGAGGTTGAAACTCATGCCAGATTTTATACCTGGATCCTGGGAGAGTCTGAAATAGAGAATTCCAATGTTGAAAGACATCAGGATCCATAAGAAGACATTCATTAAAAAGCAACTTTCTAGACTTTCAGAGATTCAGCTCTAGGATATCTTGGATGGAACCTATGAATCCATATTTTTGTGAAACCCTCAGATAACATCTGGTTCCAATGATGCAAAAACCATACTTGAAGGAATGCAGGTGCAGGTGCTACAGCTATCGAATGACATAGTTAAGCTACCCTGAGGAAAATGTCACCTGTGTGAAAATAAAGATCTAAAATAACTTTATGGCAGGCTGACCTGTCTTGAAGATATTCTCTGGATTTTGTTGCTTGCTTCTTTACTTACGGGTCCCAGAAACTCCTTCCTCATTGGCCCTTGGCCTTGAATGGCGGGAGACCTCTGACTCATCACTTAGTTTTGCTCTGGATGTTTGTTTCTGGCCTTACATTGTGTTAAGAAGTCATTCAGAGTTCCAGGTCACTGAGGGATGGCACCCGTTACTTCAATATCCACTTTTCCCCTTCCAGGCACAAGTGACTCAACTCGTTTGCATCCCCTGTGGTTGTCTGGAACCACAGGATTAACCTTGGCTAATGAAATAGGAGAAGTGGCCTGTGTGGGATTCCTCAGTGTCTGTCTCCCTCCATTGCCTCTCCCTGAGCTTCACATGATGCAGCTGTGACCTGGAAGGGCTTTTATCAACTCAAATCCAGCCTCTACCCAATTGCCTGGTGGAGTAACTTTTCTGATTCACATGGAACACTTGGTATGAGTACAGAAGAAATTGTATTTGACAATCAACTGAAGCTTGGAGGCAACGTATTATTTTTTTTATCAGAGAAAATTTGAATCTATCCTAATTAACATAAAGTGGTATTGTAGTGTGTGTGTGTGTGTGTGTGTGTGTGTGTGTGTGTGTGTGTTCATGAAAGTGCTGATGCTGATGCTGGTACTGGTGCAGCTTTTTGATGATTGTTATGAGGTCAAGAGGAGGGGAATCCACACCCCTCCAGGTGGGGATTCCACGTCCCACCAGAGTCCACCACACAGAGACAGTTTCATATAAAAAGGTGAATTTATTGGGGAAGTAGATGGTGAACTGACCGGCCAGGGACACAGTGCAGATTCGGGAGCTGACACTGTGACCCCGAGCAGCGCCCACGCAGGGTTTTTAAGGGCCAAAGCCATGCGGTCAAGCCTGGCTGGATACAGGTGGTTGATGGGATTGTTACATACACAGAAGGGTCACATAGCCAGCTGCAGCCACATGCAGGTAGCCAATAGGGTTACATCCTAGTGTTTGAATTTACCTATCACCTTAGTTGGAATTGGTGCGCAAATTGGAAAGGTCTCCACACAAAGCCAACCCCCTCCCCACCCAAGCGGATATCCCTCCTCGTGGGGGTGGGGAGAAGGTCAAGGTTGCCCCTCCCTAGAAGGGCAAAGGCGACTGGGCTGTACCAGATATCCCTCCTCATGGGGGGGTGGGGAGGTCAAGGTTGCTGGGCTATACCATTGTCAACCTTCTACAATGGGGCGGGGAACTTTTAGGGCATTCAGGATGGCGCCAGTTCCTGCTCCCCTAAACAGTGATTAATTGAAAACAAGAGTCTCATAGACTTTCCTGCCTGGGCTGTCTTTGAACCGCAGTTCTTAGATCTCAACACCTGAATAGATAGCGTATTACAGGCATGAACCTTCTGCATTTTGTTGGTGTGAGGAGCGTAGAAAATATCTATATATTTTCTATAAACCTATGTTAGCCATTTATATTTTTATACTTGTATTCATTTGTATTTTTATACTTGCATTTTCTTAATTTGCCTTTCTGCTTCTGTATATCTGCTTGCTAAAACCCTGAGAAATGTAACTGCTGTTCTCGTGGCTAATCTACAACCACACACTAGCCCCAGGGCCCCCGACACTCCTGGATCTGGAGCATGAGTTACAAGGTCATTCTTGCGAGGGCCAGTGAACTAGGCACAAGCCCGTTAGCCTGTCCGCGTCTGGCCCCTTGTCGGATCTTTCTCCACTGACCCCATATTGGGTCTTTCTCTTCACCCGTTAGTCTGGCCCCTTGTCAGGTCTTTCTCCACTGACCCCATGTTGGGTCTTTCCCTTCATCCATTAGTCAATCCGTTCAAAGCACAACAGCTCGCTAAACCGACCAATGATTAGTCACGACCCTCCTCCTGCTTTGTATTGCGCCAATCATTTAATGGAATCTTGGTATGAATTTCCCGCGTGGCATATTGATTTGTTGCCAATGCTTGCTGGGACCTTCTCGCTACCAAAGAATGTATTAAAGGTGCTGTAATGTTGTGCTTGTGGCCTCCACTTATGATTCCCAGATCTCAGCCTCTTGAACAGCTAGGATTACAGGTGGTAGCCATCAGTGCCAAGCACTGAAGAAGCTTTTCAGTTTGACTACTGTTGGCTGGTATTCTGTATAAAATCTCCGATTACCATATAAGGCAAGAAAAGGTGTTTACACTGTCCTTGTTTTACCTCTGCAGATGCTTATTGTGAATTGTGGAGCTAAGAAAATGGCCTCTGAACAGATCTCTTCTTGAGGGATTTCTGGCAGGGAGAGGGGGTGGAAATGGCTGAAGAGTGTCAATTTACTTTAATGCTGTGCATAATTTTTTTTTCTTTCTAAATCTTTGGTTGCTTTTGAAAATTTTTGTTGTTTTTGGCTTCACCTCCCCCCTCCTATCCACTTCTATCCTGGCTGGCTTTCTGGGCTCTGATCCAGCTGAGTTTAACATTGTTTGCTTGTTGCTTTCCAGAGTCTTCTTGGGAGATTGGTGTTTTAATTAAAAACATATTGATTTTTAGGTACTAGAAAATGTCATCTGACCCAAAATATCTCTCCATTTTAAACCTTCTCAACAGACTTCCCACTGAACTCTAATCACTCCATAAAACGGATGGCAATCTATTCGGAACATATTTATAATTTTGAAGGTAGCCTTTGGTTTTGTTTTTATGATTGTTCCCTTTAAGATGTAAATCTCACTGTATTACCTAGGCTGGGCAAAAACTGTGGCTCAAGTGATTTCTCCTGCCTGAATCTTCCAACTGTCTTTGACTATAGGAGCAAGCTCTTCCTAAAGCTTGCAATCAGCACATTTAGATACTCAAGCAAAATTGTTCTCCACACTGTGCTTTGCTACTTTTCTTCCCCGTTTTCTAACATTTTTAGTTTATTTATACTTCCGTTGCCAGGAATTGAAGGCTGGAGAGGTCTCAGAGCTAGAGACCAGACCAAGACTTCTAGCCAGGTTTCTGTAACCAGGAAAGAAAGTATTTAGAGACAAGGCAAAATAAGAAGTTGAGAGGAAATTTCATGACATAGCAAAACTACATGCTTGTGTGGTGAGTATGGGCTCAAGAGTTATATATTGTAATTTGGACAATCTTTTGGGCAAACTTCAATGGAAGACAGGGGTGGCATTGATTGAGCTGCATTGTACTCATAAATGGATATGTTGACTTGAAGCTCCTTTGTACAACTATTTTTTAGAAAAAAATTAAAAGAATGTCAGTGTTATAAAATACATATGAAATAAACCAGGTGCTTCTGTTTCATGTCTGTAATCCCAACTGCTCAGATCTGGAGAATATCGTTTTAAAGCCAACACACCTCAGAGACTTCATTTCTTTTTTTTTTTTTTTGCCAGTCCTGGGTTTGAGCTCAGGGTCTGATCACTGTCCTTGGACTTTCTCAAGGCTAGAGCTCTACCACTTGAGCCTCAGCACCACTTCTGGCTTTTCTTTTCTACATATGTGGTACCTAGGAATTGAACCTGGGTCTTCATGCATGCTAGGCAAGCACTGTACCACTAGGCCAAACTCCCAGCCCCAGAGACTTCATTTCTAAAGAACCAGGGAGAGGGTCTGAAACTGTAAAGGACAAGCCAAGTATGCAAGCCATACCAGGGCAAGGCCTTGACTTCAAACTCTGGTACTGGCCCCAAATAAAAGTAGAGTAATAATATACCTATGAAAGTCATACCTATAAGTTCAAGGCATAAAATGCCTTCTTAGGGAAGTTGTAATGTTGTTGCTAAATGAAAAATTACCTGATTCATTTCTAGTACCAGGAAGCACTCTTTTCTCTATACAAAAATATGGGTCAACATAATAGTATCCTGAGTAAAGGTATAGCTCATATGATTTTGTAACTTGGAAGAAAATCATCTTATGGTAAAATCCAAAATTAGAAGTAGATTGCATTTGAAAGGTCCTTGTATATGTCCTGAAGCTGGAACATGAAATAGCAACTGAGAACGTGTTTTCTCATAAGATCAAAAGGCTACAGAAATGTTCATCATTATATGTATTATCTATTTTTTTTATGTATAAAAAAACCTTTGGAGTCATTACATTCATTTCACAGATGAAGTCTCTGGGGCTTAACAAGTTTCAGATTTGTTCTACCAAAGTTGGAGATGAAAAACAATACTAGGCTTGAACCTCAGAGCCTCACCATGTCCTTTTTCATTAACAATGTTGTTTTAACACTTGATACACTGCTGCACTAATGGCTTTCTTTGCTAGTTAACTGGAGATAAAAGTCTCTCCGATTTGTCTGCCTTGACTGATTCTTCATCTGATATATTTTACTATTACTATATAGTGGATTTAGAGTCACAGGGTTCAGTCCTTGTGTCAGGCTCTCCTAACCTTTACTAGTAACATATGGGTAATAATTAATAATTATAGGTAGAGATAGAGTTATATATATATATATCCCATACACACATTTTCTTGTATGTAGAGCCATGTTTACATCCTTGTTTTTGTGCTGGTACTGGGGCTTGAACTCAAGGCTTTGTGCTCTTGCTTTTTTTTTTATTTCCTCAAGGGTAGCACTCTACAACTAGAGCTATACTGCCACCTGTTTCTTTTTTGCTGGTTAATTGGAGCTAATAACGTCTTAGACTTTTCTACCCCACATCTCAGCCTCCAGAGTAGCTTCAGATTAGAGGCATGAGCCACCAGAGCCTAGCTATTTAGGCAAGTTTTAAAATTTCAAATTAAATTAAAAGTTATATGTGAATTGGACAAAATAATGGCCTTCATTATATAAGTTTCATACTTTCATATAATATAATTCAATCACATTTATTCTCCTACTACCCTCTCTGTCTTAGACTTTCATGTTTTTGCTATGTTTTACCATTGTTTTGGGAATTATGAATAATAGCTCTAATATGGAAATCATTCATAGCAATTATTTGGGATAAGAAAAGTGTTTATAGTTAGCACTGTTGATAATAAAATAAATGTAATCTAAAAATTTCCACTTGTCTTTGAATATTGAGAGCATACCACGTGAGATGCCCTTCCTTTCAGGACTGCTGTGACCACATTCTCTGTATCAAAGAGAATCTCAGGTGAGCTATTATTGTCATGGAAACAGAACAAATAAGGTACAAGTGACCGGATTATGTGCACTGTATTTGTTCTTTCCTTTCTTTTAGCTATCCCTGGAACTTGAAAGTAATGGTATCTTCCTATTTGGTTCACAGAGCATCCAACAGAGAATGGCACAAGAGAATTGAGATGCATTAAGACCTTCCCATGTGTCTGGCATTATGTTAAGTGAGAGGGACACGCAGTGACTAAGACACAGCTTTATTTATTATTTATTTATTTAGTAGGTCATGGGGCTTGAACTCTGGGCCTGGGCGCTATCCCTGAACTCTTCAGCTCAAGGCTACTGCCCCACCCTTGAGCCAAGCCCATTTCTGTTTTCTAGACATTACTTGGCAATAAGAGTCTCAGGTCCTTTTGTGCCCAGGCTGGCTTTGAACCTTGATCCTCAAATCTCAGCCTCCTGAGTAGCTAGGATTACAGGCATGAGCCACCTGCCTGACTAAGACACAGCTTTGAAGTGACTGGTCACTTGGATATGTAAACAGAGAAGTTGAATCTTCTTGTGACTATGATTTGATACCTCTGCCTATGAGTCCTGTGGTTTAACACCCTTTTATTTGTTCCAACTGCATCTTGTTCACATTTCAAAATAAGACTCTTATCTCAGCATGTTGAGATAGATCTTTAAAAATCTATCCAAGGGGGTTGGGAGTTTGGCCTAGTGGTAGAGTGCTTGCCTAGCATGCACGAAGACCCTGGTTCTATTCCTCAGTACCACATACATAGAAAAAAGCAGGAAGTGGTTCTGTGGCTCAAGTGGTAGAGTTCTAGCCCTAAGAAAGCCCAAGGGCAGTGCTCAGGCCTTGAGTTCAAGCCAGGACTGGCAAAAAAAAAAAAAAAAATTATCCAAGGCTGGGTGCCGGTAGCTCATGCCTGTAAGTAGAAGGCTGAGAGCTGAGGATTGTGCTTCAAAGCCAGCCCAGGGAGGTCAGTGAGACTTTTATCTCTTATTAACCACCCAGAAAACCAGAAGTGGTGCTGTAGCTCAAAGTGGTAGAATGTTAGCCTTGAACAATAGCGGTTAGGGACAATTCCCAGGCCCTGAGTTCAAGCCCCACTATTGACAAATAAAAGAAAGAAAGAAAGAAAAAAAGAAAGAAAGAAAGAAAGAAGGCATGAAAGAAAGAAGAAAGAGAAAGAAAGAAAAGAAAGAATGGAAGGAAGGAAGGGAAGAAAAAAAATGTACCCATATAATTGCATCATATTAGTCGTTACCTTTCTTTGGCCTCAAAAGTTTTGAATCTTTTCATATTTTAAAACATGAAAGCAAGCAAAAGCTTTCATTCCTAAACTGGAACTATGTTAAATGGGTTTTTAACCAAGTAGAAAACCAAAGTTTTAAGACTGATGTTTGCCTTGGGAGGCAGTTGCCTTCTCTGAGAGAAGATGAAATTGACTGTTGAGGTTCAGTGGCTTGCCCTAGGCCCCCTAAGGTTTCCAAATTCAATCAAGGACCTAAGGCTTCTACCTGGTAGCCTCTTTGAAAGAGAACCCAGAGAGAACGCCCTGACCCTTAGGGGGACCTCTGTACTATCTCTTTAACAGTGGGATCTACTTACTAGCCTATGTCTTTGTATTTCATGGAAATTATTTAGCTAGTGGATATTTCATTTTTACAATGCCATATGGTCTTTGTTTAACTTCATTTTCTCTCATAGGGTTTGGTGTGAAAGAGCTTGAGAAGAGGATTTCATGTCTTATATCGAGCTAATTTAGCATCATCCTTTCATTTCTTGCAGTAATGTTTAGCATGCTACATTAATTAAAGTTGTCTCATTTATTTCCTCTTCTTATTTCCCTTCTTTTACATGACTGTTTTATTCATGTTGGTTTACCTCTTCACAAAGGGCCAAATAAAAGTCTCTCCCCACCCGCCTGCCACACACACAACAAAAGACACATAATTTGGGCCAATTAAAAAAATAGAAATGTTAGGACAATATGATATTTATTTCTAGACATTTCTGTGCTAAAAATAAGAATAACGTAGCTTTTATTTCAAAGCTCAAGGCACTATTCCAGATATTTATTTTCCTATTATTCTAAAGAGAGAGATACATTTATTACAATTCCAATTTTGTAATTGAAGATGGAATTATTTGTTTTACTGTGAGTGCATAGCCAAGGTGAGACAAAGGCTTAGGGTGAGACAAAGGCTTAGAGTTTCTAGTATTCTTCCCAATGGGCTTTGTTACTCTAATTGTAAGAACATGTTCTTCTAATGCAATAATGGACATTATACGATTATTTCCTAAATGCTTCTTTTAGAGAGCCTTGCTTATTCATTACATTTTATTCTTCAAAGAATCTTGATGTAGGATTTTCTCCCAAGAATGTCACATGGATCCCGCAGGTGGTACAAAATTCTATGGAGTGAAGTTGAAGTACCACCTCAGCAAACATGTCAAATGGCTTCTGTAGTTTGATTTATCAATATTTTTGAGGCCATTGAAATATTCACATAGATTAAACCAAAGTCCATATATGTCTTCCCAGGGGTCCAGCCCAGTGGGAGGACAGGGAAAGAGGTAGAAAGGCTATTTAGCCTTGGCCCACTTCCTCTGCATCCCCATCCACATTTTGTGTGTCTCATAATGATAGTTCATGGTGAAACTTCCTATATACACTTGGGTTTTGCTAGGTATAAGTTCTTTTTCATTCTTGTGATTCTCTGTTTATATTTTTCTTCTTGTTCTTGGGGTAAAGAAGTTGGGTTGATTGAACCCAATTCATCAAAATTCAAGTCTCCAGTTTTGCAGCATTTTCAAACTATCCTCATAATGCTTTGAAGAACAGATGAAAAATCAAGGATTTCTGGAAAATTTTGTATTTTGATTGGCTCATATTCTAACATTAGGTTAACTTTAGGCTATGAAAGACTTAAGATCTGTTAACCCAATAGAGAGTACTTGATGCTTGAGGATAGTGTTGTGTCTGCAAGTTTAAAAATGGAATTTTTCTGTTTATACAGTTTACTTTAAAAAAACTTAAGTATTTAAAAATTCTGTTTCAATTCCAAAGGAAAACTAAATAAATTTTTTTAAGTGTCAATGGGACAAAAAGATAGCAAATGAAAGTACATTGGAAAATTCACTTATTCAGAAGTGTTTTTCTAATACCTCAGTCATATGTATATTTGTGTATGTGTGTATGTGTATGTGTGTGTGTGTGTGTTTGTGTGGGGAGGTGTGGATGTGGATGTGTGTATACTTCAATGGCATCCTTTGGCTGAGTTTTAAAAATCTAGGATATGGAAACTATCTGATTATTATTATTTTTTTTTGCTTTGAAAATTCTGCCTGAGTCCTCTATTCTTGGAATCTCAAAAAGTGAATGCAAAATCACCAGACAAGGGGCCGGGAGTTTGGCCTAGTGGGAGAGTGCTTGCCTAGCATGCATGAAGACCCAGGTTCAATTCCTTGGTACCACATACATAGAAAAAAAAAAGCTGGAAGTGGTGCTGAGGCTCAAGTGGTAGAGCTCTGGCTTTGAGAAAGTCCAAGGACAGTGCCCATGCTCTGAGCTCAAGCACCACGACTGGCAAAAAGAAAAAGAAAAAAATCACCAGACAAGCTATTCTGCACATTGGTTACCAAAGAAGGAAAAGCAGGTAAAGAGAGTACTTTGTTTAAGTGGAATGAACTTTCACAACTGGATCCTTTTCTGGGTGTGTGCTTCCTGAATCCTTGACATGTGCTCCCAAGGCAACATGGAAAACCAGAGGGGATATTGCAACACATCCCCACCCATGGGAATGGAAATGTAAGCCAGTCTAAAATTGAAGACATCTGTAGGAACAGTGAAAAAAATCAACAGCTACTGCCCTAAAAGAGTGAAACACTGAGCAAATCGACTGATCTGTTCTTTACTGGTACCTGACCATGTGAGGGGCAAGGCTTGATGCAGTCCCAATTAACCAAGAATGGGAAACTGACCCTGATTTTCTTATTTTGTTACTTATTCAAGGATAGATGTTTCCATACAAAAATAGCTGATTGGATTGGGAGCTATTGGCTCACACCTTTAATCCCAGCTTCTGAGGAGACTGAGGACTAGGTTAGAGGCCAGCCCAGGCAGAAAAGTCTGTGAGACTTTAATCTCCAGTTAACCAACAAAAAGCCAGAAATAGATGTGTGGTCTAAGTGACAGAACATAAACTTTTGAGCAAAGAGAATCAGGGAAGAATGTGAGGTCCTGAGTTGAAGTCCAGTGCTGACAGTGGGTTGATTGAAGCCTTGTGTATAAAGTTAATTTCTCTTATTAATGATACTGATAAATTTGAGTGATTTCATTGTTATCAGTAGTGGGAAAAACTCAACAGAATAGACACATATTTGGGGAAACAGTTTCATGAAGTATAAAAAAAATGTCAGTAGATTGACAGTTCTAGAAATAACTCGGACCAAAACAGGAAATCTTACAGATTATTCTAGTTTTGCTAGTTATGTTCACAGACAAATGATGGCTCTTATAACAGATTTCTGTTCTTGAAAATAAAAGGGGCTAAACTTCATGTTTTTTTTTTAATACTTTATGGTCTTCAACTATGACTAATCTAAGCATGGATTAAAATTTCATGGTTATCATGCAGAGAGACAGGATGGCACCTTTATAACTATTGTGTGGTTTCTTCAATTTTCCACTGATCAATTATATGATTTTTCAAATATAGAAGAGGTAATAGAAATGATATAGGAGTTCTGTTGTCGTATAAACATTTAGGCAGAGACGGTAGTCTGAATACATAACTATAACTTCTATGTTTTCTGAGCTCTCGTTTGAGCTATGCATAGGAGCAGTTAAATTTTTAGGTATATATATATCCCCAATGACAAGGAGAATATGTTTATCTGTCCAATTTACGGTGAGGTGCTGTCCTGAGTCCTTTTGCTCAAGGCTAGCACTTTACCACTTTGAGGCACAGCACTACTTCCAGTCTTCTGGTGGTTAATTGGAGATGAGTCTCACAGAATTTACTTCCCAGCTGGCTTTGAATTGTGACTCTCACAGCTCAGCCTCCTGAGATTACAGGCACGAGCCACTGGTCACAGGTACCCAGCCAATTTCTTATTTTTAAAATCCAAGTTTAGTGTATATTTTGTCTCACATGCCAGGAGAAATCTATTACAACTGCATATTTGTGGGGCTTTTTTCCTTTTTAGTGCTGGTACTGTGGCTTGTACTAAGGACCTTGTGTTCTCACTTGGCCTTTTTCCCCTTCATGCCTGGCAGTTCATCGCTTGAGTCAAGCTTCCACTTCCTGCAACAGCTTATCCGAAGCTCATCCCTGGGTGAGAATTCACTTTGTAAACCTGAATGAGACAAATCCTAAATGAATGGCTGGGAAGGATGAGCACCAGTTTCTCAAAATGGGTAGCAGTGGGGACGTAGGGATAGGGTAGCCGAGACTGACCTAAAGAGGGCTGACTGAAAGCTAAAGAGGATTGTAAGCAGAAGACCTATTGGTCCACCTTTGCCTTCCATATTGATAGAAGGTGGCCCCTTTTCCACCACAGCATAAGCCTGAACACTTGCTCCCTGAAAATGATAAAAGAGTCTCTGAACTACAGGAAACCAGATTGGAGCCGTATGACTCAAGATACACATATGTCATCATCTTTTTGAACTAAAAATGGCTACAGAGCCTGGCACCAAATTGATTTGTACTTGGCTTTTCCTGGGTCACATAGCTCTGATCTATTCTCTTCCTTCTTGGGTCAGCTGAGGACACTTATTTACTTCATAGGTATGTTTTGCTAGGAACTAATATGACAACTGGAGATTGGTCAAGGTGATTAGGAATACCCTAGCAAATATAACTGGTTGCTCCTTATATCCAGTGCTCGTTCTATCCTCTGCCTGGCCAGGTGTTCCTGTTCTGGTTTCTCAGGATGCATTCATGCTCTGGCCTACTGACTCCTCCAAAGGGTTTTGATACACTTTCAGTGTATCACTGAAAGGGATGTGTGTATGCTGGTCTTGGAGCTTGTACTCAGGACCCTGGTGCTGTCCCTGAGCTTTCTGTGCTCCAGCTTAGTGCTCTACCACTTGAGGGTACAGCTTCACTTCTGGGTGTTTTGGGTTTTGTTTGTTTTGTTTTGCTGTGCTTTTTTTTGGTAGCTTATTGTAGTTAAGAGTCTCACAGACTTTCCTACCCCATCTGGCTTCAAACTGTGATCCTCAGATCTCAGCCTCTTTAGTAGCTAGGATTACAGGTGTGAGCAAATGATTTGAGGTCTTGCTCTCCACATTTTGTTTTCATTTGAAACATGCAAATGGCATGTTTGCTGGACTGTCAACAACTTAAATCCTGTCCTCAATAAGTACCAGCATTTGCAAAATTTACCGGAAAAGAATGTCTCCAACTCCTGATAGATTTGTTCCTGCGTGTATGGACTAAACTGGATTTTCATGCTTTTTTCCCTTTCAAATTATTCTCAAATCTTATCAAATATCCAAGTTCAGAGGGAAAATGACTGTCACTGACATCTCATAAATATCTTATCAATTTTGCTCATACTTTCTAAAGCCAGAGAAATTTTAGTCATTCTTGTTTGAGGCTATAAAAATACCTCTTCCTCTTTCAGAATGGATTATTTTGAGTAGTGCTAAAATTGAAAATCAACGTGCAGTTTTATCATGATCAGTTTTAATAGGAACCAGTCAGGAAAATGTCTCTGTTCTTATAAAGCAAATCGGTTTCAGTAGCAGGCCACAATGAGTGCAGTAAGGATCATATTTATTTTCATTTTTGAAATAAATACTTACTTGGATGATGGGTACAACTACTCACACCATTGAAGACATGATGTTTTCCATTTTTAGCACCTTTACCTAGTTGTAACAAAGGGGCTATTTTTTTTAAAACAGGTCAGTTTATCAGTACAACACTTGTGTGCTGTTTTTTAAAGGTGTCCCACAAAGTGGCTGGCTGCAATCCTGCAAGTCAGATTATGAGTGTAATGCATCTTTATCAGTGTCACTCCTCCCATCATTCTCTCTCATCTATCCTCCCCATTCTTCCTCTCAAGCTACTTGGCTCCATTTGCATATGTGTACATTGAGTATTACGACTGCATTCACCTACATTCCTTCTCTCTATTTTCAATGCATGCTCATTTTATAATGAGTATTCATTTATGAATATGCATTCACTATGGAGTTTCTTGAAAATATTATTCATTACTTTATTGAAAGTATTATCAAGGCAGGTATGGCAGAGTTGAGATTTTCTGATTTGAAAAAGGTTCATGGGAATACCTATATCTAAATGTCTGAAAATGAAAAAGCTAAAGCTCAAACAGAAGAATGTCTTGCCCATTGATTCAATTTAGGTAATTCTTCAGGACTCCAGGAGACCATTCTGTGTAAATTAATAACTATATCAGCCAGGCACTGGTGGCTCATGCCTATAATCCTAGATACATAGGAGGCTAAGATCAATCCTAGATACATAGGAGGCTAAGATCAAAGGCAAGAAAGACCATGAAATTCTTCTTCTTTTTTTTTTTTTTTGCCAGTCCTGGGGACTGAACTCAGGGCCTGAGCACTGTCTTTGGGCTTTCCTCAAAACTTATGCTCTATCACTTGAGCAGCACTAGTTCTGGCTTTTCTATGTATGTGGTACCGTGGAATCAAACCTGGGTCTTTGTGCATGCTAGGCAAGCACTCTACCACTAGGCCAATCTCCTGGCCCAAGTCTGTGACACTCTTATCTCCAATAAGTGACCCAGAAAAACCCAGAAGTGGTGCTGTGTTTCAAGTGGTAGAGTGCTATCCTTGAGCAAAAGAAGCTCAGGGACAACACCCAGGCCCAGACTTCAAGCCCCAGGACTGGAAAAAAAAAAAAAAAGAATGATATCAGTGTGTTTTGATTTTTTGGTGTTCATAATGTTAAACCACATGTTATACCTTCATTTATGTAAAAAATCTAAATTTTGATCTAAAATAATTTTAGTTGGGGTACATTATGAAAAAAAGGATGCAAAATTACAATATGAAATTAAGTGTAAGAGGGAATATTTATTTGGAATAGGAAAAGAATCACAGCAAAATTATAAAGATTTAGATATCTCATGTCCTTTCTTTTGAGATCTCTTTAGACAACTTACCAGAAACAGTCATGTTTTCAAGCTTCTCCCCCCTTGACTGAGAATCATGACTCTCATTCCATGATTCTCAGAATTCATAGCTTCAGCTCTTTGGCAAATTTGCTTCTGGACCTATAATGAGGAAGAGACGATCAACAAAATAAGAAACCCATGTAACATAGGGAGTAAAGACACCTATATTTTATTTGTATGCCATTACCTAAGACTAAGCTTATACTCATCATATATAATAAGATGCATGGGCTTGAGCTAAAAAATAATACATTTTGTTGTCACACCAGAGCCTTCCTTGATTTTGGAGGAAGCACCATATCCGATGAACCTAGGTATTTGCATCCAACCACTTCCATCTGCCATGGATGATTGAGAAAATGATTCATGGAACAGGCCTACTGCAGGAGGGACAAAACAACAAATAAGGACATTGCCCAGAGGAGCTCAGAAATACAAAGCAGCTCCCCAGTGATACCAGGTGCTTGTCCCTTTGGGAGTTTTCCTAGCAAAAACAACAAATCACACAGCTGGTTAGAGGTGGAGTTTGGGTTATTCCCTAGCCTTTTCGTTTTAAATATATTATGTAACAACTGCCCTCTGTGTGCCTGTGTGCACTGATGTGAAAATATTTCCTCTTAGATATGCTCTTATTCTTTAAAAAAAAATCATTAAGGGGGCCAGGAGTTTGGCTTAGTGTTAGAGTGCTTGCCTAGCATGCATGAAGACCTGGGTTCGATTCCTTGGTACCACATATACATAGAAAAAGCCAGAAATGGTGCTGAGGCTCAAGTGGTAGAGCTCTAGCCTTGAGAAAGCCTAAGGACAATGTTCAGGCCCTGAGTTCAAGGCCCAGGACTGGCAAAAAAATATCAGTTAGTAGAATATAGTAACATTCAGAATTTGATATCTGGAAAATAAAATAGTGGATTTATCTGAATATGTCACTTTGATACCTACTTTTGATACACCTGTGTGATAAAAAGTATTCAACTTAAAGGCTATATCTTGCCAAACATGGTATCTCAATCCTGTGTAGCTATTTAGGATGTGGAGATTGGGGGAATCTAGGTTTGAGGCCAGCTTGGGCAAAAAGTAATCTTAAAAACTCCATCTCAGCTGGGTGCAGGTGGTTCACAGCAGTAATCCTAGATATTCAGGAGACTGAGATCTGAGGATCATGGATCAAAGCCAGCCTGGGCACTAAAAAGTCTGTGAGACCTTTATCTCCAATTAATCACCAGAAAACTGGAAGTGGCTCTGTGGCTCAAAGAGGTAGGCTTTGAGCAGAAGAGCTCAGGGACAACACCCAGGCCCAGAGTTCAAGTCCCATGAGTGACAAAAATAAATAAATAAATAAATAAATGCATGTTAATGGGGCTCAGTGGCTCACATTCTTAATTCCACCTACTTAGAAGGCATGTATAGGAGGATTGTGATCTGAGGCTTGTTAGGGCAAATATCTGAAAATAACTCAATCAAAAAGAAAAATAGCATAGCACAAGTGGTAGAGGGCTTGCTTACCAAGTGCACAGTAACAATAACAACAATTATAATAATAGATCAAAAGATTCAGGCTGGGAGTTTGGCCTAGTAGTAGAGTGCTTGCCTAGCATCCACGAAGACCCTGATTCGATTCCTTGGTACCACATACATAGAAAAAAGCCAGAAGTGGTGCTGAGGCTCAAGTGGTAGAGCTCTAGCCTTGAGAAAGTCCAAGGACAGTGCTCAGGCCTTGGGCTCAAGCCCAGGGCTGGCAAAAAAAAAAAAAAAAAAGATGGCATAATATAAAACTGGTAAATATGTGGTGTGCCTGAGCATGTCATCTGAGGGTTGAGAGAACTAATCTTGATCCTGTCATTATTAACCACTTTGTTGCAATTTGCTCATTTTTCTTTTCTTTAAATTGAAGCTAAAATTTCTAAGGTTTACAGCAGTTACCTGAAAAACTATACACTCTAAGTGTCAAAATAGATATATGAACCGAGAATAAGATGAACAATTGAACAATTATATGAAATCTAAACTAGTATTTTATTAGCTTATGTTAATTATCCAGAGAGGGATTTCATTGTTGTTACCTTTCAGCACATTAAGCTAATTTTAAAAAATTGAAACACTAAGACGAGATGAATTTTACATCACTAAATAAAGAAAGCTGAATCTAAGGGAGTAATTACAATATGTGTATTAAAATCAATTCCTCAGTTGACATATATAAGTGTATGGGTTGATTTTGCGTCTTAAAGAATCTACAGGAATTCCACAAGCCGGGTGTCATGGCTCAGGCCTGTAATCCTAGCTACTCAGGAGGTTGACATCTGAGGATTGTGGTTCAAAGCCAACCCAGGCACTACAAAACCATGAGATACTTATCTCCAATAAATCACTAGAAAATGGGAAATGGAGCTGTGGCTCAAGGGGTAAGGTGGTAGCCTTGAGCTGAAGAGCTCAGGGACAGTGCCCAGGCCCAGAGTTCAAGCCCCATGACCCATATAATAATAATATTAATAATAATAAGTCAAACATTTATTATGTGCGAGGGGCTTCCATCTATGGTCCTAGTTACTTAGTGAACTGAGATCTGAGGATCAGGGTTTGAAAGCTGTCTAGGCAGGAAATCATGTGAGATGCTTATCTTTAATTAACCACTAAAAAGCACAAGTGGATCTGTGGCTCAAGTGGTAGAGGTTCAGGCTTGAGTGACAAGCTAAGGTACAGTGCCTAGGTCCTGAGTTCAAGCCTCCAATACACAATACACACACAGAGAGAGAGAGAGAGAGAGAGAGAGAGAGAGAGAGAGAGAGAGAGAGAGAGAGAGAGAGAGAGAGAGAGGAAAAAGGTTTTGAACATTCACTAACTACCATTTTTTGTCATCGTTTCTTCCTTCTTCCTTCAGCCTTTAGTGTTTGGCTTCCTTCAGTCTTTGGCTCTGCTTTCTCAGGCTTGCTTCTATGGACAGAACTGTGCCTCTTCTATTGGCTGCTGTCTTGGCATGCACATTGTTTTAAAAAAGTAGTTGCTTCTTTGGCCACACAATGTTAACTTGCCCTCCTTTCCCCCTCTTACACACACACACACACACACACACACACACACACACACACACACACAGAGGCTACTTTTAATAAAGCCAACCATACAATTAGTGGTTTGGAAGGGAAAAGTTAAGGAATGGTATAAATATGATGTCAACCAAAATGTTCCAGAGAATTCCAAAATGTTATTTTTTCCATAAATAAGGAGATGGCAAGTGCCAAACAATTCTTTCTTTTATCAATTAGAGTTATGTTTTAGAGTTTTTATTTTTGGTGCCAGTCCTGAGGCTTAATTCAGGGGGTTGGCACTACTTTTGAGCTTTTTTGCTTAAAGGTAGTGCTCTCTCATTTGAGTCAAAGTTCCATTTCTGGCTTTTAGGTGGTTAAATGGACATGAGTCTTAACAAATTTTTTCTGCCTGAAATGGCTTTAAACTCAGATCTCAGCTTCTTGAGTAGCTAAGATAGTTAATTTATTCATCTGTTCTTTATTTAGGTACTGGTTTGGGAGCATTGAACTTAAGACTTCACTTAGCTATTATGTTCAAGGCTGGTTCTCTATCATTTGCTCCAGTTACTCCTTTATTTTATGAGACAAGATCTTGTAATATAGCCCAGGCTGGCCTGGAATATATCCTCCTACCTCAGTCAGTCTGAGTAATGGGATTAGAGGTATAAACAACTATACCCAGCTTTCTAGATTTTCCACATTTTTTAAAGCTAAGAAAAGCATCCTCACAGAGTTGAGCAAGTTATAATCAGTTAAATTGACATAATTCTGAAAACCAAATTTTCTACAACCATTCATGTTTCTGCAACATTCACAGAATAAGCTAAATGTTGTAACAACATTCACAGAATAAGCTGAATGGTGTAATGAAACAAAGAATAACTGTTTCTTTCTTGTTCATGTCACAGTCCAACATGGGTGAAGGGAGGGATGCAAAGAAAATACTTTACACTGAATTTTTCACTCTTTGACTTTATTGAATAGAGCTGAGCTTGTTGGTTATCTATTTTGCATTGGTTATGAGCAGGAAGTGATGGCCGGGCTACTTACTGGCTGTAAGACCATGTCAAGTTGTCACTGGAGGCAGGTGAAAGTTTGTGAAGTTTCCCTCTAAAGTAGGGATTCTTTAGTTAGGCTTCTTGACTTAGACCACAGAATAATTCTGGACAAGTCATAATGGTAAGAAAACTTGGCGGAACTTTACTGAGTGAGTAAGTAATCAGGCAAGCAGGCAAAAAGACAAATAGGCAAGCAGAAAGGAGAAGGCACGCTCTAAACAGAGTGTGGGTGCTCTCAAAGGGAGAGAGAAAGGACCACACAGCATCTTGGCTGTGAGGGGTATTTATATGGTAAAGGCAGGGGGTCTGACTTTGAAGTTATGCAAAGATAAGTGTTTTATCTTTGCTCTAATTATTCCTGGTAGTACACTTTCTAAGTTCCTCTATGTTTGGAGCACTTCTAAGTAAAACTGCCTCCTGCCATAAAACAGATGCTTATCCTGAGATAAGGAAGGCAGCCTCTTGTCTCCATTGTGGGTAGGAGGTTGCTTAGATTTTTAGGGGGAGCATTTCTCTCCAGAAGGCATACATCCTGCCAAACAAATGTTAATTCTTGGTGTGAGAAATGCATCTCTAACGAAGGGATACATCCTGTTGCTTTTTCTTTTTTGGGGGGAGAGCATAGATGGCACTTAAATATTTCTAGATCCCAAGATTCTGAGTTGCCTCGAGGCCTCATTTCCCTCATTTTGTCCTACCTCAAAGTGACTGTGCTGGTGTGGGGCCATGTGAGTGTGCCCGCCCCGTGTCAGATGTCTGCCATAGTTCTGGTCTTGCTGATGGCAAGGATAAGTTTTTGTTTTGTTTTAAAACCTTTGTACTTCATAGGATTGCTATGAGGATCAAATGGTATAATATTTGTTTAAAATCATTATTATATACACATTTATGGAATTATTACAATGAAACTACCTTATGCTATTTGTATATGTTAATAAAAATAGTAAAATAATAAAGTAAAATGGGATTTACTTAATAATAAGCACATAGTAAGCCCTATGAGTTGGTTTAATAAAAATAAAAGTAATAACTATTAGCAAATGTTTTCAAAGAGTATATAAAGGGATGTGTAATATGTATTATAATAATACATATGACATACAATATATCATTATAATATGTATCATAATTGTGTATAAATATATATATAATAGAGCTATATGTATTATGTATGATGTTACTATGTATTATAATATTGTATCATATTTTATATATGAGCATAATATATAATATCAATAAATATACTATACATACCTATGTATGTATGTGCATATGTGTATAACATGTATATATGTATACATGTTATATATAGTATATGTACTATATAGTGTGTGTGTGTGAATGTATTTCATTTCTGGATTTGTAGACCAGGAAAAGTGAATTGACCTTACAAAAAGCACAAAGGCAGGATTAGATAGTTTCAATGCCAATGTTCTTGGATGCTACAGTGAATGTTCTATGCTTTGGAACAAAAACAGCCTTGATCATTTCTGCCATAGCCAGGATAAATATTATAGTCCTGAGCCATTTTGAAACTTGGACCAGTGTGACCTCTCTCATTTGTAAGTGATTAACAAACAAATAAATAAGCAAAACCAACAAAAGCCCAGCTTAGACTAATTTGAAGGAAAATGGAAAATGTAATTGAGAAATCATGTAGTTGAGAAATCATGCCATTGAGAAATGTGGGAGGTTTGGTTTCAAGCATCCCATGATCCAGGAGCTCAAATAATGCCAACATGATTCCTTTGTCAGGAGTCAGTTCTACCCAGTTATCCACAGACAGTTCCAGCCTCTATATCCTCTGAGGTCATTCCAATAGGAAAGGGTCATTTTCTCCTACTCATGAGTCCCAGAAAAAGACTTATGCCATTCTCTTGGCAATCCTATGAGCCAGAAGACATGTGATGCATTGATTAGTTTTGGCTTGGGACACATCTAGTGATTATTAGCATGCAAATCATCTGAAAAAAAAAGACATATATCATTGGACATTTTTAAACAAATAATTATATGACTCTTATTTTCTAGATCGATGCGAAGAACATTACAAATACTAGCTCATTTAACATCTTAAGATAAGATAGAAACTATTATCTTTATTTTATTTTTCTGCTGGTACTGGGTTTGAACTCAGAGGCTGGCATGTTCCCTTGGCTTTTTGTGCTCAAGATTAGGACTCTATCACTTCTTGGCTTTCTGGTGGTTAACTGAAGACAAACATCTCACAAAGACTTTGGTGCCTCAGCTGGCTTTTGAGCTATCCTTAGATTTCAGTCTCTGGAGTGAATTACAAGCATGAGGCACCATTCCCGGCCTCATCATTGTTTTAGAAATAAAGAAGCCAAGTCATAGAAGTTAAAGTCTGTGTCCCCAGTCATACAGTTTAGAAGCAGCAGAATAGCCAAAATTTTAACTTGACAGCCTCACCCTGGAATACTTGTTTCTTCTGCAGCAGGAAGGGAATAATTTAACTGTGAAAGAGCACGTGGTTTACTAAAAACGTACCCTAGGGTAGATAATAATTAGTTTCTTCATAGTGCTTTGGTTCTACTTTTTCAAGACTGTTTTGGGATCTCAAAGATGTATTCTCATGCACACTGTGTTTGCTAATTCCTGGAACTGAGAAGATTTGCCAGTAAGTTTCTTGGAGATGGATGACTTCTTAAATGTCAAATGAAACATTGAGTTGTTAAGTTGTGCTGTTTAAAATGTCAGGAAAAACCATTATTTTTTTGCAGACAGAGCTATAGTGTAGTCTGATTTCAAATCTGTGAAATGACTCTTGTCTTTAAAAAAAAAATCTTCCTTTTTCTTA
Organism: Megascapheus bottae; assembly: GCF_031878675.1. Lineage (NCBI taxonomy): Eukaryota > Metazoa > Chordata > Mammalia > Rodentia > Geomyidae > Megascapheus > Megascapheus bottae. Next base: position 39,481,405 of record NC_143523.1, read on the forward strand.
TTTTGAAATGCTGTGTTTGGAAAAGAATGGTCTAGGCAACAGTTGGTTTATCCTCAGAGCCAACTTAACATAGGGAAAATAGTTTTAATACTTCATTGTCTTTTCCAAGACCCTGCTACCTCCTACTGGAGGTAGAAACTCCAGGGAGGGCAACAGTTGGGCCTTCTGCCTGCTTTCTTTCTCCCTCTCCCTCGAGTAGCAGAGATGTAAGTGCCTCAGAACCCATTTCTGGTTACATTAAACTTGTTTCTTGCAGAGGATAATAGGGTTTGGTAGGATAGATTTTGGACCCTTAGAGAGAGTTTTGTCCTTGAGTGAATGAGCATGAAGCACCTCTCAAGCTAGTACCAGGTAATTGCCAGGGCCTGTGGAGACTGGAGACTTGCGGTTTTCAGTCTTTAACTTCACATAGTCTTTTTTGTTTTAATTTGTGATGGTAGTAAGGCTTGAATTCCTAACCTTGAGTTCTCCTTACCTTTTTTTTTGCTTATGGCCTGTGTTCTACTACTTGAACTCTAGTTCCATTTCTCGATTTTTGCTGTTCAACCATGATTCTCAGATCTCCGCCTCCTGAGAAGCTAGGATTACAGGCATGATTCTCCAACTCACACTTGTACTTCCCATACAAAAATGACCAGGTGATTAGGTATCTTAAATAACACACACACACACACACACACACACACACACACACACACACACACAAAGCAAAACTTGAAGTTGGAATGATAGGTATGGAAGTAGGCAAGAGGTCTGCTTGCTGTGCTTGAAGAAGGGGAAATGGGAGAAGAATAGTCAGGGTTGCTGGTCTGCATAAAGCAGACCAGAATGCAGTGTCTTAGCATAGTCAGCTCTTTCTCTTGTTGACTTCCTCTTTTGCTATGACCTGATTTGGTCATTTCAAAATTGTTAGGCTGCAGGAACTGACTTTCAATCTATCTCTGTACCTGAAATTACAAAGAAAGGCTTACCACATAATCTATTAGAAGCACAATTAATTTGGTGTTGCGGAAAGGTAACATAGGAGACTGCCATCTTGTGTCTTATCAAGATCCAGTATGAGTATATGAATTTACATGTTCTAGATGGTCACATTCATACAGCACTCTGAAGACAGTGAGCAAGATATTGCAGAGAGTTAAAGGCCCTGTTTTCAGCATGCCCATAGGCCTATGTTTTTCAACTCTAGAACCATCTAGGTGGATGATGTTGAATAAACCAAGAATCTGAATTCTTTTTCTCTTGTGAAATGAAGAAACAAACTGCATAATTTTAAAGACCTACTTTTTTTTCTTTTGTTGGTTATGAGACTTGAACTCAGGACCTAGGCATTGTCCTAGGTTTTTTTTCTCAAGGCAAGCACTTTATTATTTTGAGCCACAAACCACTTCCAGTTTCTAGGTGGTTAATTGGATATATATAATACCAGGCAGTCTGTGATATGGCTTAAGGGACACGGAGCCAGGAAAGATATGGACTACGGAGAGAGAAATCATCCATGCTTGTTAGGATTTACTTTGAAAATTCAGAAGCCTCTCATTCAATTCTGAGTTATGGGGACAATTTGCCCCTTTGGAAAGTACCTGGTTTGATGTCAGAGCTTAGAGAAGCCTGGAGACCATTGAGTCCTCTCTTTCCATTTTTTTTTTTTTTTTTTTTTTTGCCAGTCCTGGGCTTGAGCTCAGGGCCTGAGCACTGTCCTTGGACTTTCTCAAGGCTAGAGCTCTACCACTTGAGCCTCAGCACCACTTCCGGCTTTTTTCTATGTATGTGGTATCGAGGAATCGAACCCGGGTCTTCGTGCATGCTAGGCAAGCACTTTAACCACTAGGGCAAACTCCCGGCCCCTCTTTTTCCATTTTATAGGAATGGTCTTATAGATAAGAGTCTCATAGCCCAAGATGGCTTTGAACTGCAATCCTCAGAGCTCAGCCCTGAGTAAGGAGGATTATAGGTGTGAGCTACCAGTGTCCAGCTAACACGTTTTGAAGAAATAACTTTGTATCTATGAAAGAAAAAAAAATGTACATATACTTCATTTCATGCTCTTGGAAATAGGTCCCTATGTAACAGATAAAGAAATGGAGATCTAAAGAGTAGTATCCCACCTCACCTCCACACCCTGAGTTCTCTGGAGAGCTCCCGCTCCTCATCTGATACTTTGAGTCATGAGACTACATCCCACAAGCCAGGCTGACTTCCACTCTTCCACTCCCAAAGGTAACACAGTTGTGCCAGAGGGTATACGTTGTTTTGTTCTTAGATGGCTCATCTGGGAGAGGATATTTAGGATGATTGCTCAGAAATAATTCTGACCAAGCAAAATATTAGTCAGCTTGGGAAAAACTTTATGAGTAGGGAGGAGCCTGTCCGGGGAGGGTGAGGTAGCACAATATCCTGTTCATTCCCCAAGGACCGCTGCCATAAGTCAGGGAGGGAAGGATTTGTTTTGGATCTGCACAGAGATGGGACTGGAAATTTTAGAAGACATAACTTGTAGTTTAACTCTGCCAAATACTTAACAGAGCCAGCTACAAATCCTGTCTGGCCTCTTTACCTAGAAAATGGAAGGATGGAACTCAAGGTCCTTTCCCTATAAGTGACCTTATCACAGTCTGCCACAAGGCACAAGACTGTGTTATGGTCTCCCTGACTCTTGTGGATTCGGGGCCAATACAGACCATCATTTTAGGGTCTGGGAAGGACTGGGGCTTGAATTCAAGGGTATTATTCATTGGCTGGAGTAAACGTAAGATGCCTTCAGCCCCCTTCTTTTTGCACTGGTTATTGTTGAGATAGGGTCTTGCTTCCTTTCCTGGCATGTCATTAGACAGTGATACTTCTATTCCTCACTGTCTACCATGGCTGGCATCACAGGCCCACAGCCACACTCAACTTCTTCCATTGAGATGGCATCTCTTACACTTCTGCCTGGCTTCACTTGGAAACTTGATCTTCTTGAGCTCTGCCTCACTTGTAGCTAAGGTAATAGGTTTGTGCCACTTTATTCAGCCGTTGGTTGAGAAGGAGTCTCACAAACCATTATTATATTGTTTTGGTTCCAGACTGAGCTCAAACCATGATTATTCCAGTCTCAGCATCCCAAGAATGAGCCACTAGTGCTTAGGCTTTTAGAGGTTTTTTTTTTGATCTTTTAAGTGAGCTGGGAATTTAGCTCAGTAGTACAGTGAATGCAGAAGCCCTAAGCTTGATCCCTAACACTGAAAATGCATATAGTTATTACTGTCTTCCCTTTGATTTATTAGAACTGCAGAGGCAGGAAATTGCAAGTCTATAATTGCTCAATATTTCTAGTAGTTCTATTTCTCAAATTTTCTATGCTAATGATTTAATAATTGCCTCTGTAGCTTGTGTGGCATGTTACTATGCAAATACAGACTGTCTTTGTTTATGTGTATAATTGATTCATAATCAAGAGACAACCACTTACATACACATATGATTGTACTCGCTTATAATTATGTATATATATATTTCTTCTGTGACAGTATCTGTTTTATTAGCTTAAAGAATGGAGAGATTTTTATATGTTTCTTTTTCATTTTTATACTGGAATTCCAATCATAAGTTTTCCTTAGTCATTTCTAGTATCTGCTTATAATGAGGTTTATATGCTGAATTTTAATCTTGAGTGCATTCTTCAGGTCATCAATGATCTAATCCTTTATTTTATATTTGAGAGAAAGTGCAGCCAGAAAGGAGAAGGTGTCACTGCTGGTGGCTGATGAAATCAAGGGCAAGCAAGAACCGATGGATTTCCAATTCCAGTCCATGAGGGTTCTCCGGCATGGTACAATAATTATGGACAAATGACATGAAACGTACATTTACACAAGTATAAACATAGAAGTGTTTATGTTTTCTTTGCATTCTATTATAGAGCAGCAGAGATTTGGGTATAAGTTTCCCTCCTGAATGTCTTAGAGAAATGCATCTTTATGGATATTATTCCTTGGCTGAAGTAAACATTGCTGGGTAGGTAGAAGATATGTATCCTGTTTCTTCAGAAGCCTATTTCACACCGTGCGAAGGGGATAGAATACAAGTATTGGTTAATAATTTATAGCAGGCATTCATCTCCATTTCTCTTTGACTAAAATATTAATTCCCCATTGATCATCATTATTTGCTTTTTGCCCAAGCAATATATGATGTGCAGAGAGTTTGATGAAAGGGTTATTTCCTAGACTCCTCATGCCCCCCTGTGTTCTGCCAGTAATTTACTGACTTTATTTACTTGTGGTAATGAGTGCATCGTGCAGAGTGAGCCAGATGCTGGGATTGGCTTAGGTGTCTTTTTTTCTAGGGCAGAACAATGGACACAGCACAGCTGTTTTTCAAATTTAAAACTTCCAGAAAGTGCCTGTGCTTCTACTATATATGTTTTTACTTTAATGAAGATGAATAAAGAATGTAAAAAAATTCTCAGTCTGATTTCTATTAATAAAGTGAGTTTGTTTTAAAAATCTCGAGAATTATTTGGACAAAGTATGTGTGTGTGTGTTCAAAAAAAGAAGAAGATGAGGCAGAGGAGATTCGGTTTGGTGATTTAGAATTTGTATCATTTGTAGGATTTTTATGTATATGACTATATCTCATGCTTCCATTGTGTGTGTGTGTGTGTGTGTGTGTGTGTGTGTGTGTGTGTGTGTGTTGTCTGTATGTGTAGATCCTGGAACCTGGACCCACATCTGGGTTTGATCCCTGAGCTTTTGTGCTCAAGGCGAGTGCTCTACCACTTGAGCTCTACCTTCAAATTTTTGGTAGTTAATTAGAGATGAGTCTCACAGACTTTCTGTCCAGGCTCCCTTTGAACCATAATCCTCAGATTTTAGCCTCTTCAGTGGCTAGGATTACAAGCATGAGCCACCAGTACCCACCTATGTCTGTATTTCTTTTTTTTTCCATATATTTTTTATTGTAATTAATAGAAGGGTTACATTATATACACCAGATAGAGGGTGCATTGCTTCACATACATTGATACCCTTTCTCATATCTTGGTCCCCATTTCCCTCCCCCTCTATTTCTGTATTTCTATATGCAACTTACATTTGTTCATAAGTAATAATGTAGGAGGTAGAAAAACCTATTATATAAACTATCCTATGCTTTTTATATTAAAGAACTTTTTTCTTTGTTTTTGGCCAGTCCTGAACTCAGAGCCTGAGCACAGTCCTTGGGTTTTTTCAAGGCTAGAGGCTTACCACTTGAGCCATAGCACCACTTCTGGCTTTTTCTATGTATGTGGTACCGAGGAATCAAACCCGGGTCTTCCTGCATGCTAGGCAAGCACTCTACCACTTAGGCCAAACTCCTGGCCTAAAAGAATCTTTTTATATTTGAATTTGAAAAAAGAAGAAAGCCAATCTGCAGGTTATGCTTTGTACTGAAATGCTGTTCTGGATTTTAATTTTCCTGAGAATTTTAATTTTTTCAAGTGGTGGTTATTTCTGCTGAATTGTGAGGCTATTGGGATGTCCTGATTAACAAGGAACCAACACTTGCTTGCTTCCTCCTTCTGCTACTTGCTCATTCCCTTTCCTCATTTTTTTCTGTGGTACAGAAAGATTACTTTACCCTTTTTGCTAGTAAGTTCTAGAAGTTAGCGTCTCCTACCTCTTGTTCTTCTGACTTGCATCTTTGTCTTCCTCTTTAAAAATAATTCACTTTCTATCTTCTTTCATTATGTCTTTGAAATACTCTTTTCATTGAAATAAACCTATGAAGTGCTTGAACTCTTGGTTCACCTGAGCTCATGTGCAGAGGAACATTATCATGACCATCCTGTAGTTTCTCTTAGAAGAGCTATTACATGACAACGAGGGGACACACTATGGTACCTCCATTTTGTGTGACAATCTCTCCTACTCAGGTAGTGATCCAGTCTTTCCTGAATGCCATGGAGAGAAATCTTTGGTTTAAGTTGTCATTAGCAGTTTATCAGTGAGCAGTTTTGAGAGGTGGTGTGTGTGTGTGTGTGTGTATGAGGTGGGGGATAGGCTTAGTTTTTATATCTCAGTCTTCAACTACACTACTTAGCGAGTCAATATTGTAATACATCATTTATTTATATATGTATATATGTATGCATATATATGTATCATCAACTGGGAACTAGCAACAAAAGGAGAAACCATGTGTAGTATTTACAAAAGAAGAAATTCAATAGTAGAATCATTAACACGGATGTTGGAGAAACTGGGAACCAGACCCGGGAAGTGCAGGAGGTAAGGCCTCAGGTCCTGGAGTCACCTCAGTGATGGGAATGATTACATGATTGAAACCAGAGAGGAGAACCATCAGTCACTAAGAAGCCATCCAAGGTGGAGAGAGTGGTGTAGCTTCAAATTTCTCCTCTCTCCCCATCTCATTTCCAGACTCCAGCCAATCACAGAGAGGAATGAGTGACATCTGAGTTTGGGAAGGGCACACTGTGGAGTTCAGCCACCCCTGTAGGGAATTACAGATCCAGAGTAAGTGGGCAATGGAGAAGATACACAAGAAAAGATAAGCTGAAGGACGAATTTAGTGAACAGAATCAGGCTACACATGTGCACATGCACACACACACACACACACACACACACTGCATTGGTCCCTAAATGAACTCTCTTGATTCCCATAACTGGCAAAGTCTGAGTTTAAGTTAGAAATCCAAGCAGGCAGGACTAAAAGTTTCTCTCTCCTGAGGCTCTGAGACTATTGGGAGTCACTTTCTAATTTGCTTCTCTTTGAGACTTCCTGGCTTTCTTCCTTTTCTCTCCTGCCCTCACCACTACTTCCTTGCTGAAACGTTGGCTGCTGTCATTAGTCACAATTGTGTGGGTTTACCGGGAAACCCTCAATTGGCTGCTAACCTCTGTGGAGGCTTAAAATGATGATGAAGTTAAGATGAGGCTGGCCTAAGAGTCTCTTGGATCGCAGGGGCCAGGTTTATCTAAACACCCACATAGGAAAGGACCCCTCAGCAAGCACTCTGGTGGGTGTTTAGCCCCTCGTCAAACACTCTGATGTTTGAATTAATTGCTCAGTAACTCTATAATCATATAGCAATACATTTTGAGGAAAATGACTCTGTCCTAGAGTAATTTTATGGTGTGTGTGTCTCTCTCTTGGGGCTTGGACTCTGGGCCTGGACAATGTCCCTGCACTTCTTTTGCTTAAGACCATTTGAGTCACAGGGTCATGTCTGGCTTTTTCTGAATAGTTCGTTGGAGATTAGCCTCATGTGCTTTCATGCCCAGGCTGGCTTTATATCACCATCCTCATATCTCAGCCTCCTGAGTAACTAGGATTATAGGTGTGAACCAATAGTGCCCAGTGTCTATAGTACTTTATATAAAACTATTACTTTAAATATTAAGTTGTAGCCGGTGCGATGGCTCACACCTGTAATCCTAGCTACTCAGGAAGATGAGATCTGAGGATTGCGGTTCAAAGATAGCCTGGGCACTAAAGAACATGAGATTCTTATCTCAAATTAACCTCTAGAAAACCAGAAGTGGGGCTGTGGCTCCAGGGGTAGGGTGGTAGCTTTGAGCTGAAGAGCTCAGGGACAGCACCTGGGCCCAGAGTTCAAGCCCCATGACAGACCCCCCCCCAAAAAAAATTCAGTTGTATATAGTGGTTGTTATTGTTTTGCGGGGATGGTACAAAGGGCATGAATTCAGAGCCTCATGTTTTTGGCTTTATCATCCTAGGTTGGTGCTTTACCACTTGATGCATGCCACCACTTTCTGCTTTTTGTTCTTTATTTGGAGATACGAATTTCTCAGATTTGTCTGCCCAGGCTAGCTTCAAAGTACAATCTTTAGATGTCAGTCTTTTGAATAGCTAGGCTTGCAGGCATGAGCTACTGGTGCCTGGTTAAAATTTCTTAAGAACAACACATTTATTTACATGGTGTGGGAAGTATTTTATGATTTGAAAGCTCTAATTTAGCTTGTCTTCCCTTCCATTTTTAACCAGAATACTTTTCAGTGTAGCTCTCTGTTATAATCTTCACCTATAGAAATAAACAGGAGCAAAACAGCTGCTAGCTTTGCTGCACTTTGACTTTCTATTGACAAAAACAGTCACCAAATAGCTGCTTTATTAGGTTATTTTCACTGGTGGTCATTACTTCATGATTACAGATTTACTGTCAACCAATTGATTATATTTTAAAAAATCTGCTTATAGGGAGAGGCCACAAAGATTGTGGATAGTTCCAATGTTTTGGTGTAGTTAGCTCAGCTAAGAATAGCACTGTTGTCAAGGCCGGGCTTGTGTTCTTGAGGCAAAACAACCAGTTAGCTTCAGATACAGAAATCTTGTATATGCCGACGGAGTAATGTCTCAGGCAAGGCCACTTGAGTTTCTCCAGCCTATTCCAATTTGCTGGTGATTTGATCTTGAGGGGAGCAAATAAAAGTAGTAATGAGTCACTCTGCAGCATGATACAACTAGAATGGTTCTTGGCCCAGAAGGACGTGAGTCAGTTTAGGCCTGACTCAATGCCCAGTGTGATGTATAGTGACTCACTTCCGTGTGTGATGTCAGGTTTGTTCCTTCTAAGACTTGTCTTCCTCATTGTTTTGTGTGGTAAGTAATTTTTTAATGTAAAAAGAGACTATTGTAGAGTAAGATTAAATACTCCCAGCAATACAGAGTCAGACTAAGAGATAAAGTCTTGCTTTTCTCACAAGGAGCCTGAAGAAATAATCAAGCTTTAAATGCTTAAGGTTTTTGTTTTCATAATGTTTTTTGGGGGGTATATCAAGGTTTGAATTCAAGAGTCTGATGAGTCTGAACTTAGTTTGCTTGCTGGGTTGGTGGTCTATGGCTTGATCTGGGCCTCTGGTCTGGCTTTTTTGGTAGTTATTTTGGAGAATATTATTTTGGAATCTAACTTAGCTTATTTGTTAAGAAAACCACAAGCATTTTTGGAATATATAGAGTGTTTTAAGAATACGATTAGTGGTGTGTGTGTGTGTGTGTGTGTGTGTGTGTGTGTGTGTGTGTGTATTTTAATGTAGAGGCTTGAACTGAAAGTCTCACAGGCTTCAAGACTGGCCCTCTACCACTTGAGTCTGTCCTCTACTTCTGGCTTTTTACTGGCCAGAAGAGTCTCACCCATATTTTTCTGCCCAGGTTGGCTTCTAGGCAAGATCCTTAGATCTCAGCCTCTTGGGTAGCTAGAATTACAGGATCCAGTCACTAGAACCCAGCTTGATGAGTGGTTTTGATATGCTGTATCAACCTTGAATAGTATACTGTCCGTGCCTTTAGTTGAGGGCCAAGGTTGGTGCTGTGGAGAAAAAGGCATTAGCTACCATGTGTTGAAGTGGATGAATATAGTCTTCTCAAGGCAGACCAAATAATGTTATTAGCAGCAGATAAGTCAAAGCTATGCAAATGGAGATTGTTTTGCTGAAAGTAACAAAAAGGTTTGCTTAACCTAAGCTAGGGGTGAATATTAAAATGAACCAAAAGCCAGATTCCCAAGTGCCAAATTACCAAATTCTGGAGCACATTGGTGCTCCTAGATTAAGTACTTCCAGAGTTTCCAGGACTCCAGAAATTTGCAACTCTTCTTACTCCAGCAAATGACTATGTATGTTTCTCATTGATCTTGTTTTAAACTCCTTAAGAGTGATCCACTGATTGGCTCTCCTCGGCAGGTCACCTCTCCTTGGATCAAGGAGTCTCTGTTAAAGGAACTTTGTTCTGCAACTTCCTTCCCTCCTATGGTCAATTACAATCACAATTTTAACTGTCTGTAGGTGAACATTTTTTCTTCTCCCGCTTGGAGGTACTGGGATTTCAATTCAGGGCCTTCCGCTTGCTAGGCACTTTATCACTTGAGCCACAACCCCAGACAGTTTTTTTTTCTTTTGGCTTGTAATTTTGGACTGAATCTCAATTTTTATTTTATTTTAAAATTTTTATTTTATTTTTTTTTTGCCCAGAAGCTGGTCTGGATCTTTGTTAGGAAAGTGCTTAGGTGGAGACAGCAATGAATGTCAAGATAGAAGCAACCTCTACACTAGGAAGATTTTATTCTGAAAACAAGAGCACTTCCAGAGTCTTGACTACGTACGGTTCAGCTCTAGAGAAAGTGAGAGTCATACAGGCAACTGGGTTTTCAGGGGGTGAACAGAAGGGAGGGGTGAGACTGCTGGAGAAAGCTGTGGCTGTGGCTGTGGCTGTTGGGTTGGTCACCAAGTCCGTTTTGGGAGCACTTTGGTGTAGCTCTGTCTTTTGATGACAAAAGTCCCCATCTGGTCTACAGCTAGTCATTTTCTTGTTTTCACCAATCTTCCTACCCATTCTTCCTACATTTAGCTGGGATTATAGATGTGTACCACCAGTTTATTGCTTGAGATAGGGATCTTAAATTTTTTGCCTAGACTGGCCTTTTACCTTAATCCTTTTGATTTATTTCTAAAGCAGGTGAGATTACATTATTTTGTGTGTTCTATTCTTTTATTCTTTTTTTTTTTTTTTTAATTTCTAGTCCTGGGCTTGAGCTCAGGGTCTGAGCACTGTGTGGACTTTCTCAAGGCTAGTGTTCTACCACTTGAGCCTCAGCTTTTTTCTATGTATGTGGTACCTAGGTCTTCGTATATGCTAGGCAAACACTCTATCACTAGGTAAAACTCTCTGCCTGATATTTTTTATTCTTTTGTATGGCACTGGTTTAAGCTCAGGACTTCATGCTTGTTAGATTGGAGGTCTAGCCCTTCAGGCACACCATGAGACCTGTCTTTTACTGGTTATTTTCAAGATACAGTCTCACAAGCTTTTCTTGAGCCAATCTCAAAGTGTGAACCTTTTTATCTTAGCTTCCTGAGTAGCTAGGATTACAGATATGAGCCACCAATGCCCACTGTTTTGTGTTCTTAAGGCTTTTCTGGGAATGATTCAGTTGAACTGGGTCAGTACCTGGAATTCTGTCAATATGATGATGATAGTATAATGCCAATAATGTTGGTTCTTGAACTGCATCTACCATGTGTTTTCAAATGCTTAGCTAGTATCCATTCCCTACTTCTCTTTTCCTAATAGCACTCAAGTTTCTACGTATCCACCTGCTGTTTCTGCTGCTGTTTGTTATGGGTCATTTAATTCCTCAGCAGGCAGTGCTTGCTAGCAAGCTACCACTGATTTGATATGGGATTCTTTTTTATTTGCCAGTCCTGAGCTTGAACCCAGGGCCTGAGCACTGTCCTTGGGCTTTCTCAAGGCTCAAGCTCTACCACTTGAGCCTCAGCACCACTTCCGGCTTTTTTCTATGTATGTGGTACCGTGGAATCGAACCTGGGTCTTTGTGCATGCTAGGCAAGCACTCTACCACTAGGCCAAACTCCTGCCCCCATATGGGTTCTTATCTCTTGGATAAGGTGCCAGTGGTTCATATTTGTAATCCTAGCTACTCAGGAGATTGAGAGCTGAGGACTGCAGTTAGAAGACAGCCTGAGTAGGAAGGTCTGTGAGACTCTTCATGAAACTAAACCACCAAAAGGCCAAAAGTGGAGCTGTGGCTCAAGTGGTAGAATGCTAGTCCTGAGAACACAAAAGCTCAAGGATAGCACCTAGGGGGGTAAAAAGGCTAGAAGAGGAAAACCAGGAGGAGGAAGAGGAGGAAAAGAATAAGTATGAAGGTATAGAATCGATTAAATGAGAAGACAAAATGAGCTCTTACCAGGTAAGAGGGCTCCCAGTTGAGAGTTGGTAACTAATGACAGAGTCTAAGGTTTTTTTAACTGAGAAGCTTTGGGTGTTGTCTAGCTTTTATGATAATTAAGGTATTTGGAATGCAACCTGCTCATTGGTCAGGGCTGGGACATTCTGATTGGTTGTGCTGTTTTATCTGTAGTTCCCATTCAGGTCCACTCTGCCTTTCCCAGTTCTCTTTGGGTTAAAAGGCAGTTGTTTTTGTTATCCCAGTGTAAGGCTGTTCTGTAAGATAAACAAGTGGTTATTATGTCTACTTCCATGTATTGTTGGTAGCTCAGAGTGTTCAGTAGAATTCTCAGGGGCTCTGTTTGGTCTGAGCTATACCTCCCATTATTAGCTTTCTAACTATCCTGCCTACTCACACCTTCACCGCTCTGTTTTTTGGTGGGTGAAAGAACCTATTCCCAACTCTGAAGGTGGGGACCAAATGGTTTAAACCACTTCATCATTCATTGTTACTTCAGGGTTCCAGAACACTGGCTGGCATACAATTCCTTTGTGCTATGTTCACATAGGAATTGATCTGAACCTAGATATGTGAATGGAACTTAGTCAACCAAGTCAGGTGAATTCCAGGGTCCTAGCTTGCTTGTTAATACGAGTTCAGAAGTACTTTGACATTGAATGGGAATGGGAGAGACTCAATTTTGAGTGGTGATCATTCTATAGTTAGTAGGAGAGTGAGTCTTCAAATAAAGCTGACCCTAGTGAAAGTGGAATCCACAGAGAGAGAGAGAGAGAGAGAGAGAGAGAGAGAGAGAGAGAGAGAGAGAGAGAGAGAGAGAGAGAGAGAGAGAAACACTATTAAAACATTAAACTGTCTTCCTTGTTCACAGATCAACAGATATCTGAGCCAATAAATCCCCTTCAATTTAAAATCAGTTTTGGTTGAATCTTCTGTTTTTAACATAAAAAGAAAATCTTAATAAACATACAGAGTCTCAATCCACACAAAATGCCTCATTCATTCCATTCCTAGACCATCCCACTTTGGCACAGTGCTTGCTGTTCTCTGAGGTCACCATGGTCAAAGGCAGGGTCTGGAAGCATTTCACAATACTCCATTGGATGGATGTTGAAACAGGCTTCATTGTAGAAATCTACAAAGCTGTGTCAGCAGGAAGAGTCTTCAGCCCATTATTCATCAAAGGCATCTTGAAACAGAGTTTAGAGCCTCACTGAAATACTGAGCCCAAATACCAGTAAGCCCACATGTCAGATCCAGCCAGTTGCTGCTGTATGACAAATAAAAAGACATGGTAAAAGATGAAACAAGATTATTACATGGCTTAGGCATCCCATAGGAAGATAACACAGACTGTCTCTGGCTGTCCTCCAGGAATAGATTTAGGTTTAATAGATGAAGAATTGGAGGCAAGGGGAGAGAAGTATGAATGATTATGAAATAGATCTGCTCCAAGTATGGTCTGATTGGTCATTATTTCATCTACATTGTGAAAAGGCTTCCAGAGAAGTTGTCATTGTTGTCATCAGAGATCAGATGAATGCCAGATAGGTGGTTTGTCTTAAGGAGGCCCTTTTGTCCCTTAGTTAGAATTCTGGTCCCTTGTCACAAGATGTTCTATGAATCAATGTTGTTCTTCTTGGATTCCAAGGTGATTACAGTGTGATTGCAGAGAAACAGTTGTAGAGACCCCTACAAAATGGATGTGGAGATGCCAAGTTTTTCTCCTGTTTTTATTTAATTCATGGGCCCTTGTAAGAGGCCGCTTGATGCTTTTCCACCAAAGCATCTTTTAAGAACCTCTTCCACTACTTCCTTGTGGTTTTCCACATGGGAAAGGTGTGAAAGGCCATTTTTCATTGGGGATATGAAGAGATGCTGGATGCTCAGCTCTGAGTTAGATGGTAGAAAGCTAAGCAGTCTGGGAAAGCCAGTCTTGCTCCTGGGGAGGTTTGAGTCTTAACTGGCTGGAGTGGGAAAGAAGCTACCAGTCTTAGAGAGAGGCTGAATTCAGAACCACACATCCCCCTGAAAGAAATGGAAAGTCTCTGTTCTGGATGGTTTGTCCTAGCTTTCCAAAGTAACCCTCAGGGGTCATCCTTAGATAATTTGCTTTTTAATAATACACACTAACCTAAATCCTGTGAGGCAGCTTAGTTACTTGAAAAGAATGCTGAAGCCACCCAGTCAAGCACTAGAAGACACCTAGGAATTTTCCTCTTTCTTCAGCTCTCTACTTTTTTAGGTGCCAACAGACAAGATAAAATAATGGCATTTGCAGGGAAGTGGATGAATCTAGAGCGAATCATGTTGAGTGAGACAAGTCACGACCAAAGGAACAAAAGGCACATGGTATCCTTAATATGTGGGTATTAGATCCAAACAGTACAAGAGTGAGGACTCAAAAGTTGCATGCCCAATGCTATGGACATGGTACTGGAAATATAAACACAACTACGTAGTCATAAAAACTTATGACTCTATAGACACAATGTTTTATTACATAGATTATTATGTATCTATGACATGCAAACCCTAAGCCTAATTTTGATTATGTTCTAAAATCTAAGAGCCAGTGATTGTATATAGAGATTCCCTTCTTGAATACTAGTTTGTTAAACACGTCATTTAAAATATGATGTAAGGCCGGGAGTTTGGCCTAGTGGTAGAGTGCTTGCCTAGCATGCATGAAGACCCGGGTTCAATTCCTCGGTACCACATACATAGAAAAATGCTGGAAGTGGTGCTGAGGCTCAAGTGGTAGAGCTCTAGCCTTGAGAAAGTCCAAGGACAGTGCTCAGGCCCTGAGCTCAAGCCCAGGACTGGCAAAAAATAAAAAAAAATAAAAAAAAATAAAAAAAAATAAAATATGATGTAAAAATCAATGTTAATAAATTCTTTAATTAAAAAAGGTGATGTACAGAGTGGCTGCCCATTACATAAGTCAGGTAAAGAGTATATTTCTTTGGGACAATGTCAACCTTTTTCTGGCTTTCTCCATTATTATTTTTATTATCAGTGTGATATATAGAGGAGTTACAGTTACATTTGTAGGGTAGTGTGTATATTACTTCTTGAACACTGTTACTCCTTCCCATGTTTTTCTCCTATGTTCCTTCCCCCTCTCTTTAATAGATATAAAATGTTTCAGACAGTAGAGCTGTGGCTCAAGTAATCAAGTCCCAGAACTGGGACACACACACACACACACACATACACACACACACACTTTTTTCCCCCCAGAAATAAAAGGGTCAGACTCTTGTAGAAACAACTAACAAAGCAGTTAAAAGTTCCCCTCATTTAAATGCTAAGTCACAGAAAAGAGGAGACCTATCTAAAACTGGACTCTTTGAAATGGTAAAAGCTTGGCAACTGTCTGTGAAGAGGTAGAGACTGGAAGATCAGAAGCTTACCTGAAAAAAGGAAAGGAAGACTTAGAGCTTACTTATTGTACCCAGAGATACCTCCAAATGTTAATTCCCATCTTGGTCACCCAGAACTCTTGCCTAATCAGCTGGGAGCATGGACTAGTGATAGAGAGCTTGCCTAACATGCATGAAGCCCTGGGTTTGATTCACCAGTACCACATACACAGAAAAATCCAGAAGTGGTGCAGTGGCTCAAGTAGTAGAGTGTTATCCTTGAGAATGGCCAAGGACTGTGTTCAGGTCCTCAGTTCAAGCCCCCACAAAAAACAAAAAAAAACAAAAAAAAAACAAAAAACAAAAAAAAACAACAACAAACAAAAACAGCAAATAATTGCTGCCATTTATGTCTTTAACTTTTCATTTCCTGTATGATGACTGGGAAATTCTCTGTTCCTCTCTCTGTCTTTTTCTCTGTCTGTCACCTGCCTGTCTGTCTCCTCCTTTTACCTGGGTTTTGAGCCATCTAGCTAGAACTGGCATGTCCCTTAATGGTGTACTCTCCTATTTTGCTTTGCCACTTTGTATTTTTGTGCACATCTTTATTCAATTCTTTGTTGGAGATGCCAAGAATCTGGCAAACACCTCCCACCTGGAGGTAACACCTGGATCCAGCAGCTGCTTAAAAATCCCTCACTTGCTGAAGTTCATTTTTCTAGGACAGTGACCAGGCCCAACCTAATCCTCAGTCTTTCTTGTGTCTGTGCTTCCAGCCCCCCCCCCCAACTACCCGCCCCAGTTTTTTTCTTTTGTGTGTCCCCTGTCCTCAGGGTCTAGAAGACTGCTGTTCCATGTCTCTTCCTGGAATGCATCTTGCTGAATGAGCACACTGCTCACTAAATTTCCTCACCATCAAAAGCAGGCTGATCCTTTAAGTTTCAGCTCCACTGCTGGTCTCCCCAGGAAGCATTCCCAGATCTTTAATCCTAATACCGAGCATAATTAATCATTCCTTCCTTTGCGTTTCCATGGCACTTGGTCTGCACTGCTAGCATGCACTTATCACTTTGTTAAGCAACATAGCCTTGGCCTTCCCTCGATTACCAGTTTCCTGAGCCCAGAGACCTTGTCTTCACAGCTTAAGCCCTCCTGGGCTGCGGTCCATGGGACTGTGCCTGCTGGCTCCATGATGGCATTTTTTTTTAAATTTTGAAATAGGGAGCAGGCTAAGGCCAGGACTGTACTGAGAGGCTATAGGCCTTTCCCTCTTTCCCTGATGGTAAGGAATTGTAACAATGACAAAGTTCAGACCCTCAGATGGCTGGAATTTGAACTGAAGCTGGAGAGGCTCTAACAAGCTTGGGAGGGAACAGAACTGGGGAGAAAAGGAGCTCATGTTTCACAGCAAGTTTCCAGGTGCCTGTGGGGGAATAAGTAGCCCTTACACTGAAAGATGATGATGACAGAAGATGACCTTACCTTGCAGATATAAAAGGAATGTTGGCTCCTTTGAATATCAGAGGTCTCTTTTCTTTGACCTTTTCTCCCTATGATTGCACTGCTGTTAGCTTTATGACCCACAGCCTAATGCCCAAGCTATGAGGGAGTATTTCTGGAGGGAACTGTGAATGTGGCCATTCATGGAATTTTTTTTTTTTTTTGCCCCCACCATTAGGGCTTATGGGGAAGGATTTCTGTTTCCGCAGCTATGGCGCCTGTGCTCTTGTTAGAACTACTAATGAGAAGCACTTGAATTAGACCACACAGAGGGAAGGGAAATAACCCACGCCTACATTTTCACCAGGCCAATGAACTTCAGAGGGGATCTGAAACTATCAATCTGACCTCTACGGAGTTTTAGAACAAGAGTGCAATGTCCATAAAGATAAGAGACTGCTGGTCATGTGGTTCTTCTGAAAGCCTGTTCAGTCATCCCAGGACACACCTAACAGCAGGCTGATGCCAAAGTACACAGGGCATTGGGTGTGAGCCTGATGAGTGCAGAGACCGGGAGGCCTAAGTGAGGGGCTGGCACCGTGACAGTCTGCAGGCCCAGTCTGGCCTGAGCAGCAGCTGCACATGTTCCTGGGATCACAGCCAGCTGGTGGCTCATAGCAATGGTTTCTGGGTTCTGGCTTTGTCCCAAAACAGGCTGACCTGGCAGTGGCTTTGTTCTGACTCCAAGGAAAGGCAGGTCCTTGTCCCTTCACCCATGCCCAGCTTCCAGTCTGCCCCACCACGCCCTGCCCCCCACACAGGGCCCTGGCCAAGCTCTCTAGTATTAAACATCAGAGCTTCCGCAGAAGTTTAACCCAGTCTGGGTCTTGCTGGGTCTTGCGCCAGTTGACTGGGGCTCCACTGAGGTAGAGGCCAAGGAGTGGAGCTGGATGGGGCAGATCCCCTGATCTTGACCAATCCCGTGAGAGATGACTGCAGGACTAGGTTTCAACACTCACTGGCCTTGGTTTTATAAGTCAGGGTTACCCCAAATCACGGCCTCCGGAAGCAGGTTACCTCACAAGATTCTCTAAGATGAATTTCCATCGCAAACACTCCCAATAAATCATCCCTAAGTGACCTTTCTTGACAGGGATGCTTTCATGCTCCCACTGAGTATGGAGAAAGCATCCTCAGAACACTTTATTGATTGGCTCAGGCAATCTAAGGAAAAGCTGAGTGCTTGCTATGCAAATAAAGCTTCTAGACAAAGCTTCCCGACAAGTCTCCAGTCTCTCCAAGCAGCCAGTCGTCCCAGGCCCCTCCCACCCGGGGTTCTGAAAGCTGTGGGTAAAACAGTCTCTATTTGCATGTTATTTGCATGTTTCTCTCTCTAGTTTCAGTCTATTTCTCCCAGATTGAGAGAAACACAATTAAAGGCAGGAAGGGGAGGGGGTGGGGGTGGGGAGGCGGGGTAGATTTTGTTTGCTGGGCTTTCCTTTTCACAAACTCTTTTTTTGGAAACCGCAGCCTCGGAACCCAGCAGAGGTTCCTAGGGGCTTGAAGAACATCAATCAGTTTCGCAGCGGGAGGATGAGGCTTTCCTCAGGGAAGACTTTTTACATAAAACAGATTGTACTTTGTCCTTGCCAGGGCAGACAAAGGTTTGAATTAAATATGCAGCAAGCTCCAACTGGCTGCTTGCCACAGCCCCAGAGAGGGAGGAAGGGAGACTGTGTCCTCACTCTGCAGCTTTTCTAAATAGCTGTAGCCGGTTCTCTTTCTCATTTCTGTGGTTGCAGGGAAGGGGCAGTTAAGAGACCTGGGCTCTGGGCTGGGCTGGGCTGTTCTGCCAAGGTCTCTTGTGAGGGGATCCAGCCTTATGGAATCTCAGTTTCCCCTCACACAATAAGGAGTTTCAGGAGATGATCTTTGAAGGTCTTTTCTATATTTTATATTGTGATTTATTACCAAACTCGGCTGCATGGAGTTTTCAGCAAATGACTTAAGCCTCATGTCAGTGTAATTCATCCTTCCCTATTCCTCCTCTCCATTGTCCCATAGATTTCATTAGCGCAGATCTAGAAGGGGTGGGGGATGGTGCAGGAAAATAGAGTACCAGTAGAAATCGAAATAGAAAACCAGTACAATACCATAATGGTGTTGACCTTTTATCACAGTTTTGACATATATTAAGGAATGATAGAGATTAGAGCTAAGGATTTTTTTAAAAAAAGGATCTTTTTTTTTTTTTTCTACCCAACAAAGCTCAAGTCAGTGGTTTCCCTGGGAATGAGGGTCACTGGGACAGCCAGTTCCTTTCTATAAAGGTCCAAAGTTTTAAATATTGGCAATGAATTAAAAAGTTGGTGAGTCATAAAATAGATAAATGGGTCTGTGCTCTGAATTCACCCAAAAGGTCAGAGTGCCAGGTCTTTATGGACTTTAATAAGATTAGGATTTCTGTCTCTTGTAGCTAACACTATTAAGAGAAGCTATGTATTTCAAAGTGTGTTGTAGCTGGGCATAGTGTGCTCAATACTTGCAAACCTAGTGGTACTGAGGAGTCTGAGATAGGAAGATTTGGTGTTCAAGGCCAACCTGGGGAAAAAAATAGTACTATCTTATCTCAGAAACATAGAAGATGTGTCTCAAGTGATAAAGCACTTGTCTAGCACATGAAGCCTTGGGTTCAATCCTCAGCTCCCTCAGAGGATGTGGGCATGAGAGCTGGAACCTTAATAGGTCCTTAAGCCATACTTTTCATTGCAGAAATGTTACACTTCAGGGTAAATTTCAGGAAAATAACTAGACCCATATTTAATTTCCAAATCAAGTCATGGCCTAAATGTGAATGATTCTGTTCTTATATTGTTTAAAAACAACATATAATTTTGACTTCCATGCTGAAGAATTGATTTCATGCGATTTGTCTGGTGGGGGAAAGCAGCTAAAATGAAGGATATATATATATATAAACTTCAGAAGTTTATTTTGTATTCTGCAGTAATGAAACAGTGTTAGGATTCAGGCCCAAACTCCTGGGATTCTATATGTCAGAGGATTAATGGCTTCATGCCAAAAAAAGAGATAATGTTAAAGCACAGAGAAAGGAATTAGATGATGTGAGAAAAAGCAACGTATGCACTTCATCCTCTCTGCAGCCATCAATAGGTTATATAGACTTGAGCTTTAGCTCAAGTCTATATAAATAAATAAGCAAAGAACTGGGGAAAAGGAAAGAAATGCGTGCATCATAGTTATTAAGTAGTCTGAGCCGCAGATGTGTTCCCATGGTCATAGATTGTGGCAGGTTGTTTGACAGATTCATTAAGATAGAGTTTCTGATGATGAGGTTCAGGAGTTCAATATAAGAAGTACCTTAGTATTAGAGAAAGCAGCATACAAGCTACTTATATCCTGAGTAGCGAGGATTAAAAGGGTGAGCCACCAGCACCCAGCTCTTTTTTTCTAGTTAACCTGTCTTTGGTCATAGATTCTTCAGGCATGAATCTCTGACAATGATGAGGAAAAGAAATCTTCCCTCTCCAACACTAATTTTGAATTTAAAAAATGCATTTTACTGTGCATCTACCCAGAATATAACAAGTAAGAATACAGTAAAGATGCTTGCACATCCATGTTCATTGTTGCATTATTCATGATAATTCAAGTTACAGAAACCACTTGGATGCCCTATAACAGATGAGTGTATCAAGTTAATATGGTACGTATATAAAATGGAATTTTCCTCATCAATCAGAAAGAATACATGCTATTTGTGAGGACATATATGGACCCAGAGAAACATATGATAACATAGACAGTCCTATGCATATGCACACCAATAAATTGACTAAATGATGGTATCTTTAGAGGAGGAGTCCAGTAATGTCAGTCCTTTGAATAGCTAACAAATTATTTAACAAGAACAGCAGGAAGCTGAAACAGGTTGAGGATGAGGCCAATGGGACTGAATGAATTGGGAGCAGTTGGAGGAGGGGCACCAGAATGGAGGGAGGAGAGACCAGAAAATGCAGTCATTATAGTCAATGTACATTATGTAAAAATTGAACTATGTAACTTGAGATGGGATGGAGAAAGATGGTAGAGAATTATGGAAGGGGTGACAATAGGTTAAGGTGCAGTATACTACTCATAACCTAACCTGGAATTGAAACCCCTTTGTACAACTCTTAAATAAAAGTAAATTTTAAAAAATACATGTCTTTTCAACATTCATTTACTATATATGTTGAAGGGTATGTGTAAGTGCAGCTTTCTTACAAACAAGGCAATCTCTAAAATATTTACCCCATGAGTTGGCAAGGCTAATGTCAGGGTCAGAACAAACACCAGCTGTAAACAACTGTTCCAGACTTACTGGTTCTTTTTAACAATGAGGTGCAATGGTGCAATTATCATCACTAGCATAATTACAGTATGGGAAGCTCGAAAGCATTTTGATTGCTGTATTAGTTGTGTAATTAACCACTGGCTGCTCCAATAAACTGATGCTGAAATCTTAGGGGTCTTATACAACAACATATCATTTCTTGCTTACATAAAGTGATATCATTGGCAGGGATTCTCCTTTGCTCAGAGATCCTAGACTGCTCCAGCTGGGTTGTTGCCATGTGAACACAGGACTTCCAAAATCTCTGCCAAGACACAGGACCTCAAGGAAGCCTTTGACTTTCATTGCCCTTGACTTGTAGGTCATACTTGCCATTATACTCACCTTCTACTGGCCAGATCTAGACATGTGGCTTTAATTCCCCTGCCAGGGAGGGTAGAAAATGTGAGGAAGTGCCTCAATTGTTTTATGAGTCTGTTCAGAACTGACAGCGATTTTCATCTCACATCCTGCTTTTATTTAGCTCACAGTGCCTTGTGACCTTTGCGGAGGACCTCATGGTCTGACTGTGACTTTCTTTGATTTTCCTTCTTTTACTAGCTCTGTCACACGCTCTCTAGTCTATTTCTGGTTCAAATACCCAAGAGGAAAAATCTGATTGGCTTGCGTATTATCATTGTCTTTGTTTGGGCAGAGCTTTTATTTTCAAGCCATCTGATATGCTCTGGCTCGTCTATCAGCAGATTGCTTTTGATTATGGACCTCTTATTTAACCATCCAGGGAAAAGAAAGTTGGGAAATAAATCACAGAGGAACTTGGATATTAAAAGAACAAATAAATATGATGGACCTGTTTTGAATGTTAAAGATTTTAAACCACAGCTAACAGTGTTGTTACTAAATGTTCACAGTATCATACTAACCACAAAAAAAAAATCAAGATTTTAAAAAAAACCTTTCAAGCATATGAATTGAGTGCCTATTATCAATATTACTCTACAAAAATTAAAGTGTATAAAATGTAAATACATTTGTTCATTTACCTATTAATTAGCTTTTGCTTATAATAGGACTTGAACTCAGGGCCTTGCTGGGAAAGTACTACTGCTTGAACTACACCTCTAGACCCAGTAGTTAAATTTAATTTCTGTATTTTATGATCCCATGAGTAGGAGAAGCTTGGTTTTGTTGAATTTGAGCTTTCCTTTTTCCTTTCCATAATTATCTCTAAGATTTGAAGGATCTGTGTCATTGAGGGATATGATTCTGATTTTCAGGAGTTATGGACTGTCATCTTGACAGATAATTGTGTTTTCTATCTTTTATCTTTACCTGAGCATAGGCTCCCTGGCAACTCTTCTTCCAAGCCTTTGGGAAAGTAGTGTGGACATGTGTCTAAGTGCAGCCCAGTGGGTAGTGAATGCATGTGATGTGTCAATTTGTAGGCCAGGAGTTTAAATAACCTCCACTAGCCCTTAGATTTGGAAATCGCCTTTTCTCGTCTTTCAAGACTGGAATGAGGATGTGATGATGGTTGGACAGCTTCACTTTTGCCCACATACGATGGCCAGAATTTGGGCCCATTGTGTTCCTAAGGACAACCATAATGCTCTGCTAGAATAAGACAGCCACGGACAGAGGATCTCTCCATTTTTCCATCTGAACTCAGGTTGAGGCAATTTCAAGGTGAGACAATTCACCTCACTAAAATGAGGACTGGTTATTCTGTCAGGGGATATATAGGGAAAGTCTCCAATTACGAAGGCAAGGTAAAGGAATTAGACAGTGCAGATAAAAACACTGGGTAGCCAAAATGTATGAAATAGGCCAGGTGGAAAGAGTAATCGAGTCTAGCCTACGGAATGGGCCAGATGGAAAGCAGATGTGGAAACTGAGCTCTCAAGCTGTTCTTGAGCATGTAAAATTGAAACAAGGCTCTGAAAAAGAGACAGCCTGTCAATAGGGTCTGCAGAAAGAGGGAGAGAGAGCGCCAATCAACAAAATCACTAGCTCCATAATCCCTGCAGTAACTGCAAGCAGGGACATGTTCCCTTCTTAGATACCTCTGTCTGGTATCCTAACAAACTTTTGTGTTTTCTTTGAAAAGAAACACAGGAAGGATGTGGACTACCAGCTGACCTGGTGGAGCAAAACAGCTTTAGACACTGGACCCTACTACCTTGAATTTTTCTATGTGAGAAACAGCACTTCATCTCCTTTGAGGCCATCACCTCTTAAGATCTTTTTGAAAACAGCTGAACCCATATCCTGAAAGACACACCCACTTCCCCAGGATATTCCCAGCTGGCCCTAGATGAATGGCCGCGCCTCTTCCTACAAGCTGCCTCTCCGTTTCTTGCTCATGTGGTGTTCCACGTGTTGGCAGCATCCAAATGCTTCTTCACCAGGGGCACCGTGAGAAACGCTGAGCTCAGTTTGCATTTCTGGCATCCATCTGCTGCTGTTGTAGCATTCTGTGGCTTTGGGAACTTCAGTGGCACTCATGGGACCATCTGTCTCAACTTAAGCAGATTTTCTTTCCCCTACAGTCCTTACCAGTCACCATACCAGGAATGAGAGAGTCCTTCAATGTCCAGACTACCTGGACATTGTATGTGGGCATTTAATTCCTTTCTCTGAGTTCAGCTGTAGGCCTTAGGTTAGGCAGGGAGGGGTATCAGGCCAAAGAGTCCCTTCTTAGGAATCCATATATATATATATATATTTAATTTATAATTTTTTATTGTAATTAATAAAAGGGTTACATGATATTTGCCAGATAGAAGGCGAGGAATCTATATATATTATACTTTTCTTTCAAATGAGTTTCACCATGTCAACATTCTTTTGGGTTCCTGGGAGCAGAGAAAGCTGTGCCCAAGTACGTTAGGTTTTGTGCTAAAGATTTTGTCTTCACCACCTGGGTATAAACTTTTGTTTTGTTTTGTTTTCTGTTGTGTCTCTCCCTCTCCCCCTCCCCCACCAAAAAAAAAGGCGGTTGGGGTAGAATCCTTCCTGAGTTGATGGTGGTGGTTGTGGTGGTGTTAATAACCAGAAAGTATAATATAGACAGGTAGAAGTGTGAGCTGATGTTTGATTGACCATTTAACCAGTAGCCAACCTCTGTCCTCCAGTGGTTTCTTAGGTCAATAAATAGTGCTCTGTCATGGTTCAGTAGGAAGCTCACGGGCTCCTGGTTTGGAAGATTTGTGGTCTAGTCCTAGCTGATTTTTGCTCTTTGGAAGGATATCATCTCTGTCAATAGTAAAGGGCATGTCTAATCCATACTGTGCTCTCTTACCCGTGGACTTTGGGTCTGTTTGTTTGTTTGTTTGTTTTTTTTGCCATTCCTGGGCTTGGGCTCAGGGCTTGAGCGCTGTCCCTGGATTTTCTCAAGGGTTGGGCTCTACCACTTGAGCCACAGCACCACTTCTGGCTTTTTGCTATGTATGTGGTACCGAGGAATCAAACCCAGGTCTTCATGCATGCTAGGCAAGCACTCTACCACTAGGCCAAACTCCCAGCCGACTTTGGGTCTGTTGATGGATTTCATGCTCCACTTTTTGCCAGACATTTCCATAGCACATAGGTCATAGGGAACACATGAACAAATAAAAATAGTAAATGTTTCTATATCATTTCTAAGCACCAAGAAATTATTCACAGTACTTCATGTCTATATTAATGTACTTTTGACTTACATATTTATAAGGTAGATAATGAAATACAGTACAAAGTAGGATTTTAAACTTACACAGCCTAATTCCAAGCTCTTTGTTCTTAATTATTATTATTATTATTATTTTTTTTTTTTGCCAGTCCTGGGCTTGAGCTCAGGGCCTGAGCACTGTCCTTGGACTTTCTCAAGGCTAGAGCTCTACCACTTGAGCCTCAGCACCACTTCCGGCTTTTTTTTCTATGTATGTGGTACCGAGGAATCGAACCCGGGTCTTCATGCATGCTAGGCAAGCACTTTAACCACTAGGCCAAACTCCCGGTCCATGTTCTTAATTATTAAGCTAGACAACCTCATATAATTGAGAATGATTTGAGGAAAAGGAATGAGAAATATACTGTAATCATCGAAGGGGGGGATACTTTCCTAATTTAATCTAAAGTAGCAATCTTTGAAAAGTAAACTCTGATTCAATTGTGTCATAAATTACCCCAAATTTCAAATTAGGAATAGCTGAATGAGTGTTAATAGCATAGCAATTAAAGTATTTTAGCTATCTGATTTTATAAAAACAAATACAGTAATGGACACATTATTGAATAATACACACTTCAGAAATAGGTTTGGCAAGATTTGTCAACAAATAAAGGTAGAGTTAGGACAAGAATTAAAGTTGTTTATGTTCTTACACACACACACACACACACACACACACACACACACACACACACACACACACACACACACACACACACACACACACTCCATACCCCAAACCAAATCCAATAAAATAACCGACTAAACAAAATCCAAAATAGGTTTAGGCCACAAATCAACAATGTAACTTAATTTATTTCCAGTTAGAAATAAAATTTTAAATGTTGTTAACTTAAAAACTTTCCTTAGCTTTCTTTGTTAACACCTTAAGAAATACTTTACTGTGGGGCCAAACTGTGTAAGAAAACTGTAATTGCAAGACAAAACTCTGCCACCATCTAGTGCTAACCAGGAGTACTGCAGGAGGATTGTTTTCAGTCCCTCTTATTTTGGTAGCCAGTTTCTGTGTCTACCAGAACGCTCAGGTAGCTCCATTTGACTCCTATATTGGTGACATTTGATTTGCACATTTTACCAATCTGATTTCAAAATAATTCGTTTTGTGACATTTCTCAATTTGTTTATCTTCAGATGATAAACATGGGAAACATCTATTTTGTGCTGGTACTGGGGCTTGAATTCAGGGGCCTATGCTTAGTCCCTGAGCTTTTTCACTGTAGGCTGGCCTTCTACCACTGGAGCCACAGCTCTACTTGTGGCTTTTTGGTGATAAAGAGTCTCAGAATTTTCTGACTTGACAATGTCAACCTCCCAAGTAGCTAGGATTACAGTACAGTTCACTGATTGTGAGATACTTTAGGTATTCAGAACAACATAGTGATGATATCCAATATTTACATACCCACCATGTCATGTATTCATGGCTGTGTAACCCATTTCCAGGAGCATGTAGAGCCAGACATACAAATCCCTGTCTCACACTTCTGAGGGCCAGGAAGGAGAGTGGCCACATGGTCTCCAGAAGGGTTTGATCAAGTGTGGGGCGTGGCTACAGTCATTCCCTAACCCAACTGGCTCTGATTACAATCTGTTTCCAAACTCACTCATGTGGTTGGCAGATTTCAGATTGTGTTTGCTGATAACTCTGTGACCAGTGGGTGATCATGGAGGTTGAGATCCCAGATTCTTGGCAAGGAAGAATTGAGTAAAACACACACACACACACACACACACACACACACACACACACACACACAGAGAGGAAAGGAGAGGAGGGGAGGAAAGGAGAGAAGAAGGAAGGGAAAAGAGGTGGGGAAAGGGAGGAACATTTCCCAGACCTCTTATAGCAAATGAGAGTTAAAAAAATGCAAACAGCAGCTGTTATCTGCTGCCTTCATTCTTTCTGAGCTGAGGGAATATCTGTGGTTGTCTAGCAACCCCCAACCCTTAAGCAATGATTCAGAGCAGCCAACATGGGTGTTGCCTATTATTCTAAAATATGGAGATGTCTCTGAGTCTACCAAAAACATAGAGAAAATAGAGAAGTTCTCAGGCTGGGCTTCCTCTTCTCAGATAAACTCAGCTTACATAGGTATGGACAGTTGCCATGTTTTAACCGTTTCAAAGGAGAGGACAGTTTTAGAACTCTGGCTGCCAGAGGTGTCTCAGGATTTATAGCTTAGCATTTAAAGGAGGGAGGGGAGGGAGAGTGGGGAAGGGGGAAGTAGGACTGGGAGGTAGGGGGTGAGGGGATGGGAGGTAGAGGGGTGGGAGGGAAGCTTAGCAGCTTTGTTAGTTGAATCTTGGATTCAACTAATGTGGCTTTTTTATGTTTGTTGAAAAGAATTGAAAAGAATGCAGCCCAGCACAGTGGCCCGTGCCTGGAGATTGAGATTTTAGGATCATAGCTCAAAGCTGGCTCAGGCAGTAAAGTCTGTGAGACTCTTGCCTCTGACAAACTTAAAAAAAAAGCCAGAAGTGGCAAAGTGGCATTGTGGCTCCATGGTAGAGTTCTATCCTTGAGCAAAAAAACACAGGGACAGTGTCCAGGCCTTGAGTTCAAGCCCCAGGACTGGTACAAATAAAATTTTAAGAGAAAAGAATACAATTTCCACCTCCTCATCTAGCCCTCCCGGCTCAGTTCCAATCCTCAACAAAAAAAGATCTTTTCATATATGTATATGTATATATGTATACGTATATGTATTACACCTAGGAACTAGGGAGTGGTTGGGAAAGGGGGAAGAGAAGCTAGGAGAGAGGAGAGAAGTTTAAAACAACCTAATCTTATATTATTTATTGGATAAACTAAACCAGCCCTGGGGAGGCCCTTATAGGGAGAATGAAGAGGGATACTACTGGGGGACTTAGAATAGGAAGAGGGATCTTGAAATCTGGCTGCTACATCCACCCTCATCTTGGTTAAATAGTAACAATTTGCCCTATTTGTGGGTCTGCTTTCTGCTATTAGCTAGCCCAGGGCTGTTGTTCCTGGACTCTTTCCAGTTTCTCTGTTGTATTGATTTGTTAGATTTCTTTCTGCCACACCTTGCAAAGAAGTTACCTCAGTGTATAATTTGCCTGTGAGCTTATTTTTTTTAATTTTTTATATAAAAGGCCCTAAATACTAACATACTCACATTTATCTCTTTTTCCTTTTAGAATATGCCATTAAAAGAAACCCTTTCCAATCCAAAGATCAAAGATCACAGCCATATATACCTTCACTCTTCTCTGAAAACTAAAGAAATTTCTTTTCTTTTTAATATCTGGGCCTTTTAATCTATGTGCGATTTATTTTTATGTATGGAAAGAAAAGAATTCACACTTCTTTTTTCCATATATTTTTATTGTAATTAATAGAAGGGTTACATTATATTCACCAGATAGAAGGTGCACTACTTCACATACATTGATACCCTTTCTCATGTTTTTGTCCCTATTTCCCTCCTCCCACCCCTGCCCCTCATCTTGTTTTCCCCCCTTCCCTATCCGATTTCAAATAAGAGTTCACACTTCTTTTGGATCATCTGGAGAAAGCATTTTTCCTAGCAAGAAATCTATATTTTCCCACCGATTAATAAAATTCTATCATAGATCACATTGTCATATATGTGTAAAGTCTCTGAGTCTCTTATTCTTTTTATTGCTTCATTTTTTCCCTCTGAGTCAATGCCAGTTTTAATTACTACAGATTTTATTAAGTCATAGTATATAATAGAGTAAATCCTTCCCTTCCTTCTAAATCTTTTTTCTTTTCTTGTAAAATTGACTTGACTGTTACTTAGCCATTGTATAGTCGACATACATTGTGTCAAGATTTAGAAACACCTGTTAAAATTTGCTTGCGCTTGTGTTGTATTTTCAGTTTGTGGGGAATTTTATGTATCTTTGAACATGAATATTATGTAGTCTTATTCTGATCTGTTTTCATATCTTTTGCATCATCATAGCTAGGCTAATCATAACCACATGAGGAAGTATTTTTTTTTTTTTTTTTTTTTTTGGTGACAGTCCTGGAGCTTAATCTCAGGGCCTGGGTACTGCTCTTGAGTTTCTTTTGTTCATGGCTAGCTTTCTAAAATTTGAACCAGAGCTCCACTTTTGGCTTTTTCTGGGGGATTAATTAGAGATAAGAGTCATGTGTTTCTGTCTGGGCTGGCTTCCAGCAATCCTCAAATCTCATCCTCCTGAGTAGCTAGGATTACAGGTGTGAGACACTGGTGCTAACACCCTTTGTTTTTTTAAGCTGTACACGTAAGAGATTCTAAGGATAAAATTCAGATATTAGGGATGATTGAGGCAATTCCAAAGATACTATATTTACAAATATTGAGCTTTATTTTAGTGATCCAGTACAACCTGTAGGGCTTTTAGAGAGTAAAAGCCCCAAGGACACAAGATTTTGTATTGGTTTGTTCTGGAGGGAACCCTGGATAGTATTGTGAAAAATAAAGACATCAGAGATGCACACGATCTTTCTCTTGGCTAGATTTCATCTTTTTCTAATCTTTTTCATTCCTTTTTTCTACTATAGTTACTTGTTTTTCCCTCTTCCTCCCTCTTTTCCTTCCTCCCTTTATCTCTCTCTCCTCCCCCCCCCCCACATGGTAGTACCTCCACTTTCTCTTTTTGGTCCCTCCTCCAATTCTGTTTTTGGTTAACAATACTGAACCTTAATCTCAGGGCCTCTTGCTTTCACTTGGCTCTTTTTTCTACTCAAGGCTGGTGCTCTACCATTTGAGCCATGCTTTCTCATCTTGGTTTTTGCTGATTAATTGGAGAAAAGAATTTCATGGACTTTGCTGACCAATCTGGCTTTGAAGCTCAGTCCTCAGATCTCAGTCTCTTGGGTAGCTAGGATTACAGGTATGAGCCTCCAGCACCTAGCAGTGCGTTCATTTTTGCTTACTGACTTAAACTTATACTACATTAACTAAGAAGATGTGCTCAGTCTTTACTCTTTGTAGTTTCTATTAGGAAAACAATGACCATCAGTATATTATCCTATAAACATAACAGGTACCTAAAAGAGGCTTTTGCTTGGGCCAGATATCCCAAATACCCATTTTGTATGTATATTCTTAATCACCATCTTTTCTGTCTTGCAGTCACCTCACAGCTATGTTGCAGTGCAGGAAAGAGTGACTCAACACAGCCTCACATGACCAGTCCTGAGACTATGGGTTGTCAGATGACCTAACAACCATTGACCATCTCACAGTGTAGCTGTGATTTGAGCTGTTTTAATGATTTCACCGCCAATTCTCCCTATTTAACACAAAACAAATCTCTGTACCCAAAGATGGCTGAGGAGGACTGTCAGGCAGTGTTTCCACAGCTGTGTTTGCGTGCTGTGTGTCCTCTGTGTACTAGATCTCTTTTCTCTGTCCTTCCTGATGATTCTTATTTGGTAGATAGGGGTAAGGGGTTGGGCCTGATATGTAGAATTCCTGGACTTTGAGCCTAATATCAAAACTTCCTGTTTCATGATTTGAAGTAAGCTTTGAAATTATCCTTAGCACTCATGGTGACTGACTGCAAACCTGATTGAGCTGGCCTTTCCCATGTGGAGAATTGCTTTCTATGCCAGGACTGGGGTGCATGGCTTTATTTTATTAAGGAAGATGGTGTTTTCCCTTTCAGAGGGACAAAAACAATATCAGATTACTATCTCATATTTTTCACATTTATTTAAAAAAAAACATCCAGCTTGGTTATTTGAAATTGGATAGGGAAGGGGGGAAAACAACATGAGCAGTGTGGGGGGGAGGGAAATGGGGACCATGACATGAGAAAGGTTATCAATGTATGTGAAGTAATGCACCTTCTATCTGGTGAATATAATGTAACCCTTCTATTAATTGCAATAAAAATATATGAAAAAAACATGCATTGTTCAAGTATGTATGCTTATTTTCTAAGCACTGAAGAAATTTTAGAAAGTCTGAAAAGGTAGAGAAAAGGAAAAAAATACCTAGAAACTTAAAATTTAGAAGTAATTATTACAATGATGATGGATTATTATGTGTAGAAACATACTATGTTGTATTCATATTTTTTTTTTTGCCAGTCCTGGGCTTGAGCTCAGGGCCTGAGCACTGTCCTTGGAATTTTCTCAAGGCTAGAGCTCTACCACTTGAGCCTCAGCACCATTTCTGGCTTTTTTCTATGTATGTGGTACCGAGGAATCGAACCCGGGTCTTCATGCATGCTGGGCAAGCACTTTAACCACTAGGCCAAACTCCCAGCCTGGATTCATATTTTCATGTTCACTAACAACCTCTGTTGGAATTCCCTCCTGTTTTCTTTCTTTCTGCCCACTCTCTCCTCCTCCTCCTCCTCCTCCTCCTCCTCCTCCTCCTCCTCCTCCTCCTCCTCCTCCTCTTCTTCTTCTTCTTCTTCTTCTTCTTCTTCTTCTTCTTCTTCTTCTTCTTCTTCTTCTTCTTCTTCTTTCTCTTCTTCCAGCACTGGGGATTTAAATCAGGGCCTCGTGCTTGCTAGGTAAGTGCTCTATCACGTAAGTTATACTTTTAATTTTGTTTTTCAGATAGTATCTTGAGCTTTTTATCTGTCTCCTGAGTAGCTGAGATAATAGGTTTACAGGTGCACACCACTACATCTGCCTTTTTATTTTGTCATTAGTGTGGCTAAGACTTGGGGCCTGGGTACTATCCCTGAGATTTTCTGTTCAAGGCTAGTGTACTACTACCCTGAGCCACAGCTATACTTCCAGTTTTCTGGTGGTTGGTTGGAGGTAGGAGTCTTATGGACTTTTCTGCCCTAGTTGGTTCATGCCTGTAATCCTAGCTACTCAAGAAGCTAAGAATTGAGGTTTAAAGTCAACCCAGGCAGGACAGTCCTTGAGATTCTTATCTCCAATTAACCACCAGAAAACCAGAAAGTGGTGCTGTGGCTCAAAGTGGTAAAATACTAGCCTTGAGTAAAACAGCCTAAGGATTGTGCCCAGACCTTGAGTTCAAGGCCTGTTGCACATGCTCAAGTAGTAGCCAGAGAAAAAGGGGCAGGTGGCATGGTCCATGTGAGAGAGTATCTACCTAGAATGTATACAGTCCCAAGTTGAAACCCCAGTAGCATATACACACATGGAGAATAAATCAATTTGTGATGTATTAATTCAATGATGTCTTACAAGGAAGGATGCACACTTACACAGAACTATACAGATGAGTCTTCTAAATATACTAAACATTAAATAGGGTCACCGATGTAAGTAGCTCGTAGGACTAGCCCTCCCTATCAGTAAGCAACGAAGGTGGGCATTGTCTGTAAAAAACCATAATAAAACTGACTAAAAATTAGTTTTTTTTATACAATCATATGTTGTAAGTTTTATGCAGTGTCAGAATTACATACTCTCCTCTTGCTAGGTCACACCCACCTTAACTATTTCTCCACCCCATCCATCACTGGAGGAAAGGAAGACAACTACGAAAGAGCCCATACCATATGATTCCAATTACATGAGTTATAAAACCAGGAAATATTTGTTCATATTGTTTTTTTGTCAGAATAGGTTTTTAACCCTTTCAGGTGGTGACTGGAAATGTAGCAGCAACAGATTCTAGGGGCTATACATGGCTGCTGGTTATAAGGGTGTAGGAAAATTCAATGAACTAGATTTTTTATTTTATTTATTGTCAGAGTAATGTATAAAGGGGTTACAGTTACATTCACCAGATAGAAGGTGCATTAATTCTCACACATTGATACCCCTTCTCATGTTTTTGTTCCTATTTCCTTGCCCCCACCCCTTCCCAATCATCTTGATTTCCCCCCTTTCCTTTCCTATTTCAAATAATCAAATAAATGTCTATAGATATACTAGGTAACAAAGTCAGATACAGTAACAATATGAGATTAACCACAGGGCAACAAAAGAGAAGAGAAGTAACATGGTACATTAAGAACAACAATCACACAAGATAAACCTCTTGTTTCCATATCTTAGAGATCCTTTCATTTAGTCTCATCCTATATGACCTTATGAATTTAGGTTTTGAGCTATTGTAATCCTTTACTAGGAGAGTCTTAGATGTGTACTAATTATTACAAATGAGGGAAACCATTGAGCCTATGTTCCTTTGGGTCTGGCTTACTTCACTTAATATGATTTTTTTTCCAAGACTTTCCAATTCCTTACAAATGGGGCGATGTCATTCTTTCTGATGGCAGCATAGAATTCCATTATGTATAAGTACCACATATTCTTGATCCAATCATCTACTGAGGGGCATCTGGGTTGGTTCCATATCTTTGCTATGGTAAATAGTGCTGCAATGAACATCGTTGTGCGAGTAGGTTTAGTATGTTCTTGTTTCTGGACGTTTGGGTAAATCCAAGGAGTGGAATTGCTGGGTCATAGGGGAGCTCTATGTTTAGTCTTTTAAGGAATCACTTTCTGTAGTGGTGACTTGAATGAGTTTACATTCCCACCAATAGTGTAGTAGTGAGCCCTCTGGCCGCATCCCTGCCAACATCTGTTGTTATTAGATTTCTTGATCAAGGCCATTCTAACTGGAGAGAGGTGGTATCTCAAAGTGGTTTTGATTTGCATTTCTTTTATGGCCAGAGGTGTAGAGCATTTCTTCATGTGTCTATAGGCCATTCTTATTTCCTCTTCAGAGTAGTCTCTGTTTAAGTCTTTAGCTCATCTTTTAATGGGATGGTTGTTTCTTTGAAAATTTGTTTTGGAGAGATTCAATTTTTTGAGCTGTTGCTTTCTCAAGCCTAGCACTCTACCACTTGAACCACAGCATCACTTCCAGAGTTTTTTGTGTGTGTCTGTGGTACACAGAGGACTTGAATTCATGGTTTTGTGCATGCTAGGCAAGCACTCTATCACTAGGCCATGCTCCCTTCCCCCTTTTCCTATTCTCTCTCTCTCTCTCTCTCTCTCTCTCTCTCTCTCTCTCTCTCTCTCTCTCTCTCTCTCTCTCTCTCTCTCTCTTTCTTATAAAGGCTACCATACAGCTGGGTGCTGGTGGCTCATGCCTTTGATCCTAGCTATTCAGGATGCTAGATCTGAGGATTATAGTTTGAAGCCAGTCTGGACAGGAAAGTCTGTGAGTCTCTTATCTCTAATTAAGTGCCCAAAGGCTAGAAGTAGAGCCATGGCTTAAGTGGTAGACTGCCAGCCTTGCCATAAAAGCTCAGGGACAGCACTTAGATCCCAAATTCAAGCTCTAGGACGGGCACACATGCACTTGTGGACACACACACACACACACACACACACACCCCAAATCAAACCAATGAAAAAGCTATAGCATGCTTTTAAGTACTTAGCTTATGGTAGACGTTCATCACTGTAAAATGCCCGAATGAGTGATATAAGAGAGGAAGGGTGCATTGTGACTAGGTTTTGGAGGTTTCAGACACACTGTGGTAGGGCTGAGCAATTCACCTCCTGCCACCAGGAAGAACAGTTGATCTCTATTCTTTAAGTGTGTGTTCAAGGTCTCTCTGGTAGGGAAGAGGTTTCAGAGCAGCCTACTTAGCCTCCCCTGTTGGTGAAGTTTACTTCTATCGTAGTGGCTTCCTTTACATAACCCCCTGTGGCATCTTACTATCTCCAAGCAGCTTGCTACCTTCCAGACACCTGGCATCCTCCTCACAGAAGGAATTTTGGTGGAGGGATCATTGGCTCACACTTCCCATGCATGGTCACGCCCGTCTGCTTTTTCACTTAGCTCTCAGTGTGCAGCAATTGGGTTGCCGGTAGGTTTTTGAGAAAAGGAGTTCAAAAGCCTAGGTAGAGAGATGACAAGCAGACATGAAGGTGTTTCACATGCTCTGTGAGATTCTGGGATAAGCCACGACCTGGAAACTAAAGAACTCAACAGCTCTATGGTTTTCCTTGTGGATTCAGTGTCTGGGAACTTCCAGTAGGGACAGCAAACACATTAGTAAATGGAATGGATGAAGTGTCTGTTGACAAAACTTTGTAGGTAAAGAAAGACCTGGCTTATAAACCTTACCCAAGAGCATGTCCCCTAGAGATGCAACATGGTAGAGATGACTGGGGTGAGGGGGGCGAGGACATTAGCATCAGATACTCTACCACTGGCTAGCAACTTTGGTCTTTCAGTTTTTAAAAATTAATTGGAGATAATAATCTCCTCTGGCAGGGAGCTAGTGCTTCATGCCTGTAATCCTAGCTATTCAGGCAGCTAAGCTCTGAGGATTGTGGTTCAAAGTCCCTGTGAGACTCTTAACTCCAATTAACCACTCAAAGCTTGAAGTGATGACGCGGCTCAAAGTGGTAGAGTGCTAATCTTGAGCAAAAGAGCTTAGGGACAGTTTCCAAGCCCTGAGTTCAAGCCTCATGAACAAGCATAAAGAAGAAGCTTCTGTGGCTGGGCTGACTTTGAGCTATTATCCTCAGAACTCAACCTCTTGAGTAGCAAGGATTGCAGGCATGAACCACAGATAACTTGATATAATTTGGACTTTCTTCATCTAGGAAATAGAAATGGTAACATTTATTACCTAGGCTTGCTTAAAAAGATTAAGTAGGATAATATGTGTGAGGCATGGAATGGCTCACAATATTCACTATGAAGCATTACATATGACATATCCTTGACAATATGACCCTGTTTGAATCTATAGAATGGTCTGGTATTTAGACACATGTGTGGCCTATGTTTCTGTGTGCCTTGGATGTCTATGAAATTCAGTGACTTTTTTTTTCCTCTTAAAAGCCACATCCCTTTAATAGAAGAAAACTGCAGTAAATGCCATGCCACGTGAGAAGGGCAACTTATTTATTATCACTACATGGCAGATAGCATCTGGACCATTTTCTCATGGCAGATGTTGGCTAAATTAACTTTGAAAACAGAGAATTTGCGTAGGGCATTTCTGTTAGCACAATGAATGCAACTAGGACAGGTGCAGATACATTTCTGAAAACATTATTAAGCCATACTGCAGCCAAATGAAAAACCATGGTGACTGCATACATTCTTCTAATTAGCCAAGAATACTCAGGAAACATCAATAAGCCCTCTCTTTCTTTCTTTTTTTTTTTTTTTTTTTTTTTGCCAGTCCTGGGCTTGAGCTCAGGGCCTGAGCACTGTCCTTGGACTTTCTCAAGGCTAGAGCTCTACCACTTGAGCCTCAGCACCACTTCCGGCGTTTTTCTATGTATGTGGAACCGAGGAATCGAACCCGGGTCTTCATGCATGCTAGGCAAGCACTTTAACCAGTAGGCCAAACTCCCGGCCCCAGCCCTCTCTTTCTTCATGGGAAAAGAAAATCATCTAGAAATGATCGGAAATGTGAAAAGAATGTCAAAAGCTTGACCAGAAAGTGTTACAAAATCTGTTGTTCACGGAATGATATTAAGCTCTACCTTCTGTGGATTTAAAAGGAGTGTGTAATTCTCTTTCATGCACAAACACACTGGAAGTTAGTGTCTACTGTCCGGAATCTTGTAGCCTCATCAAGACACAGGGAAACTAACACATACAGTGTGGTCAAGGACTGCAATTCTGCTGTCTAGATTCCTAGGGAACTCTAGGGGACAGCTATGAAATCAGCTCCAAAAGATACAGAGTTCTTCTCCTTCCCCTTCTTCTTCCTCTGTCCTCTTCACCTTCCTCTCCCTTCTTGCTTCTTCCTTCTTTTTGTACCATTTGAGCCACAGCTCCACTTCTGGTAGTTAATTAGAGATAAGACTCTCACAGTCTTTCCTGCCTGTGCCGGCTTTGAACCTTCCCTCTCAGATCTTAGCCTCCTGATTAGTTAGGATTAAAAGTATGAGCCACCAATGCCCTGCTTTATAATAAATCCCTCTCTTAACAAACCTAAGAAGGCTGCTTGCACATCTGGACAGCTGAGCTCTGGAGAGTTTGTCCAGGTCTCTGCCACCTGTCAGAAGTATGAATTCTGACATGGGAGATACGTATCCTTCTAAACTTCAACTTCTTTATTGGCCAGCTTTTGGTACATCATCCACCACTGGGCATAGTGATCCTGCCTATTTAATGGGATGGCTGTCAAGTGATCTCTGTAAAGCATTTTTTAGTGGTTGCACATGCCAAGCAATCAATAAAATCCAGCTGTGATTACAGCAAGCCCTTGGCATCCTCTAGTGTATGGTTCCAAGGAGATGTCCACTAAAAAAATCCCGCTCATAAAAAAAAAAAATCCCGCTCATGCTCACTTTGGTTGCAGGGTATGTAGCCCTGTACTGCAGATGCTTGACTCATTTTTCCAGTAAAAGCACCCAACTTCCCCACTAAAGACCCCTGGGCACACCTAAACATTTCACTGTGTCACCTCCATTAACCACTTTGACACCTTGCTTTTTGGACATCATTGGCTTTTTGAGAATCACATTATATTTCCACAAAATTAAGGAAAGGGACACACTCAGTAAAGCATAGAATGATTAAAAACACAGCTGACAATTGAGCTGGGGCTGGTAGTTTCTCTGCATCTATCCATCCAGCTATGTAATATGTATAGGTTTGAAATTTGTATTTTGATATTTCCATTTATTTATTTATTTGGCTGTCCTTGGTCAAAGCCATGTATGATGAAATCCATGAACAAGGATTGCCCTATGTTTTGCCTAGGCTAGCCTCAAACTTCAGTCCTCCCAGTCTCTGCTTCTGAAGTAGCTAGGATACAAGCCTAAGCTACCATGTCTGGCTTAATTTGTAATTCTTTTTGTTGTTGTTGTTGTCAGTCATGGGGGCTTGAACTCAAGACCTAGGTGTTATCACTGAGCTTTTCTGCTCAAGGCTAGCCCATTACCACTTTAAGCCACAGAATCACTTATAGTTTTCTGATAGTTAATAGGAGCTAAGAGTCCCACAAACTTTCCTGCCCAGGCTGTCTTGGAACGGAGATCCTCAGATCTCAGCTTCCTGAGTAGCTAGGATTACTATGTGTGAGCCACCAGCACCCAGCAATAGTATGTTTCTTTTTGGACAATGTCAGCCCTTCCCTCGCTCTCTCTCAGTTTATCCCTCCTATCTCGATTGCTCCACCCTGAGAGGATGCCTAGTCTTCTGAAGTGTGACTCCTAAAGACAACCAGCCTGGGTTCAAATCTTAGCCCTACCACTTTCTAGTTCTATGATCTTGGCCCCTTTATCTCTGAAAAGAGATAACTATTTTTTTTCTTTTTCTTTTGTTCAAAGCTGAACTGCAGTTCCACTAACAACTTTTTGTTGGTTAATTGGAGATGTGAGTTTCATGGACTTTCTTTTTGGTTGGCTGGAATGGTGAACCTCAAATCTCAGTCACCTTAGTAGGATTGCTTGTCCTACTCAAGTTTTCTGGACTGTCTTCTTAGGCCAGTAGGATTCTCCTTTCCAATTGAATTATTAGTTATACAAGGAAAAGGACTGTGTTTCTTTCATTTCCTATTCAGCATAGTATCACCTTGTTTTTCAAAGCAGATGCTGCAGACCATTTCTTTTCCATCTTTCTCTTTTTCTTTCTTTCTCAGGGCTCAGTGCTAAGGTTTTTTTTGTTTGTTTGTTTTTTTCCCTCCCCCACCCTGTATGAATTTTCTCTGAAAACAGTTACCATCTGATCAAATTTGAGTAATTCCACCCTTGACTATTGCTCCATCCCCTATTCCCTGCACCCAGTAGATTTTGCTCCATCTCATAGAATCACTGTGAGGTTTCAAGTATGTGTGAGAGACCCTATTACTTGCCAGCCAAGTTAGAAGACACAGAATCAAGGGGTGCTATTTGTAATTATGTTCAGAGAATAGTTACAAACCAGGTGGGTCCCAGGAAAACCAGGATAGATGGTGACAAAGTGAGCCCCTGAGCATAGCAGAAATCTCCCAGATGCTACATCCTCATTCACCTGGCTCTAGGTGAGGACCAGTATGCAAACAGATTTGGAGTAGAGTTGCTGAGCAATCTCCTCGTGGCTGCTGCTGGCCTCTGAGGCCCCATTGCCTCTAGAATGCTCTGTAGCATAGTGTGAAACTTACTGAGGTCCTGCTAATATTTGGCCTCTGATTTATGAGCCCTTAACCTGCTGTCCCTGTCTCTAGTGCCGCTAGGTCCCTCTGTGGTTCAATCTCCCCTTGTGGAGACAACCTCATCTTGACCCCATCTCCACATGGATGGATACCACCTTCTGTTTCTCCAAAGGAGCACTCCTATTCCTCCTCTGATGGAGAAATAGGTGTGTGTGAATGAATCGCCTCAGATGGCATGCAGCAGCTGGGGATAATGGCTTTTATGCCTACCTTGTCCCAAGGAGTGGGAAGAAGTTCCAGAAGGCAGCCACACTGAGAAAATGTGGTGGGTAATTTTCTCAGGCTAGGTAGTCAGGGCAGAGGAGAAGGGAGACATTGCACGTGTGTGTGTGTGTGTGTGTGTGTGTGTGTGTGTGTGTGTGTGTGTGTGGCCAGCCGGGGACTGGCGTCTGGGCACTGGTGGGATTTTAAGCCCCTTTGGAGCCTCTTAAGCTCTTTTCAAGCCTGAGGCAGGTTGGTGGGGAGGGCTGACCCTTCACGCAGTGCCTTTCTGCTCTCTCTGCTGTCCTGTACTCAAACTGAATGTGATCTTGACATCCCACCTTCCCACAGACAGCACTAGACCCTCTTTAGGGTGGAAGCTCAGGACCCTCTCAGTACCTAACTCTCCATGGGGCCCAGCCCTAGTCATAGTCTACCAGCTGCCATAACCACCAGCCCCCACCTTGCTCAGAAAGTGCCCTGCTAAGTGGGCCAGTCCAGGGCATGGAGTACTCGAGGGAAAGAGGGCAGGCTGCTTCAAGAGCCTCTGCATGTGATTAACAGGGAATTTGCATTCACAGGGCTCTTTCCCCTCACAACTCTAACCCTCAGTGCTGGTATGATATCATCCCCCGCTCACCCACCCAAGGCTAGAGGAGGCCACAAGTAGGCAGGGTGTGTGCTCAGACAGGGGTATCCACCACTTTGCAAAGGGAAACGTGCCCCTCCATTCATTCAAATGATGCCAGTGAAAGCCTTGTGCTGGTGACTCATGCCTGGAAAGCCAGCTACTCAGGAGGCTGAGATCTGAAGGCAGGAAAGTCCATAAGACTTATCTCCAATTAACCACCAGAAAACTGGAAGTAGCCCTGTAGGTCAAAGTGGTAGAGCACTATCTTTAAGCAAAAGAACTCCGGGACAGTGCCCAGGCCCTGGGTTCAAGCCCCACAAAAACAAAACAAAACAAAACAAAAACAAAAAAAACAAAAACAAAAAAACCCTGAGGCCAGTGAGACCAGGCCCTGCTGCTGGGCCCTGGGAATGGCTAATGCTTCTAACCCTAAATGATACAAGGCCTGGTGCTGCTGATTTTGCCTGGTTCCTTGCTGCTCTGCTGGAGGGGTGTGTCCTTACTTAGAATCCCCCAGCTTCATTCTGAAGTGCTAGCACCTTCTGCCTTTGGTGCACATGTTCTCCCTCCCTCTGGCTCTCTGTCCCTCTCTTCCTCTCTCTGCCCCCACTCCTGTCCTCCTGTGCCTTATTCCCATACCAGCCTCTGTGCTGCTCTTCATCTTCCCAGGACTTGGGTGGTAATTGAGAGGTATCCTGGAGCCCAGTCAGCCTGCATCATTTCCATCCTCTCTAGTCATCCTCCAGTCCCTGAGGCCTCATTTTTAGGGTAGCAATGACCAGCCCCCGCCGCCCCCCCACCCCAGCCCCTGCATTGTTTAGCCTGTCTGGCCCTGGCATGAATGGTAGAATTTTGGCAGAGAATGGAGACTCGGTCTGATTCCAGCTTGTTCTTTGCAGTTAGAGTCTGTAATGAGCTTGGGGCAGGCCAGGGTGGGGGCTGGGGGCCAGGGAGCCACAGGACAGCTCCTGTCACTAGGAGGACAACAACAGGGAGCCTGAAACAAGGGAGGGCCAGGAGGAGAGCAGGTGGCTCTTTGTCTGTTGCCTGATCCCAGCCCCCTACCCCATTGCCCTCCCCAATCTTCCAGAGGCAAGGAGACTCCACGCTGTGCTACAGACCGCCCTCCTGCAGGGCCCACTGGGGATTTTCCCAGGCCTGTGCCCCCAGCCCCTGTCTTCCATCTGCCCACACAGCACTGAGGCCCATATGAGAGCAGGTGGAGCCAGGCTAGTGATTCCCCATGATGGCATTGGGGTTGGTTCCAGTGGCCCTCAGGGATGAGAGAGGCCAGCCATTGCCATAGTCTGTTCTTCTCTAGTCTATGTGTCTCTGCATCTGAGCAATAAGGAGGCCAAAACAGGGGCTCTTTTTCTGCGGGGGTGGGGAATCTGATTAGAAGAGGACCTTGGAAAAAGCCCTGTTTCTTCAAGGCTGGGGCTCAACCTTGTGGTCTTTCAGTTTTGAATTGAAGCAGCAAAGCAGCCCTAGGGCAGTGACTTCAAAGCGGGACTAAACTGCCCAGGTGTGGAATGCTGCCTCTGTGTCGTGTTGGCCAAGTCACTTCTAGGCAGATTCCCCATACTACAGTCTACTGTCTGTGGTAGGAGGTCAAAGATCATTCCGGAGTAGGGGATATCTGGGTTTCTATTAATTACAATAAAAATATATGAAAGAAGAAAAAAAAGAAGGGGAGATTTGGGCACCCAGAGAGAAGTCAGTGTTGCATACACATAGGGGAATGGCCATGTAAGACAGAATAAGCCACATGACCCACAACTTGATCTTGGACTTATGGCTTCTGGAATGTTGAGACACTTCTCTTGCTTTTTTCATGCAAAATGAATATTTTGTTATTGAAACTTTAGCAAACTAGGACTTATGAAATTCACCGTGAGCATTCGTTAGCAGTGCCTGTTTGTACCTAGTTCTCCTATCCTGGACACAGGGGAACAATTTCAAGTCTAACCAATTTGTTTTAAGTTGAAGGCACATGTCACATATCTGAGTGAAATCACTAAGTCATAAATAAAATCATTCCATAACTTAAAAAAAAGAAAGGTCCTCTTGAGGAGTTCTGGGGAGAATTGAAGTCATCTGTGACTGTGACTCCTAGCTGTTATTCTTTATTTTGTCATGAGGCTTGAACTCTGGGCCTGGGTGTTGTCTCTGATCTCTTCAGCTCAAGGCTACCACCCTACCCCTGGAGCCACAGCCCCACTTTCCATTTTCTGGTGGTTAATGGGAGATAAGAGCTCACCGACTTTAGTGCCTGGGTTGGCCTTGAACCATGATCCTCAGCTCTCAGTCTCCTGATTAGCTAAGATTACAGGCGTGAGCCACCACACTCAGTTTTCTAGCTGTCATTCTTAGATTGTCTTAGAAATGCTGTACACAG
Organism: Megascapheus bottae; assembly: GCF_031878675.1. Classification (NCBI taxonomy): domain Eukaryota; kingdom Metazoa; phylum Chordata; class Mammalia; order Rodentia; family Geomyidae; genus Megascapheus; species Megascapheus bottae. The sequence goes on from NC_143523.1 coordinate 39,523,280, forward strand.
AACCTGCTTTCCCATTAACCCTGCTTTCTTCATTAATCTTATCAAGGAAGAGGGGACATTTGCTAGCTATGGTGGTACACACTGGCAGTCCCAGCACTCAAGCGACTGAGGCAGGGTGATCATGAATTTGAGATATACCTAGGATACATAATGAGATAGATCCTATCGCAGAAAAGGGGATGGAGAGAGGGAAGGAAGGAAGGAAGGAAGTGATTGAATTTGGCCTTCCAAACTCCCTTGTCCCCACCCAATATATTCTCAATATCTGTTGCCTTTTATTTATTATTTATTTTTGCCATGAGGGAGATTGAACCCCAGGCCTCTTACATGCTAGGCAAGTGCTCTGTCACTGAGCCCTCACTTGTTGCTTGTGGAAACCTAAGCAACCCACAGTAGCATCTCCAGAGTGACTATGGAGTCTCTCCTGGGGAGAGAGAGCCCTTTGCTCTTGTCACATATCTGGCAGGATACATGTGAGGGGACATGTGGGTAAAGGAGGGATAGAAAGGTTAAGATCTGCCTTTTCTAACTGACCCTCTGAGGCTTTCCAAGGAAAATGAGTGCCTTTCTGCCTATCCAAACATCCCATCTACTCATTCAACTGAGTGGCCATAATGTAGATTGTACACAGGATACAGGGGTAGGGGTGCAGTGTCAGACTTTGCTGAGCAAAAGTCCAGTGAGGAGGCAAAAAGTAGCTAGAGAGAGTGTGGGTGAGAGGCCTGCAGACTGCCCAGGGCACAAGGGCGCAGTCATACCCAGCTGCTCATGAGGAATGAGTACAGAGGATGGCACAGTAGTGGGGAATAGTGAGTACCAGGATGAAGAGAGAGAAAAGACAATCTTCTTTTCTTTTTTTTTGTCAGTTCTGGGGCTTGAACTCTGGGCCTGGGCTGTTCCTGAGTTGCTTTGTTCAAAGTAGCGCTCTACCACTCAAGCCACAGTGCTACTTTCAGCTTTTTCGGTGTATGAACCCAGGGCTTCATGCATGCTGGATACATTCCCAGTCCAGGAAAGGCAATCTTTTTTATTCTTTTTCTTTTGTTTTGGTCATGGGGCTTGAACTCAGGGCCTGGGTGCTATCCCTGAGCTCTTCAGCTCAAAGCTAGCACTCTACCACTTTGAACCACAGTACAATTTCTGGTTTTTCTGGTGGTTAATTGGGGATAAGAGTCTCACGGACTTTCATGTGCAGACTAGCTTTGAACTGGGATCTTTAGATCTTAGTCTCCTGACTAGTTACGACTACAGGCATGAGCCCCTGGCACCCGGCTAAGGGAAAGCCAATCTTAATTAGTGTGCAAAGCTGTAGAAGGAAAGCTGTAAGGAAATAGTTAGGCCTGTAAACCTAGCTACTCAGGAGGCCAAGACCTGAAGGGTCTTGGTTCAAAGCCATCCCAGGCAGAAAGCCTACAGATTCCACCTCCAATTTACTAGCAAGATGCCGGACTTCAGATGCAGCTCAAGAACATGAACTATGAGCAAGAAAGCAAAGTGAGAGATTGAGGCCTTGAGTTCAAGCTCCAGTATTGGTGCACACACTCATACCCATACAAAGAAGATAATGTAAAATATGCATAGCCCCAAACATAATCAGGACTGTGTGGGTATTGGGTCCCTGGGGAGGCAGACGGACTGTGTGTAGGTGTCCAGGCCACACCAGTCCACACCTTCTGCTCAGAGAAACCTCCGCATCCCTACTTCAGTCCTGTATCTCCACCCTCCCTCACCTGTCATCAGATCTCCTGGAAGGAAGTCCTTCTTTCTGATGCATTTGACAGTGTCCACTGTCAGAAGTAAAAGTGGAGGAAAGATGGCTTTCACACCGCTGAGCCTGCCTCCCTCTCTGTACCACACCGTTGGATTGGCCGATTCTGAACAATCCAGACACCACCTGTCCTCTGTGGGCAGAGAGTAGGGCCAGGACTCAGTGAGCGATGGTGGAAACTTGGGCCCTGTGTCAGTGCTGGGGATTGGGGGAGTGCCCTGCTGACTCCACTCCTCTCTGTGCTTCTTCCTCAGTTTCATCCTAGGAACATCCTGGGGCTTCATCAGCTCAGGCATGTTCCGAGGCCTCCTGGAGAGCCACAGCTCCAAGCTGGACCCACACAAAAAAGAGGTGCTCCCGGCTCTCCCTGACAGCCAAGCTGATGGGAGTTGTGGCTTAGACATGTGTGGAAGAGATTTGGATAAAGGGGTCTTTTGGTTCACAGCATTAAGAAGCCCAGGCTTCAGCTGCTGAAAGGATACCGCTAAGAACCTGGTTTGGCTTCTGCTCTCAGCCCTGCCTTCTGTAAGGAGGCTCCAGACCCTCCCATGTGTGGTAGCAAGGTGGCTGCACTATTCCACCTCTCCTGTCCCCAGACCATACCATGCTGAGATTTGATTCTTATGGCAGATCCTGTACTGATGAACTCAAATCTCAACCAGTGCCCATCCCTAAAACTAGGAATGGGATCGGTACAGCAAAATGACTGAGAGCAGAGGTCGTTCGTTGCTGATACAAGAAGTTGTTGAGACAGCTCAGACTTTCCTGGGAATGGTACAGCATGTGAGTGGAGGCCAGAGCTCAGAAGGTGTCCAGGTTTGTCAGAGGGGCTACAGATGGAAGGTTTCTGAGTCTGGTGGCTCAGAGTGGAGACTTCTTCCTTTCTGAGGGTTAAGGCTGTGCTATTTCAGGGGCTACTGTGGCAAGATTCACCATGAGTAGACACAACTTTCTCAGTATAAGCTACAAGAGTTACCAAGATTAATGCAAGACTGGTAGTTTTTCTTTACTTTCTGAGAATGTGTATCTGAGGATGCTACCCTACTCAACCTTCAGCTCCCATCCAGTGTGTACCTTTTCCAGCAAGGCCTCACTGACGATCTGGGGACAGATGGGCCTACCTCCTGTGTGGTTGTTGGTTTTTTGTTTTTGTTTTTTTGATCATGGGGCTTGAACTCAGGATCTGAGTATTATCCCTGAGTTCTTTTGTTCAAGACTCGCATTCTACCATTCTGAGCCACAGGTACATTTCTGGTTTTCTGGTGGTTAATTGGAGATAAGGGTTTCATGGACTTTTGTGCTGGGCCTGCTTCAGTAGCTAGGATTATAGTGATGAGCCATTAGAGTGCAGTGCTGCCTATGTGTCCTTGTGGCAGCTATCACTCACTCTGTACTGCGACTGCTGGCCACTTCTCAATCCCGACAGTTGCTTAGGAAATTGTTATGGGTTGCTACAGGCTGATGAGTAGATGGAAGGAAGGTAGAGCGAATATGAACACAGACCTGGATTGAATATGGTAGCTTCCTAATACTGTGCCTCAGTTTCCTATTCATGGCCCTTCATTTAACAGATGACTTGTGAGCATCAATGTGTGCTAATGTATGTGAGGTACTCAGAATAATTGCCATAACATAAGAGCTCGGGGACTGTTGTTCCTTACTATTAGAGAAGAAAGGGGTTCTGCCTGCTCTAAGAACCCACTGACTGGGGAGTGGGTGTGGGGCTCCCCTGAGGTCACAGCTTTGCCTCCTCATCCCATTTCCTGCACAAATGAGCCACAGCTTCTGTCAGGCTGTCCTGCCCGGCCACCGTAGGCTGAGCAGCAAGGCCCTGCTAAAGGAGAAGGGGCTCAGCCTGTCACAGTGGCTGATTCACCATGTGGCCTATGAAACCCTACCCCGGGAGATTGACAGCAAGTGGTACTATGACAGCTACACCTGCTGTCCCCTTGGTTCATGATCATGCTCACACTGCTGGAGGCAAGGACAAGGGTGGGGCAGAGGCTGCTCAGTCAGGGTTGCATGGGGAGAGCAGCCAAGAGGTCTCAGAGGAGAGGGACAGTCTCCTGCCCCCAAAAATACTGGTTTAGGATCACATAGCAGTTGTCACTGAAAGTCAAGTGGGATTGTAGTGAATACAAATGTTGTTCTGTCCCTGAATGCAAGGAGACATCTGATAAAGATGATTACTTGAAGCAATTTTGGTTACAGCCAAGGCTCCAAACCTATCAAAATGACAGCAACAGAAACAGCAAGGAGATTCACCGATTTGAGGATTTAGCTAGGAAAACTTGGTAAAGTCAATTTATGTTAGTTTCTCTCCAGGTGAGTAAGGCAGACTAGTCATAGGCTTCTCAGGGTCCATTTCCTACATGTAAGGTAGAAGCAACCAGACCTGAAAGGTCGCTTCTATTTTGAATGCTTTCTGAGCACAAAAGCATCACACAAATGCCTCTGGGAGAGTGTTTATAAGCAAGTAAATATGGGCTTAACGTAATTTTAAAGAACATTCTCCCCTTAGGGAGTCAGCCATACATCCTGTCCAGAATCAGAAGGTGTTACATGATGGAAGTTGGTTCTATTTGACCCAGGAACCTGTGTATTCCACCCCACCAGTTTCTGAGTGAATGCTTGACTTCCCTTTGGCACGTTACCATCTTCCACTGTTTTTCTTCCAAAACCACAGGCCTAATTACCACCTCTGCATATGTTCTTATAAAGTTCCTGCCCTAATCAAATGGCAGGATCTGTCAGCTTTGAGGCACCTTCTCCTTCTCTAAATCAGAAATAATCTGCTCTGTTGACCAAAGCTCCTCTGTTGATTGTTAGAGCTTCGTCCAAACACAGATTATGAAAGTTGTGATTTGTTTTTCTGATATATTCTTGGACTCATTCTTCAAGTGCTTACTGTTTGGTCTGTTTATTCTATTTGAGGACCAACAACAATACCAATGCTTTGGAAGCTACATCTGCTGCCAGAGTACCTGCATGGTGTTAAGTGGACAGAACAGTTTCTCAGAAAACCCAGGGATATAGCATTAGGGACCTAAGCTATGTCCGGACTTAGCCCAGAAAGTCGGAACCTCATATGAATTATAGCTTTCTTCTCTGCATGTACTGGGCATAGGGATGACTTTGTATGTTCTCATTTTCATTTGATTATTTTAAGACAGAGTTTCACTATTATTTCCCAGTCTAGCCTTGAACTCATGCCTCAGTTTCCCAACTGCTAGGATTATAGGAATGTAGGAATGTGTCATCACTTTTTTTTTTTGCCTGTCCTGGGACTTGAAGTCAGGGCCTAGGCACAGTCTCTGAGCCTCTTTGTGCTCAAGATTACTGTTTTACCATCAAGGCTAGTGCTTTACCACTTGAATTACAGCACCATTTCTGGATTTTTCTGAGTAGTTTATTGGAGATACGAGTCTTGTAGACTTTTCTGCCCAGGCTGGCTTCTAGCTGTGATCCTCAGATCTCAGCCTCCTGAGTAGCTAGGATTATAGGTGTGAGCCATTGGCACTTGGCACGTTTTTTTTAATGACAGTACCAGAGCTTGAATTCAGGGCCTTACATTTTTACTTGGCTTTCTTTTCAGGACTTGTGCTCTACCATTTGAGTCATGCTTCCAGTCCACATTACTTTATCCATTTTAAGCCTCATGTCCCCTCTGAAACCAAACACTGATAAAGTGGTAGGTGTCACTATACTGCTCATAGTCACTGATGGATTGAGTGGGTAAGTGGCAGTGAGAGGCAAACCTCTGAGGAACACTTAAAAATTCGGACCTAAACCATATTTACAGAATGTGGCCCCAAACTACTCAGGGTAGCACACTATTTCAACGTAAAGAACACTTAGGAAATTCAGCAAATGCTGTGACAGGCTGAGTGCCAGAGGCTTACGTCTATAATCCTGGCTGCTTAGAGGTCTGAGACCTAAGAATTTCCATTCATTCAAAGCCAATCTAGCAGATAAATCTGGGAGATTCTTATCTATGGGAAAGTGGTAGAGCTCTAGCCACACAGACACACAGACACACAGACACACAGACACACACACACACACACACACACACACACACACACACACACACAGATTTTGTATTTTGTAAAGAAAAGAAGTCCAAAATCTATTTCAGGCTTTTGTCGTCTGCAAAATTGACTTGCATTGGTAAAGATGTGGGGAACCAGAACCTTCATGTGCTAATGTCAGGAATGTAAAGTGATGCAGCAGCTATGAAAAAAAGTCTAGTACCTGTTAAAACAAACAGAACTACACATAATCTAGCAATTTTGTACATCAAAGGAAATGAAAGCAGGGCCTAGAAGAAATATATGCACACTGCATTTATAGCAACATTTTATAATAGCCCAGAGTGTCCAAAGCCACATGAATGGTTTTTAAATTTATTTTTATTTTTTGCCACTTGTGGGACTTTAACTCAGAGCCTGAGCACTGTCCTTGGGTTTTCTCAAGGCTAGAGCTCTACCATTTGAGCCACAGAACTACTTCTGGATTTTTTTCCCCTAGGAATTAAATCCGGGTCTTGACGCAAGCTAGGCAAGCACTCTACCACTAGGCCAAACTCCTGGCCCCTGAATTTTTTTTTTTTTTTAAAAACAAAACAAAACACTGGAATACTATTCAGGCTTTAAAAGGAAGGAAATTCTGACACATGCTACAACATGAAAATACTAAAAGCTTGAAAATATGCCAAGTCAATTGAGCCAATCACAGAAGGAAACTGTGATTCCAGTTATATGCAGGGGCAACAGGAAGTAATTTATTTATTTATTGATTGATTGATTGATTGCCAGTCCTGGGCTTGAGCTCAGGGCCTGAGCACTGTCCTTAGGCTTTCTCAAGGCTAGAGCTCTACAACCTGAGCCTCAGCACCGTTTCCTGCTTTTTTCTATGTATGTGGTACGGAGGAATGGAACCCCTCTCTTTGTGCATGCTAGGCAAGCACTCCACCACTAGGCCAAATTCCCAGCCCAGGAAGTTATTGTTTTATAGGACCACAATTTCAGGTTTGCAAGATGAAAGGACTGAGGTGACAATAACCCGTGTGAATGTATTTAACACCACCAACTCAACACTGAAAAGTGGTTATGCTGGAAAATTTTATGTGTATTCCACCACAATACTTTCTGTTTGTTAAATAAATCAACCTGCCTAATCCTAGCAACTCAGAAGGCTGAGATCTGGGGATCACAGTTCAAAGTCAGCCCAGCTTGGTAGAAAATTTCATGAGACTCTTTATCTTCAGTTAACCACCAAAAAATCAGAAGTGGAGCTGTGGCTCAAAATGGTAGAGCACTAGCCTTGAGCAAAAGAACTCAGAGACAGTGTATAGGCCCTGAGTTCAAGCCCCATGACTGGCAAAAAGAAAGAAAGAAAGAAAGAAAGAAAGAAAGAAAGAAAGAAAGAAAGAAAGAAAGAAAAGAAAAAGGAAAAGGAATCAACCTGCTGGATGCTATTGGCTCATGCCTGTAACCTTAGCTATTTTGGATGCTAAGATCTGATGATCACAGAAGCCAACCGAGGCAGGACAGTCTATGAAACTCTCATCTTCAATTAACTAACTGCCCCCCACCCCCCCTAAAAAAACTGTAACATCAAGCTGTGGCTTAAGTTGTAGAGCATAAGTTTTCAGCAGCTCAGAGAAATCATCCAGGCCCTGAATTCAAGCTCCAGGACTGGCAGGAAAAAAAAAGAGAAAAGGAAAAAAAAAATCTAACTTTTGTGAATGGTTGACTGAGTTATTACTAGAATTGACATTCTCCAGACCTACCAAGGAAGCAGACGAGACCATGTGATCATGTCATGACCATGTTACATAAACAGATCAAAAGGCAGGATCAAAAAGCAGGATGAGCCAGGCGTCAGTGGCTCAAACCTGTAATCTTAGCCACTTAAATTATATCTAAGGAAATGAGTTCAAAGCCAGCCTTGAGCACTTAGCGTTGAGCACAAAAACTCAGGAACAGTGTTCAGGTCCTGAGCTCAAGCCCCAGCACCACATATTTGCATATGCAACCCCACCTCCCACAAAGCAGGGTGAGGGATGGCTGGGCACTGGGTGGACCCTGTGGTTTGTGTTTCATTCTCTGCGAAGGGAGGAGGACAGCATCCTGTAGGGATTCCTTTGCTGGTCAGCATGAAGGACATCTCTGGGCAGTCAGGCCTCACAGTAAACAGTCTTCCCACTCCATTTTGTGCAGGTTGCCTTTTTCCTCTACAATGGAGTGTCCCTGAATCAATTTGTGCTGCAGGTGACCCATTCAAGCTACCTAAAGAATTCCCTGGTTTACCCTCCCCAGCACTGGGCTCAGGCATGGTGTCACCTGACATACATCTTCATGCATGCAGGGTGAATACCTGGCTTCTCTCCACTAAGAATCTCTGCTGATAAATAAGTGGTCAGGGTCATCTGAGTTGAAGATACATGCACATATTCATACGGGCTTTTTTTTGTTGTTTGTTTTGTATTGTTTTCAGAGCTTGGGATTGAATCCTAGCCTTGGACTTTTGCTAGGAAAGATGTTGGGAGAACCACCTGCCATATGCCTTAAAACTTTCCAAGTTTAAAACTACCAAAAGCTATGCTTCATGGCAGGGTCCCTAATTCATGAGTGCAGGCATGGACCCAGAGCATTTTGGAAACTTGGTAGCCTTGATTATGAGCAGCCCCTTATGCTACCACTGCCATCATTACAGTTGGCCATTCTTTCCCAGTCCACTGTCCCCATGGCCTCTGCGGAATTCATACTGGCCTTAGGGAAGTCAGTCCCTGAGGGGATCTTGCTTGGCCCTCACATCAAGTCATCTATCTATATGTACATATCCCCTTATTTGTGTTTGGTCCATCCAGTCCTTCCATCTCCCAGGAAACAGGAACATCTGGCCTGTGGTCCAGGGTGCTACCTTCAGGATTCTAGAATAAGGATCTGAGCCTCAGCCCCTAAATCATGGACCAAGCCTGGAATCATTGAATTCCTCATTTGAGGTCCTCTCTAGTGGGTGGCGAGATTTACTCTTCCTCTTCCTCTATACTCCAATTCAAGTAGAGGTTTTAATGCTCAGAATTTGGAAAACTTTAGACTTATTTTTGTAGATGTGAAAACTTGAAGCCTGAAGAATTCAGGGGACAATGCCCAAGGTCATAACAACTGTCCAGTCACACACATAGCCCATTCTGTATGCCTACTGGACCAAAGCTGTCCCCTCCCTAGGAATCAAGAACCTAAATTATGAATAGGGTGAAGGAAAGGTTAGTGTTTATGCAAGGTGACCCTGCCAGGGATCCTTCCCTGCCTGCAGGCTGCCTGGAGCCTGCCCTGTTGGGTGATGCTGGAACAGAAAGAGGGAGCTGATTTGCCAGAGAGGCTGGGCCTTCTTCTGTCCAGAGGGTAATTAATGAGGAGCTAGCTGCTTGGGCAGTCAACCCTGCACAGCCCTGCAATGCAGCCTTCTCAGACAGCCTACCAGGAGAACATGGAAATCCTTTGTCATGCAGATCCCCACGTATGTATGTGCCACCTTGGGAGTTTTTTTTTCTTTCTCTTATATGTGGGTGACCCTGTGGCTGGATCATCAAAAAAAGAAAAAGAAAGAAAGAAAGAAAGAAAAAGTTTTCTGACAAAAGATCAGTACCTAATTAAAGCCAGAGTAAAGATGTGAAAGGGATGGAGGAAGATTTGTAGTTGGGAGGGCAGAAGAACTTTGGGAGTCCCCAGTTCATGACAGTTTGGGGTTTTCTTCTGATAGGCACTAAGAATCTGTAGTGGGTCTCTCTTCCTTACAAGTGCTCATGAGAAGTTAAGGAGAGGCAGATACACAATAGCATGCTGATATTCCACAGGGGAGTTCTCCAAGTCTAGATCTAAATGGTCAGAGGCTCTGACCATCTTCCTAAGGTATGGATCCCCCACCCCTGAGCCTGCAGAAATTGAATCTCTGCCTGTCCCTCCTGTTTCCAATGGTTCTGGAGCCTGCAGGCATTTTCCAGTGGTTTCTGCTCACTCACCCCGGCCTGCCACTGCTCACCCTCTTTTGCCCTGGGCTCTACCTCCCGGTTACTTTTAGTCTCCTGTGTCTTTCCCTGGAAGCCAAAGAATCGATCACACTTAAATGAGACCAGAACAATAAATTTCCCATCTTCTCTCTGCCCACTTTCCTTCCAGAGCAAAAGTTTGTCATCCCCAAGACCAAAAGTCTTAAGATACCTCCCTTTTCTCCAGAGAGCATGACAGCATTTCTATCTTTCTAAGGAATTTTCACAAATATTTTTCCTCCAGAAGAGTCCCCACTTGGGATCCTGTTAGTTTTTTTGTGCTTTTTCACTTAGAGGGAGATTGGGAATAATGCTGCGTTTTAGATGCAGCTAGCTGAGGTAGAAGTGCCAGTATAGGGAGTGTCTGACATTGAGAGCTTTGATCTGTAACAACATTTTGGTTTGAGGATGTAGCTCAGTGGTACAGCACTTGCCTAGCATCTGTGAGGCACTTGGTTCTGTCCTCAGCACTGAAAACAAAACAAAAAATAACATTTTTTTTGGTAAGTTGTGGGGCTTGACCTCTGGGCCTGGGTGTTGTCAGTGAGCTCTTTGGCTCAAGATTAGCACTCTACCGCTCTAAGCACCATCTCTAGTTTTCTGGTGGGTAATCGGAGATAAGAGTCTCATAGACTTTGATGCCTGGGCTGGCTTTGAACCATGATTCTCAGATCTCAGCCTCCTGAGTAGCTAGGATTACAGGCCTGATCTACCAGTGCCTGGCTAGAACATGGGTTTTGTATCAGAGTAGACTCAAGTCCTACTATCAGGAGACTTGGCTGAGAGCTTTCTCTTTTCTCTGCCTTGAGGGTGGAAGGAGGAGGAATGGATATAAAATGCTTATTCAGAGTCTTCCACGCAGTGTTGGTGTGCAGGTAGCTCTTTCTGCCACTTGATTTTTTGTTTCTTCTTCAGAACCCTGTACCAGCACAATGGCAGGTAGACGTTTGGGATGAGAGGCAAGTGATTTGGGTTATAATTCAGGACCGACTTTGAATAAATCAGATATTATTATTATTATTTCTTCTTCTTCTTCTGCCTCCTCCTCCTCCTTTTTCTCCCCCTCCTCCTCCTCTTCCTCCTCCTCCTTTCCTTCCTTCTTCCTTCTCTGTAGCTCAGGCTGACCTTGAACTCATGATCATCCTGCATTTGCCTCTTGAGTGCTAGGAGTACAGGTATGCCACCCACTCAGGGCTCACTTTTTTTTTTTATTGGTCATGGGACTTGAACTCTGAGCCTGGCTGTTGTCCCTGAGCTCTTCAGCTCAAGGCTAACACCCTACCCCTTGAGCCACAGCACCACTTCCAGTTTTCTAGTGGTTAATTGGAGATAAGTCTTTCACATTCTTTAGTGCTGGGGTTGGCTTTGAACCTCGATCCTCAGATCTCAGCCTCCTAAGAAGCTAGGATTATAGGCCTGAGCCACCATGCCTGGCTCAGGGATCACTATTTCTCCTTCTTTGAAACTTTGTTCCTACGTGTAGAGTGAATCAAATGCTTTTTCTATGTATGTGGTACTGAGGAATGGAATCTGGGTCTTTGTGCATGCTAGGCAAGCACTCTATCACTAGGCCAAACTCCTGACCCCTATTTTTAGTTTTTTTGAGGAACCTCTGAACTGCCTTCCAAAGTGGTTGTACTAGTTTACATTCCTACCAGCAGTGCAGCAGGGTTCCTCTTTTTGCACATTGCTGCCAGCGTTTGTCAGTGTCTGAGTTCAGAATATTGGCCATTCTGATTGGGGTAAGGTGGTATCTAAGGGTTATTTTAATTTGCATTTCCTTTATGACCATGGATGGTGAGCATTTTCTCATGTGTTTCTTTGCTATTTTTACCTCTTCCTCTGATAAGTCTCTCTTTAGTTCCCTTGCCCATTTAGCCATTGATTTGTTGTAAACCTGTTCTTTTATGACTGATTGTCCAAGATTTGGTGCTTTATACATATTAATATCCATTTCATCCTCAGAAATGCCTGACAAGACAGGTGCCTGACATAGGCACTCTTATCTTAAATACTCAAATGAAGACAGCAGAGAAAAGAACTCTGAGCCATCCCACCAACTGCTGTGCCAAGCAAAACTGTGACTGGGGCTTCTTAAGATTTTTCCCAGGTCAGGGCCAGGAGTTTGGCCTAGTGGTAGAGTACTTGCTTAGCATACATGAAGACCCAGGTTCGATTCCTTGGTACCACATAAAGTAGAAAAAAAGCCACATTACAATAGAAAGAAAAAAAAGAAAAAAGCCAGAAGTGGTGCTGTGGCTCAAGTGATAGCGCTCTAGTCTTGAGAAATCCCAAGGACAGTGGTCAGCCCCGAGTTCAAGCCCCAGGACTGGCAAAAAAAAAAAAAAAAGATTGTTCCAAGATCAATCTCAAAATCTCTGCATAGAGGCAAGAGGACACAGCTAAGCGGTAGCAGCTGAGTCATTCTTACTTAGTTTTTTGTTGTTGTTGTTGTTTTTTAAGAATCTGGGTCTTTGTGGATGCTAGGTAAGCACTTTATCACTAGGACAAACTGCCAGCCTTACTTAGCTTTCTTAACTGCGACTCAGGATGTAGTGCACAGGGCATAGAAAGTGATAGTGCTTTTACGTGAGCTATCTGCACAGTTTATAAGGCATAGGGATATTAGAAATGGTATTAGAATGGGGTGCTGGTGGCTCACACCTGTAATCCCACCTCTTCTCGGGAGGCTGAGATCTGAGGATTGTGTTTCAAAGCTAGTTGGGGCAGGAAAGTCTTGAGATTCTTATTGCCAGTTAACCACCAGAAAACTGGAAGTGGACCTGTGATTCAAAGTGGTAGAGCACTAGCCTTGAACACAAAGGCTCAGGGACAATGCCAAGGCCCAGTGTTCAAGCCTCATGACTCAAAAAGAAAAGGAAGGAAATGATGTATCATTTATGTTTGTAATTGTACAAGTGTATATAATATTTTAAACTGGGCATAGTAGTTTATTCCTATAATCCAGCCACTCTGCAGGTGGAGATAGGCAGGCTTATGGCAAGACTCCTCTCCCAGCAAACAGGCCTGAGGTGATAGTGTGTACTTACCATCCCAGCTACTTGGGAACTTAGACAGGTAGAAGAATTCAGGTCTGAGGCCAGCACAGGCAAAAATATAAGACCCTCCCTACCTGAAAAATAGTTAAAGCTAAAATAGGTTGGAGGAGTGGTTTCAGCGGTAGGTTGTCGGGGTTTTTAGCACTCTTTGCCTCCTGACCAGCAGGAAGGGCAAAGAGAACACGCCCCAACTAAGAGGAGACCGAGAAAGGATAGGGCCGAGACCGAGAAAGGATAGGGCCAGCTGGTCGCCTTCACCCAGCCCTCCCTTCTCCAGAGGGAAGACACAGACGCGCCAGGGAAAATGTCACAGCAGACTCGTTTAATGGGAAGATACCAGGGGCTAAAGTAAGAAGCAGGAATCTATTAACATAAAAGTAGGCAGGACAGGGGGAGGTAGGTGCGGTCAGAGAGGGCAGCAGGGCCAATCCATGGGTTCCAGGTAGCCTTATTTTACATCACAAACCATAGCCAAACCTCCCAACCAGGAGACAGGCAAGTTGCATCTCCAAAACCAGGAAGTGAGCACTGGGCCACGAGGTAGGCCCTTTACCCTTGATGTGACATGCCCCACAGTAGGTAGCATGTGCTTAACTAGCAAGCACTAGGCCCTTAGTTCAAAGTTAAATACACTCCCTTAAAAACATTTGCTTGCCTGGGCACCAGGGGCTAATTAATACTGTAATCCTAGGTACATAGGAGGCTGAGATCTGAAGTCTGCAATTCAAAGCCAGCTCAGGCAGGAAAGTCCATGAGACTCTTTTCTCCAATTAACCACTGAGAAGCAGAAACTGGAGCTATATAGACAGCCAGCCTTGATCAAAACTCTAAGGGACAGTTTTGTTTCTGTAATGCTGGGGTGCTGGGATCAAACCCAGAGCATACATACTAGGCAAATGCTAACTCCCCATATCCCTCTCCTCCAAACCCTAACAACCACCATTCTACTTTCTTTTTTGTGCCAGTCCTGCTGCTTGAACTCAGGGCCTGTGTACTATCTCTGAGCTTTAGCACTCAAGGCTGGTGTGCCCTTACCACCTGAGTCATAGTCCCACTTTCCTGGCTTTTTTGAGTGCTTGCTTGGAGATAAGAGCCATGGAATTTCCTGGTTTGGGCTGGGTTTGAACCTCTATCCTCTTATCTCAGCCTCCTGTGTGGCTCAGATTACAGGCTTGAGCCACTGAAGCGTAGCCATCATTCTAATTGTCTTTCTCCCCTCCCCTCCCTTCTCCTCCTTCCTCGTTCCAGCTTCATAGGAGGCTAAGAAGCTTAAACTTAAGCTTTAACAACATAAAGGAGATACCATCTCAAAGAAAGAACAACAACAAAAAAGACAGAAAAGACAAGACCCTGGGAACACAAGAAGGCTCAGCTTGAAGAACAATATCAAGACTTTTTCAGTCATGAAAGCCCTTCCTTGCCCTCTCCTTAGGAGACAGTGAGCTTCCCTTCACAGGGGCTAGAGGAGCATCTTGCAGGCCACATAGTGTCCTGTATACCTTTGGGGAAGAGGGTGATCATCAGGGATCCCCCCCAGGTTCCTCTAGCAACCTTCTGTCTGGTTGCTGGGTTCCCAGAAGGCTTCAGACCTGGGTCTTCGTGCATGCTAGACCTAGACAAGCACTCTACCACGAGGCCAAACTCCCCGCTCGTCTGTGAAGTTTTTTGTGTGTTGCTGCCACCTTACAGGAGAGTGAGCTGTGTTCTGGAGCAGGGCTAGGGGCAGCTAGTGAGGGTGGGAAAGAACAGTTGTTTCTGGGCTGTGCTTAGTTGCTTGCTTCCCCAAAATTGATGCATTCCAGGAAGGTCCAGACACTGAGTATATTCTTGTACCTATATGTGAAATTACTGTCTGTCTGTCTGTCTGCATCTGTCCGTCCATCTGTCTATCTGACATTCATCTGTCCATCTGTCTGCCTGTCCGTTTGCCTGCCTATCCGTTTGCCTGCCTATCCATCCTCTCTCCTGTCCGTCATCTGTCTATCCATCTGTCCATCTGTTGTCCACCTGTCTGCCTATCCAACTGCCCACCCGTCCATCCATCTGCCAGTCTGTCCATCTGTCTCTCAGTCTGTCCATCTGTCCATCTTTCTCTCTGTTCATCTGTCTGTCTGTTGAAGAAACGAGTCTCACGGGCTTTTCTGGCTGGGCTAACAAATGAGTTTGGAAATTTAATGAAGGCAAGTGGCTTCTATTAGCAAAATAAAGTCACGACCTATCAGGTTCTGGTGTTCCACTCATTGTGACTTCTTGGAGTAGGAAGCTATGGTTAAACTGCTACATAACTGCACTGAAATAGCAATAGTCATTTGCCTCAGACTTCGCTTCTTCGGTTTTTTTTTTGACCATGATTCTCATATCTCAGCCTCCTGAGCAGCTAGGATTCCAGGCATGAGCCACTGGTGTCTGGCTGAGACCCATTTCTAATGAACACTTGGTAAGAATGTATTTCTTCTTCATTTGGGACAAGAATGATCTTATTTTCCTTTAGTTTTTAGCCCCTTTGTAAGTTACAGTACATTTGGCATCTAGATGATATATTTGACCATCTCACTGCTACTTGTTCATTTACTTTTTGCTTTTAGTCTACAATAGAATTAAGCTGTTGAAACAAACAGTAAAAAGCTCAGGGCTTCATCTGAATCTGCTATTCCGATCTGCTGTTTCTGACGAACACATTGAAGCATTTTGCACATCTGTTTTTCTCCTTCCTTTGTGGTAAGACATTTTTCTAGCTCTGCATTAGATTGTTCCCATTCCAGTCTTGAAATTTTCACAAGGGGGATTTGGCCATTTGGTGGACTGCAGGTCTCTTATCCCCAGCTTGCTCTCAGCTATAGCTGTGAGGTCTCTGATAATCTTTCTGAGCTCATTTTTACCACCAAACGGGTAGGCTTCTTTGCCTTTCTTCTCTCCCAGTATTTCATGGTTATAACATACGCCCCAGGGAAGCAGTCCATCTTGTGCGATGCGTGGGTTTGGATTTGGACTCTTGTGTTATGCAGCTGTGACTGTTGTAGTTTGAATCATAGGGCTCCAGAACAGGGTTTGTTTTCTTTTTTTTCTGGCTTTTGCCCATTTTTCACCACCCCCCAACTCTTCCCTGACATTGTTTCAGCTATAGTTTTTAATTCTACTATGCTGTCTCTTTAAAATAAAGCCAATTTCGCCCATTTCTTTCTGGCTCTCTTTTCTGTTTGGCAATGTGGAGACTGCCACTGCTCTTGACAGCTGCTACTCAATATGTCATTACTCAGCCTTAGAAGTAATTTTAGAATGATGTGTGCTCCTGTCTGCAGAACATAATGTCCTAACTGAGGTACATCTGAAGGTGGGAATGACCCTGGGAGAAAAGTTGGTGACATTTGTACAATGCCTTAGAATTTCCAAGAGACCTTTACTAATGTGAGCTTGCTCACAGTATGCCCAGGAACATGGCAAGATATTAACATATCTGTTTCCAAGCCAAAGAACTTGGGTTGATGTGTGGTTCAGCAGTAGAGTAACTAGCTTGATAACTATTTTCTGCAAAAGAACTCTCTTGTAAATAATTTAAGTTTCTGTTGCAATTACATAACTCTGCTGTAGAAGTGTGAAGCTACCATAGATAGATGATAGGTAGATGCTACATAAATAAATGGGTGTGACTGTGGTCCAATAGAATAGTCATTGTCCAGTTGACCCTGAAAATGGTCAGGTTTGGCCCCTAGGCTATACCTTGATGAGCTTTCATCTAGGCAGTTTGGTCAGAATGGGTGATTGTAGGTTCAGATTGAGTTACCTCCAACTCGATTTGAAATTAATTAGGGGAGTGAGGCCTTTCTGGAGTGAAAATCCTACCAACTAGGTGCTCCTTGTGTCTAAAACATTGACTCAGGCTGACAGATAATAAAATTGTATTTCAAAAGCTAAGAGTTTGAAAATTTAATGAAGGCAAGTGGCTCCTTTTAGCAAAATGAAATCGCAACCTATTAGATTCTGATGTTAAGTTCATTGTGACTTCTCAGGGTAGAAAGCTGTGGCTAAGACTGCCATTTACCTGCATTACCACTTTGCAGTGAAATAGCAATAGTCATTTGTCTCAGACTTCACTTTTTTTTTTTTTTGGCTAGTCCTGGGGTTTGAACTCAGAGCCTGGGCAGAGCCTGGGCACTGTCCCTGAGCTTCTTTTGCTCAAGGCTAGTGTTGAGGCACAGTGCTACTCATGGCCTTTTCTGTTTATGTGCTACTGAGGAATTGAACCTAGGGCTTCATACATGCTAAGCAAGCTCTCTACCACCAGGCCAAACTCCTGGCCCCCAGACCTCGCTTTTTGAAGAGACCCCAAAAGGAAATGATTGTGGTAACTTGGTCACTGGTGCAGGGATGAAAGGGAGGGAAAAACAATGCACCTGGAAGTTGCAAAGAGGTGATATATGCAGATGGTGGGAGATGATTTTTTTGGTGTGGGTGCTGATGCTGGGGCTTAAACCTAGGGCTTGGGTATTATCCTTGAGCTTTTTGTTGGGGGAGTGGCTATAATCAATTGGAGATAAGAGTCTCATGGACTTTCTTGCCTCGGCGGGCTTCAAAACACAATCCTCAGATGTTAGCCTCCTGAATAGCTAGGAAGAGAGCTGTGAGCCACTTATGCCCTGGGGAAAATGTTATTTTGACAGGTGGCTTTAGGAGAAAATGGCCTCTGTTTGTGGGAAGTGGATTCATTGACTTTTGATGAGGGAAGGAAAGATCAGGAAGTAAGATCCTGTGGGGAGAAATTCAAGCCCTTTGTTTTGACTCTCAAAAGAGGAGGCAGTCCCATGTGATGTGCAGGTTGCACATACGGTCCCTTAACTCACTGCTTCTGATACCAAGGCCCACCAAGAGCATGACCTTCCACTTGCTGACTTCTTAGCCATGCTAGGCTGCACATTAGCTCTGTTCCCATTGAAGGATGATGCTTGAGAGATGTTAACTTTATCCTGATTTTCCTTGGCCACCAACACTGAAGAGCTGAGGAAGTGGGTGGCAGACACTGATTTACTGCAGGGCTGGAAATATATTTTGCTATGTGATCCAAGAAAAAATAACAAAGAAGAATATGGGGGTTTCCATCATTGAAAGCACAGTCTCTCATTGGCCTTGGCTGCTTCTCTCAGGTTGCTGAGCAAAGCATGTCTCATCCCTTGGATCTTTCAGGTCAAGTCTTCATGCTGTGAATCCTGACTCTTCAATATTTCTTCCTTATCACGGAGAACTATTTAAAAAATATTATTTTCTCAGGGTCTGGGAGTTTGGCCTAGTGGTAGAGTGCGTGCCTAGCATGCACCAAGACCTGGGTTTGATTCCTTGGTACCACATACATAGAAAAAGCTGGAAATAGATGGGTGTAGTGGCTCACCCCTGTAATCCTCGAGAAGCTGTCATCTGAGGATCATGGTTCAAAGCCAGCCTAGGCACTAAAGAATGTGAGACTTAACTCCAGTTAATTACAAGAAAATGGGGAGTGGGGTTGTGACTCAGGGGTAGGGCGGTAGCCTTGAGCTGAAGAGCTCAGGGACAGCACCCAGGACCAGAGTTCAAGCCCCATGACACTCCCACCCACACTCATGCAAAGGAAAGAAAGAAAGGAAGAAAGAAAAAACCAGAAGT
Organism: Megascapheus bottae; assembly: GCF_031878675.1. Taxonomy (NCBI): domain Eukaryota; kingdom Metazoa; phylum Chordata; class Mammalia; order Rodentia; family Geomyidae; genus Megascapheus; species Megascapheus bottae. The sequence continues at coordinate 39,541,794 of NC_143523.1, forward strand.
GGCACTGTGGTAGAACTCTAGCCTTAAGCTTGGAAGCCTTGGGCTTCCAAAGACAGTGCTCAGGCCCTAAGCTCAAGCCCAGGAAAAAAATTCTCTTCTATTTTTAGAGGAGGTAATTCATCCCAGGGCAAGAATGATGACATTATAGGAAAAAAAAGATCAATGTATTTTCTGAACCTTTTATGTTTTATATATAGATTCTATATTCCAGTGTGTTTCTTGCTCCCTCTACTGTCCAAACTTTGGCTTATCCTGGGTCTTTTCACATCTTAAAATCTATTATATAAACTGTGGCTTTCCTATTTGACATTAATGGAATTATTGTCACTTTTCAGATGGGGTCTCAAATTTTACCCAGGTTGGCCTGGGACCAAAATCTTCCTATCTAGGTCACCTGCATAGCTGAGATTATAGTAATGGATCACCATGCCCTGTTTATTGAGAGAGGATGTCATTAACTTCTTGCTCAGGCTAGCCTGGAACCTAATCCTCCTAATCTTGATCTCTCAACTAGCTGGGATTATAGTCCTAAACCACCACAACTGGCTTCTGCTGCTGCTTCTCCTCCCCCTCTTCCTCCTCCTCTTTCCTCTTCCTTTCTCTCCCCCTCTCATATCAGTACTGGGGGCTTGAACTCAGGATCTGGGCATTGTCCCTTAGCTTTTTTTTTTTTTTGCTCAAGGCTGACACTCTATGATGTGAGCTGCACCTCCACTTCTGGCTTTTTGGTGGTTAATTGGAGAAGAGAGTCATGCAGATTTCTTGTTTTTGTGCCTGGCTGACATTTGAACTGTGAACCTCAGATCTCAGATTTCAGGCTTCAGATTTGCTAGGATTATAGGCATGTGCCACCAGACCTTGGCCCGTTTGGTTACTTGAGGCTGTTTTCTGTGCCACACACAAGGGGAGTTTTTATCCTTACCTCATCTGCCCGAGGAAGTGCTATTTCTGTAGGGCGTGCAGTTGGATTTGTAACGTCAGTGATTCCCTCTTGGGGAAACTAGAGCATTTGGCTCAAAGAGAGGAGAATGCTTGGTTTCAGTGTGACAGAGTGAGCCAGGCCTGGCAGGCTGGCAGATGGCTGAGGCAGGTTGGGGGGAGGGGGAGGGAGATTAGCTGTTCCCCACGGCCATCTGCATGACCTTTCTAACCAGGGATTGCTTCTCTTTCTTCACATACCTTCTTGCCAATAGCTCAGGGATAACGTCCACAATGTGTATGGACAGCCTTGGTTTCAACATTTTGGGAGACGAGTTTCTCCAGTGCAATTGGTGTGCAACGTCTATTACAACCTTAAGCATCAGGGTTAAGAAGCAATTGTTACAATTTGGAAATAGGACAAGAAGATGGATAATATCCACTGAGCAGGGCTGTGAGTGGAACTGACTGTGAGCTTCCCATATACATGGACTTGTCAGATCTCCTAAAAAATCATAAGGGACAATGGTTTAGCAGGCCTGTGCAAGGAATACTTAATTTCCCAGGCAGGAAAACAAACTCACTATTCCTATTAAAATTTTCAGAAGTTACCTGCTAAGTTACCTGCTATGGCGTTGTCTCTAATGAATTTTAGGAGAAAAGATGGTGTCTTATTTCTCTGTGCCCTCCATGCAGTTTTGTACATAACCTGTATACACGTTGTAGCTTTGTTCTGAGCGCTCAGACCCCTCAAAAGTACTTTCTGAATGAAACTTCACCAAATTGACAGTGCCCTTATGAATCAATGAACTCAATACCAGCTTTGGCACGTATTTGCATAAATCATGGCTTAAGCTTTTTCAGAACTTTTCTATGACAGGGTTTCAGTGGCTTCGTCTAGAAACCCTGGGTAGAATGGAGTAGGGTTGTGTGGGATCAAAGCTAGTGTTGGTATAGGGACAGACCTATAGCGATGGCCACCAAACCATTATTTTTTTCTAGATAAAATAGCCACAGTTCAGATCTGTTTGTGGATGTTGATCTAAGGGTTCCAGAGATTCCTGGGGTTCTGACCTTGAGATCTGCCATTCAAAGTATTTTGATTCCTCCCATTCCTTTATGTGGTATTTCTGCTTCCTGCTTCTGGTTTCCACACGTAATCCCAGCTCTTCAGCACCAGCTGAGAATACTTTTACTCCTCACTTCTTTCAATCTCTGTCTCATGATGTCAGACTTCTGTTTTTGTAGGTTCTATAATTTGAATGTTCAGGCCACTTTTTGCACATCGAAGCATCTTCCTCCTCATGGTGTGGCTGGAGAAGAGACTTTGGGGGATGAGTGAATTGTGGGTTCTAGGTAAACTGGGTTTCAGGCCCAGTTGAGTGCTTTACCTACCTTGAAGGGTTTCTCTCTACCTCTCTCAGTTCTAGTAGTCCTTTTTCTGAGATATTATTGCTTCCAGCTTCCGGATTCTTTGGTAGATTGGGCCAACTAGCTGAGGGTCAGGTTCTACATCCAGAGATCTTGTCTTCCCTGACTAAGATTGTTTCCTAGACAGACAGACAACCTCAGTTGTCCATCTCTGGTGACAGAAAGCTTGTTCTGGGCTGCCATGATAGACATGGAATAAAGTTATGTTCACCCCACTGTTCCTCCAGACCTTTGTAAGGTCACTCTCTCTGTCTCTATGGCTCTCCAGTAGCAGTTTCCACATCTCTGTGGGTGTGATTATGGCAGGCTTCCAGACCCCCCACAGTGCCTGGAACAGTTGCTAAAAGATGTTGCTCAGTCTGTGCTTGATGAATACATGGGTAAAGCACATTAGTGGGATTTAATTTGGGCTCTTCCATGTCTCTTTGGCTGAGGCCCTAATTGGTTTTCATATCCTTTCCAAAGTCTTTGTTAAAAACCTTCCTTTGTTAAAATTGTTTCAGTTTTCCTTTGTTAAAATTGTATTACAATATAAATATTTTTGTGTATGTGTGTGTGTGTGCGCGCGCGTGTGTGTGTGTGTTGGTAACAGGGCTTAAACTCAGAGCCTTGCTTGGCTTTTTTACTCAAGTTTGGTGCCCTTCCCTTTGTGTCCTACACCTTTCTGCTGGCTAATGAAAGATAAGAGTGTCATAGATTTTTTTTTTATCCTCAGGCTGTCTTTGAACTGTGATCTGATTTCTGAGTACCTGTGATGTATGGGTGTGAGCTACTAGTACCTGGCTTAGAATGTAATAAATTTCACAGGAGCTGGTATGATGAAAAATCTGGTTATCCAAAAATTCTGCAAAACACAAGTCCATGTACGTTAAGAAAATTTCAGCGAGACATATGCATCTGTGAGACACATGTCACTATTCTGTACTAACAACCAGCTAGGATGTGAGGTAGTGCCTGAGGACAGAGTCAGTGGTAAGTGAGTTTTGATGTTGTAATCCCAGAAAAAGACAAATGAATTGTGATCAAACTATTTGGTTACTTCTTACAAAAAATAATAGAATCTTCCTTGAGACGGAGACTCAAGTGATCCTTATCCATTGCTGGTGGAATGTGAAGTGCTTTGGTGGTTGGAAAAAATTTGATGAAAATAGAATGACTGTATGATCCAGAAATTCCATTTCTAATTGTACATTTATCCAAAAGAGTTGAAGGCAAAAACTCAAACAGATACTTGCATGCTAGTGTTTGTGAGAGCATGATTCACCAGAGCCTAAAGGTAGAAACCAGTCAAATGTTTATCAGCAAATGCATGGAAACATTTCTCCAGATCCCTATCTCTACTTTTTAGTTTCTGAATTTTTGATAGGAGTCATCCTAATGAGAATGGAATGGTATCTCATTTGTGAATCTGACTGGCATTTCTGTAATGACTGGTGAGATGGATCATCTTTTCCTGTGCTCTGCCCATTTGTAGACCTCCGTTAGAAAAGTGTCTGTTAGGTCCTTTGTTCATCTTGATTTTTTTCCAGTTCAATTGTAGGAGTTGTGTGTGTGTGTGTGTGTATCTGTGTCTGTGTGCGCACATGCCATTACTAGGACTTTAATTCAAAGTTTAGCTTTCTCACTTGGCTTTTTCACTTATAGTTGGCATTCCACCTTTACTTTTGCCTTTTTGCTTGTTAATTGGAGTTAAGCACCTTGATGATTTTGCTGTCCAGCTGCCTTCAAACCTTGATCCTCAGATCTCAGCTTTCTGAGTCTCTAGGTGTATAGGTGTGAGCCATCAGTGACTGGCTGCAGGAGCTCTTTATGTATTCTTTATATTAATCCCTTACCAGATATAGAATTTTCTAGTGTATTATCCTATTCTGGAATTTATTTTTTCTTATACTATCTTTTATTTATTTTTTTGCCAGTCTTGAGCTTGAACTCAGGGCCTGAGAACTGTCCTTGGACTTTCTCAAAGCAAGAGCTCTACCACTTGAGCCTCAGCACCACTTCCGGCTTTTTCCCCCCTATGTATGTGGTACTGAGGAATCAAACCTGGGTTTTTGTGCATGCTAGGCAAGCACTCTACCAGTAGGCCAAACTCCTGGCCCCTTATACTGCCTTTTCATGAGCAAAAGATTTGTTGTTTCTGCTGCTGCTGCTGCTGCTCATGAGGCTTAGAATCTGGCCTCCTGGGTGCTGTCGCTAAGCTTTTTTGCTCAAGGCTAGTGCTCTGCCACTTGGATCTACATCTCTACTTCTAGTTTTCTGGTAATTAATTGAGATACAAGTCACATGAATGTTCCTGCCTGGGCTGGTTTTGAACCCCTAGCCTCAGATCTCAGCCTTCCTTCTGAGTAGCTAGGATTACAGATGTGAATCACCAATGCCCAGCCAGAGCACAAGCTTTTCACTTTGGTGAGATCCCATTGGTTTATTTTCTCTTGTTGCTTGTGCCAGGTGTAATGTATTTTGAGTGTCTAATGGGATGCTGACTGTCTCCACTGTGAAGTGTCAGTGGTCAGTGAGAGGTGCCTTGGCCTGTGCACACAAATGGGGAGGACCTCTTGCCTGCCCACTCCAACTGAGGCTGCTCAGATCGTATCACAAGCCAGACGCATCAGTCATTCACAGACCAGTGGTCCCAGAACAAACATCACTCTGTTGACTGTGGTTCACATGCTTGAATACTGAAAAGACCCAACAGGAAATATCAAAGCATGGATTTGGCTGAAGATGAGACAGCTGGGAAGGTGAGTGCAGCACTGGGCTAACTGACCAAACTTAAGGTCTTCATTTAAATTTGGGCTTTGCTAGTTACAAATTGTAGGACCTCAGTGAGGTCAAATCACTTCACCCTGCCCACTCCCCCCCCTTTTTTTGCCTTGTTTTTCTCATAGGTTATGAGGAAGTAGAGTTGGTAAAGCATTTCATGAATTACTACCCATGAAGTGCTCGAAATAGTGCTTGGCATATTGTAGGCTTCCAACAAATGTTCTCTACAGGATTAATGGATTCAGATATGCAAAGCATTTAGAAGAGTACCTGCTGCAGGCAGCTTTATTCCTGGCTCCTGACATTCAAATGCAAAGTTCTAAAAGAGTTTTAGAGGAACAGGGTGCAGACCTAATACCATATTTCTATAGGCCAAATTCGGTTGCAGGACTGCCAGTTAGTGGCGGAACTGAAACCAGAGAACGTCTGTCAAGCCTCTGAGGCAGAACTGGCTTTGTAGTGTGTTCTTCCTCTGGCTTTATTGGGACCTTGGCTGCTGATCTTGTTTTCTGCCCTCTTCGGAATCTTCACCTTGCAGACTGAGATTCTGGGAAGCCACTCAGCTGTTCTAGTCATTGGTTTCACAGGTTTTCATTTCTTGACTTTTGAAGTGTCTAGGTCAAATGATCATAATTGCCTTCATAAACTTAATCACGTAATGCATGAACACATTACTTGCCGTTAATGATTAAATTGACCTAAGGGTTTTTTTTTTTTTTTTAAGAAAGTTTATATGGCAGGTGCTAGTGAATCACACTTGTAAATCCTAGCTACTCAACAGGCTTATATCTGAATGCAAAGCCAGCTGAAAAGCCCATAAAATCTTATGTCGCATTAGCCATCAAAAAGGCAGAAGCTCAAGTGGTAGAGCACTAGCCTTTAGCAATAAAATTCAGGGGCAGTGTCCAGGCCCTAAGTTCAAGTCCCAGACCCAGTATGTACATCCATCCCCCCCCCCAAGAAAGTTAATATTTGATAGTATTGACTCATTTGTTCATTCATTCATTTATTCAAAACATATATCATGATAGGCACCAAGAATATAAAGATGAAGAGATATGATGATTACTTAGCAGAAACAAAAAAACTACTGTAATGTAGGTAGCCTCTCAGTCTAAATTCAAATGAACATCCAGGGATGAATAAATTAATAGCTAATGATTATTGGGTATTGTCAGCTACAGATGAAGCAATACAACTCAAACTGGTAGCTTTAGAGCTGGCGGTTAAGATATTAATATTAGGATGCTGGTGTCCTTTTTCTTGGTCTCTCTCTCTCTCTCTCTCTCTCTCTCTCTCTCTCTCTCTCTCTCTCTCTCTCTCCCCCCTTTCTTTCTCTTTCTTTATCTCTCTCTTTCATTTTTCTTTTCTTTTTTTTTTTGCCAGTCCTGGGCTTGGGCTCAGGGCCTGAGCACTGTCCTTGGACTTTCTGAAGGCTAGAGCTCTACCATTTGAACCTCAGTACCACTTCCAGCTTTTTCTATGTATGTGGTACATACATACATACATATAGGCAAGCACTCTACCACTAGGCCAAACTCCCCACCCCTTTCTTTCATTTTTCTTGTCAGTTGTGGGGCTTGAATTCAGGGCCTGGACCCTGTCTTGAGTTCTTTTGCTCAATGCCAGCCACTATTGGGATAGGCCCACTGTATAATAACAATCGCCAAGTATTGGGTATAATCTGATAGGCTAGGAGGAAAATTCATGATATCTGGCTTCCTACTACGGTGACTGAAAATATGTGGCGTTTATGTAATCAAAAAAGCATATATAACAATGATTTGTTTTACATATTATGTAGCTTTCTCAAATATTAACACATTTCACACTCAGTTCTATTTGAGACAGAAAAAATGAAAATGGCTTTATGCTTTTATTGATTTTAAATATGTTAAATACTCATTGCAAATAATTTAAGAAATAAAGATGCAACATTGCTATGTTATGTCATCCAGAGATTATAATATTGTTAAAACTTGATGACTGTCTTCCTGAATTTTTTTTTTTGTGTGTGCCTGTACATCTATGTTATTATCCATGTAAAAAAGCAAGAATGAATGCTATATGTTCTCCAGGGCCTTTTGGATCCATTGAAATGTTCCCATGGCTTACTGGGCATTTTCAGTTATGACCTAGTGAAAATGAAAATAATGTACATCCATATATTTTCCATCTCTGTATTATACTCGCATAAGCTTTTTTTAATTCTTTTTTTCTTCATATATTTTTATTGTGATTAATAGAAGGGTTACATTATATTCACCAGATAGAAGCTGCATTACTTCACAAACATTCATATCCTTTTTCATGTCATGGTCCCCATTTCCCTCCCTTCTTCCCCCCCGCTCATCTTGATTTCCCCCCTTCCCTATCCTATTTCAAATAACCAATTAAGCATATATACAATATATCAGATAACAAGGTGAAATACTGTAACAATATGAGATAACCAAGGGACAGCAAAAGAGATGAGAGATAACATAGTACATTAAGGACAATAATCACTCATTATATGGCTTTTGTTTCTGTATCCTGGATGTCCTTACATTTTTTATTCTTTTTTTTTTTTTTTTTTTTTTTGCTAGTACTGGATCTTGAACTCAAGGTTTGGGTACTGTCTCTGGATTTCTAGTCCTGGGGTTTGAACTCAGGGCCTGAGCACTGCCCTGGGGCTTTCTGAAGGGTAGAACTCTATCACTTGAGTCACAGCACCACTTCCAGCTTTTTCTATGTATGTGGTACCCAGGAATCAAACCCAAATCTTAGTGTATGTTTGGCAGGCACTCTACTCTACTACTAGGCCAAACTCCTGGCCCTGAATAAGTGTCTTGTTAGATTTATTTATATCTGCTTTACTTTTCCTTAATTTCTACTCTTTTCTTATTTACTTATTTTCCTTAGGCTTTTTCTTAATTCTTTTTTTCCCCTCCAGTGTTATTCTGGAGTTTGAACTAGTAGGGCCTCCAGCACTTGTTTGGCATTTTTGCTTTGGCTGATTCTCTACCATTGGAACAGCACCTCTACTTCTGGCTTTTTGGTGGTTCATTGAGGCTGAGAGTCTCAAGAACTTTCCTGTCCAGGCTGGTTTTGAATTCTGATCCTCAGATCTCAGCCTTCTAAGTAGCAAGGATTTCAGGTGTGAGCTGCCAGTGTACTCAGTTCTTGGGATAAATTCTTATTAAATTATTTGAATTCTTCTTTAACTTTGTATTCTCATTATAGCAACCTAAGTAGAACCTTATTTTCTTTCTTCTCCCCTACTTTTATTAAAAAAAATAAAAACACGGGCCAGGAGGTTAGCCTAGTGGTAGAGTGCTTGCCTAGCATGTACGAAGACCGGGGTTCGATTCCTCGGTACCACATACATAGAAAAAAGCCAGAAATGGTGCTGAGGCTCAAGTGGTAGAGCTCTAAACTTGAGAAGAAGAGCCCAAGGACAGTGCTCAGGCCCTGAGTCCAAGCCCAGGACTGGCAAAAAAAAAATTAAAAAAAAATAAAAACACAACAAATTACTATATTTAAGTAGTTGGACAAAGGAGTTGCCATTTTTGAGTCTTGTCTTCTGACCCTTTTTTTTACAACCATAAGAAGTGCAGGGGTTTATATTGAATAAACCACTTTTTCTATTTTGCTAGCTTTTAAGTGCAGAGACAATGGGGGAGACTGTTGATCTCTCACGGGCAGTCTTATAACATGCCAATGCCATTGACTTTTGTTTTGGGAGCATCTGGGATGGGATCATTTAAATTTAAGTATGTGAGCAAATAATTTGCATTTTTCTATTCAATGAAGATGTAAGAGTCCACTCTAAATGTCACCGTGGAGGGAAATGTTACCCTCTGCAGAAAAATCAGGATTTTGGTTAACATTTTATATGGACTGGGGATGAAAGGGCCTGACATTCTTAATATACTTCTTTGACATGTTAAAATAGGGAACTTTCTGGAAATCATATTTCCCCTGTTGATATATTTAGTGTGGCCAAGTTATTGATCTGTAGGCTCCATAGTCTCTAATATGAAATGTGACCTTCAAGGATGATCAGAAACTCATAGTCTAATCAGACAAAAATGTAAACTCAGATTTTTATCTGGAGTGGTGACCTTGGTTCAATCTCCTGCTTCTTTGTATTTTTTTCTTCTTCTCCCAAAATATCAGACTAATGTAAGGATTAAGTTGCCCAATGCATGAAGCACAGAGATGAGTTTTCAAAATATTTAGTAATGTCTTTGACTAATCAGCATGTGTGCAGATCGATCCATTTGAAGGGGGGCGCTGGAGACTCCCTTTTTTGCGTTCTGTTCATGGGGCAAAGAATATACAGAAGACTCTAAGAGACGAGGGTGGGCGTTTGGGATAGTAGGACTCATGGAATATTCTCATTCAGACTACAGCTACTTGCCAATATGTATGATGGCATTTGAGGGTCAACAGGTCAGTCTGGGAGAGGAGACAACAGCTAATGGCAGGGTGTATGGACACAGAGTCTGGTCCTTGCCCTCTGAACCCTAAAGTATCACTTGGGTGTCTTCCCTTGTTTCAATGTCTTCATTGGCTTCCATGAATTCCGAGTCCAAGAGCCATCATCTGGCCTACATTTTCACACCTTATAACTTTAAATTAATGTAAATATTTGTCACTCATTTCCAAATGCACTCAGTAACTTTGCTCCTCCCTGTTCTGTTTGTTCGTGTGGCCTAGCCACAACCACCATCTTCATCAGCCTGGTTTCCCCGCATGTCTTTAAAAATGCCATAAAACTTTCCCATCATTGCTCTCATGCTACTCCTGTAGAATACATTTCTCCTCTCTCTCTCTCTCTCTCTCTCTCTCTCTCTCTCTCTCTCTCTCTCTCTCTCTCTCTCTCTCTCTCTCTCTCTCTCTCTCTCTCTCTCTCTCTCTGCTTATATCTCCCACTTCTCCTGCTACCCTGGACCTTGTTATTACATTCTCCATAAAATACCCCAGACTTTAGCACGCTGCATTATTAATTTGATACCATACATTATCTTGTGCTTTTTGCTTATTGTAATTTCTACAATTGTGTCGGAGGCTCCTGAAGGAAGTTTTGTATCAACATAATCCATCAAACATGATAAATCTTCAGAACATACTTTGTGGATGGTAGTGATGATAAAGTCACTGGCAAGGAGAATTAGAATGCAATGCACAGTAGAATTTGAGGTGCTGTACATAATGGATAGAATTAAGAAAAAGGTATGAATAGGAGAAAGGAAGGAAGCCAGATGCGGTTTTCTTTAAGTAATTTATGCTAGGACATCAGGAATGGCAGAGAGAAGAATGGGGACAGAACACACTTATAACCTATCTGGAAGAGAAAATTAGCAGGATTACAGGAATGTTTTGGAATAAGGCATAGAGATATATAGCTGAAAATAAGTTCTGAGGTGTCTAAAACTTAAAAAATGGTAGATAAGGAGCTGGGAGTTTGGCCTAGTGGTAGAGTGCTTGCTTAGCATGCATGAAGACCAGGGTTCAATTCCTCGTTACACCACATACATAGAAAAAAGCTGGAAGTGGTGCTGAGGCTCAAGTGGTAGAGCTCTAACTTGGAGAAAGTACAAAGACAGTGCTCAGGCCCTGAGTTCAAGGCCCAGGACTGGCAAAAAAAAATGGTAGATAACTATGGATATGTAGATAGGATTTTTGTGTTTCAATTTAAGAGGACTTAAGGACAAGAGGAAGTCAAAATACAGAGTTGTAAGTTCTAAGGGGAAGTCTCTCAGAAGAAGAAATCAACAGAAGGACCAAATACAGGGAAGTAAGGTCTCAGGTCTGAATCCAGGGTCTATTCAAGGACTGGCCACTGAGAAGGGAGATGGCTGGAGAAAGACACAGCATGGGGTGGATTTCAAAGGCCCAATATTAACAGAACTCACCAGAGGTAGCCAGAGTCTATTAGTACTTGTGGACAGCCAACAATCTCAGCCAGATAAAACAGAACAAAACCGGAAGGAGGATGACGATGAACCTAATAAGCGAGATGTTTTTGTAGAGTAGATGCCAACCTTTGAAAAATGGTGGCCAGGAATTTTTGAAGAGGAAATTAGTTTCAATCAGGGTTCCAGCAAGTAAGACATGCAATCAACAGTATTTTGTCCCTAGGCACGTTTGTTTTAAATTCAAAGAGTGTAAAAAACTTAAACTTCATTTTCTTTGGAGGTCTCTAGGAGTCATGTATTTGGACAAAGCTTGAAGTCCACTTCATAGCATTGTGTAGACATTATCAAAGCTCCACTGTAAAGTGCTCACTATTGAGCCTTAAGAGATGGTTGAGTAAATATGAAAAGAGCAAAATGAACTTTAATGAAAGCTGCTGATCAATAGGGGAATGAGAGGTGGGGAAGGAAATAGCCTCTGGGGTGTGTGAGTGTGTGTGTGTGTGTGTGTGTGTGTGTGTGTGTGTGTGTGTACAAGCAGGAGGAGATTGGATTAATGAGGAGGATGAAATATAATGAATATAACCAAAATTGGTTGTTTCCAACTATGAGAACAAAGGACCGATTGAAATTGTTCTGTGAGAGGTTTACAGTAGGGCAAAGCCTAGATACATAAAGCCATAATAGGATGGGGCTAAATGAAAGGACCTCCAGGATATGGAAACAAGAGCCATATAGCGTATGATTGTTGTTCTTAATGTACTATGTTATTTCTCATCTCTTTTGTTGTCCCTTAGTTATCTCACATTGTTTCAGTATCTTACCTTGTTATCTGATATATTGTATATACGTTTATTTGTTTATTTGAAATAGGATAGGGAAGGGGGGAAAACAAGATGACGGTGGGGATGTGGGGAGGGAAATGGGGACAAAACATGAGAAAGGGTATCCATGTATGTGAAGTAATGCACCTTCTATCTGGCAAAAATATAATGATAGCCCCTCTCCATGCCTCCCCCTCTACCCTGTCCCCGGCTCTCCTGGGTTCAGCCACAAAGCCCCCTTCTTTTCCTCCTCTCTCTTCATCTTCAACGGTTACCTCAAGTTCTTTTTTTACATTCTTGTCTTTTCTCTCTCTCTCTCTCTCTCTCTCTCTCTCTCTCTCTCTCTCTCTCTCTCTCTCTCTCTCTCTTTTCCTTTTAATATTAAAAAAGTCAAACAAAACAAAAAAATGAAATTGTTCTATGAAGAGAAAAGGGAGAGAGAATGGCAGCAGAGGTGAGACTGGCTGGAGCAGCTTATAAGCATTAGTGGAAATATAACAGTAATTGATTTTTAAACTTAATGTCAGGGGCCTGGAGTTTGCCCTAGTGGTTAAAGTGCTTGCCTAGCATGCACGAAAACCCGGGTTCAATTCCTTGATACCACATATATAGAAAAAGCTGGAAGTGGTGCTGAGGCTCAAGTGGTAGAGCTCTAGCCTTGAGAAAGTCCAAAGACAGTGCTCAGGCCCTGAGCTCAAGCCCAGGACTGGCCAAAAAAAAAATAAATAAATAAACTTAATGTCATCATTATAAACAAGAAAGAACCAGGTGCTGATGGCTCACACCTCTAATCCGAGCTACTCAGGATGCTGAGTTCAAAGCCAGCCTAGTCAGGAAAGTCCATGAGACTCATAGCTTTAATAAACTACTAAAAAGCTGGAAATGAATCTGTAGCTTAAGTGGCTTTTTCTGTGTATGTGTTACCAAGGAATTGAACCCAGAGCTTCCTACATGTTAGGCAAGCACTCTACCACTAGGTCACACTTCTGGCAGAGATGTTGATTAGTTGAAGCCACATGTTGTATTGTAGATTTGTAAGAAGTGAGTGTTTCTCACCATCCTTTTCCCTATTGGAGTGTTTGCCAGGTACTGACATTACAAGTCCTTGGTCTAAGAGACCAGCTTAGTTAAAATTATTTCTCCTTCATTTGAAGCAGTTGGTACTGCTGTTATAGAATACCAATATGGAGCCATTTATAATTTGCTGAAATTTATTGGCTTATAGTCATTCCTGGTGACCAGTGAGTCCAAGAATAAAGTACAAAGTTCTGGTGAGGGTGTTCTGCTGTTGGTGTTTACCAATGGGAAGAAGGCAGGATGGAGCCTGGGGAAGAGAAAGGAAGAAGAAAGAAAGCAAATTTGTGTCACTTCCGCACATGTATTCTTCTCCCTCTCTCTCTTTCTCTCTCCTGGTTCTTTTCCTTCTCCCTCCCCCTCCTTCCATTCTCTCCCTCTGCCTCTCTCCCTGTCTCTCTAGTACCAACACACACACACTACATACATTGTTGCATTTCAGAGGCTGAAGCACAGGTGCCCGTCCCTGGCATCTAATAAGGATCCCCAACCATCAATGCTGAGAGGTGCCTGGGTACCAGGTCACCAACTACACACTTGCAAACCCACGGGGTGGGGGGAGGGAGAGAGACTGAGAGCGTGAGCCAAGAATGGAGATCTGAGTTGTAATGTGACGGTTATTTTTCCATGCTGGCCCTGAAACGCAGAATTTTAAGCTTAGATGCAGCTTCAGAGTTTCTTAAGCTCAATCTTGTCATCTCAGCAATAAAAATAGAAGTCACATCTAGAAGTAGAACCCAGCCGTCCCAGATCCCAAGATGGAATCCCTTGCTCTATTTCACAGTTCCCTGAAGTGATATGATTGTAGCAACAAGAAAATACAGATCTCATGCTGTTTTACAACAGTCTGTTATTGGCCAAAGGGGTAAATGTGCTGTTGGGACAATAACAATGTTACCAATTTCCAGGAAACTTGGCTTTGTGGTAACAGCCCCTTAAACTCATTTGTCCCTGCAAAATGCAGGTTGAGATCACCAACTGGATGCAGAACTCGGGATTTGTGTCACACAGTCTACACTGTTCCCATTCAAGGCCAGTTATTCATTTGTCATATCCAAACAAAACAAAAAAATAAAACCACAGAAAGGGACTGGCAGGAAAAGAGCCTTGCTGAGAAATGAGAAAGCTATGACTACTCTGCTGAAACATTTGTTTCTTGAGCAGAAAGCCAGTTGTGGACCTGTGGCATGAAGGATTTCTTCTTTGTTGAGAAGGTGAAAGTTCTTAACTGTAGAAAACAGCCAGAGAGCCTTCTAAAGTGATTTTTCTAACAAAATAGACAGCCTAGGCTCAGGGGAAGGGAGTCAGAGTTACATGCATGATACAGAAAATATTTCAATGCCTTTTTCCCACGTTGAGTTCCTGGGCTTCTGAAGCTTTGTCTAAGACCCTGGAGTGGTGAGGGGAGGGAAATGGGGACAAAAACATAAGAAGGGGTATCAATGTGTGTGAAGTAATATACCACTATCTGGTGAATATAACTGTAACCCCTCTATACATTACAATTAAAAAAAAAAGATCCTGAAGTAAAGTATTCTAGGATGGAAATGAGCCTAAGGCCGCCTTCTACTGCAAGCTAAGTGGTGGAAGATGGCAGTTGAAGGACTGAGCTGGCACTGTCTTGACTTAAAGTGAGATGGTATAGCCTTTCTAAGGGGGTTTTGGAGAGGATTAAGTAAGGTGAGGCACACTAGACTGCCTAAGGCTAGATCCAGAGTAGGTGGTCAAGTATCATTATAATATGAAACATTTCATATGTAAAGCATGTATAAACACTTAAGCACTCAATTTTCAGCATAACTAAGATATCAAAGATCTGAATATATTGCTCTCTTCACTTCTCCTTCTCTAGGTACCCATAATCTAGTGTCAGGACTTACAATCCATGAATGATGTCTTATTTTTACTAAAAATGATATGTAGAATATTATTCTGAAAAATGATAACATGATCAATAACTGAATTTTTCGACTCAGAATTGTGAGGTTCACTGATATTGGTCTGTACAGCTCTAGCTCCTAACTTATTCATCTTACTGCTTTGATGTCTATAGAGCTTTATTCAGAATTTAAAAAAAACCTAAAATCAGAGACAGAGTCACACTTGCTTTCTGTGCCTCTGTTTCTCTTATTTTTGGAATATTAAATCTAAGTCAGGTTGCTGGTGGTTTATGCCTATAGTCCTAGCTACTCGGGAGGTTGAAACCTGAGGATTGTGGCTCAAAGCCAGGCTAGGCAGCAAAGCCTGTGAGACTCATCTCCATTTAACTACTTAAAGACTGGAAGTGGAGCTGCGGTTCAAATGGTAGAGTACTAGCCTTAGATAAAAAAGCTAAGGGACAGAGACCAGGCCCTGAATTCAAGCCCCAGTATATACACACACACACACACGCACACACACACACGCACAGACACTTTCTCTCTGACTTAATATGACAATTTTTAGAGTATTTTCTAGTTTACAAAATACTTTTAAATTCATTATTGCCACCTCATGGGAAAATAATAGAGGACTCATAGTGAGGTTTTCTGAATCTTAGTCTATCATTTTATTCTGTGAAAGCTCTTTTTAAACTTTACCAACATGAAATTGCCTCCCTCTTGCTGAAAAGTACCTTTGTTGCAATAGCAAAAGGTCTGCTTATCTTTCAAATAGGTTTCAAATTCCATCATTGAAATTTCCCAAGCAAAAGTCTTAGGGAAAAAAAATCAATTTCCAATTTTCCACCCAGAGGCAAAGAATATCTCCTTGCAATTTACCTTGCCATTTGCTGTCTGGTCAATGTGGCTTTTAGTGAGTTTTTGTGTAATCAAGCTTTTTATGGATTTCTTTTGACATTGAAATTTTCCAATCACAAAATTCAGACAAGATTGTTACATAAATATATGGGAACTGTTAATACAGGTAGAAGAAAAATGTACTCAGAAACAAGCATTCATAATTCTAACACATTTCCTTCTACGTTTTCCCCCTAACATGTTGTTTATATAGTGGAGATTGTGCTGTTAATCCAGTTTTGGGCCATGCATTTTTCCACTTAACATTTGTAATGTAGGCTTTCTCTCTGTGGACTTTCAGTGGCCAGAATTTGCCCAGAAAGGAAGTCTATGTCTCTAAGGAAGCTCATTCTCAGCAAGGAAAAAATGCTTGTTCATTACAAGGTTATGGGAAAAAATGCTTCTTTGGTGGTTTCATCTACCCCTAAGTAAGTCTTTGGTAAATGTACCAGTAGACTTCTGCTTTCTACTTAGTTTAGTGTCCAAAAAGACAATGGATTGAAAAACATGTCTTCACATGTGTGTATATGTATGTGCATATAAATGTACATGCATAGCTGAGTGTTTGTACTCATACATATTTTGTACACAAAAATGCATACCCCTTCAGTAAAAAAGCTGCAATTAAGGTAAACAAAAATATCATGATCCCATTATTTGACTAGTTGAAATAAATCAATGACTTTACTTATTCTGACTCTATGTTATAATAGAAATCTCTGCCTTCTAGAAAGGGAGTAAAATAATTATTAATGACAGCTTGTAGTCCAAGTCAATTTGTTGTTGGAGGAGTTAATTATCAATTCCAGGTGTTCTTCATCAGTGCAACAAGACAACCTATAACAATGACTGTTTTATTTATGGTGAGACTAATTAACACTAATCAAACAGATTTGAGTTACAATGCAACTAATTAAAAGCAATTAAGGTACATTAGATTTGTAGTATGAATAGCACAACAACCATTGAAATTAGAATCTGGCTTTCTCACATTCAATGAGCATGTTTGTGGTATAAGCAGGGACTAAGCCAAGAAATCTGTCACAGATATTGTTTTAAATGACGCAACTCCAACTTTAAGAAAGATCATGGGATGATGTTTAATATTTTAATTCATAAAACATATAAAAAGAAGAATTTCTCCAGACATGGTTCAAGCTATAGAAGAACCAATTAGTTATGAAGTTATAGACTAGATACCTTTTTGGCAATGTTTTGAAACACTTCTGAGAGTTATAGTGAATAACATTGAAAAAAATGCTCTGCAAATGACCTGAATTCATCACAGGTTTCTTTTCTGTCCCTAGAGTATATAAATAGCTTCACCCCCCAACATGGCCACAGAGGGCCAAAAACTGTTCTCTTGGTTCCAGTCCTTTCACAGGCTGGAACAGTTGCAAGAGCCCTAGGAGAGCCTTGAAAAACATTTGATAAAGTGTTGAGGGATTACAGTTTGTATTAGCTATCCATTGCTGCATAACACGTTGCTCCAAAATATAGAAAATTTAAACAAAAATATTTATCATGTTCAGACAAGGAATTCACCAGGACTTTGTCTGAATGCTTTGGATATTTTCCATCTGGTTAATATCTGTTTTTGATTGTTTTGATACTGGTAGGGAGAGCCTTGAGTTTGCTAGGATGGTGTTCTACCACTTAAACCATGCTTCCAGTCCTGTATTTTTTCTGGATATAGACTTTTCTTCCTAGGCTGATATTGAATCATATATTTCTAGAACTCAGCCTCCTTAGTGGCTAGGATTACAGGCATTAGCCAACAGTGACTGACTTGAATGTGACTTTTGTTGTTGCTCATGGTACCTGGGCACTATCCCTGAGCTTCTTTTGATCCAGGCTAACACTCTACCACTTTGAGCCACAGCACTACTTCTAGTTTTCTGGTGGTTAATTGGAGCTAAGAGTCTCACTGACTTTCTTGCCTAAGCTGACTGTGAACCATCATTCTCAGATCTCAGACTCCTGAGTAGCTAGGATTACAGGAGTGAGCCACCAGTACCTGCCTTGAATGTGATTTTTTTTTTTGCCAGTCCTGGGCATGAGCTCAGGGCCTGAGCACTGTCCCTGGATTTTCTCAAGGCTAGGGCTCTACCACTTGAGCCACAGCACCACTTCTGGCTTTTTGTTATGTATGTGGTACCAAGGAATCGAACCCCGGTCTTCGTGCATGCTAGGCAAGCACTCTACCACTAGGCCAAACTCCTGGCTCTTGAATGTGATTTTTATATATGTGATGAAGAACTTAGCTTTCTGCCTCTACATCTTCTTGCTTTTGATATCTGTCAGCTATATTATTCTTTTAATCTAATAAGGTTGATAATATTTACATTCTGTTTTGCAGTCCGACCTTGATTTTCATTATTTTAGTATAGATTGACTAGGGCTTTAAAGCCACAAAGCAACAGTTATACATATATGACTATTTGAAGTAAATGCCTGCTGCCAAACCAAGCATTTGAACAATAATAAAGGCACAGAAAAACAAAATGTCCCAAGTGCTAAGAGCGAATAGATTTCCCTCCTCAAAGCCAATACATTGCTTAAAGAATATCACATTTTAGATTGTATCACATTTGCACAATGACTTTCTTATATAATATTTTATTTCCCTATTATTTTGAACTATCTTTCTTTTTTTTCTGCTTTATATATATAAAAAAGATGTAATGCCTTCATTTTTACCTCTAAGAACTTTCTGGTTCTTAATCATACATTTGTGTAATGGAATTCTCCCTGAGCTAATGACATTCTTCACAGGCCTATGGTTTCCTGTTCTAATCTGGAATAAGTTATTTTCCATCTTGATGCACAGCATTTTTTTTACAATGGTCTTTCTGGGTTAGCTTCTTCTACTTGTTTCTTCTCCTTTTTAAATTCCTTTTATAAAGTTTTGTTGTAGTATGTGCTCATGTGGGCTATTTTTACATGGATTGAGGGCAATTCAACTTTCTGAGTTCTTTCATAGCTAAAACTGTCTATTTTGTACCCACATTTGAAGGACAGTTTGGTTTAGAATAGAATTATAAGGTCAAAGTTGTTTCCTTAGAATTTCAAAAGCATTTCTCTTTGTCCTCTAGCTACCAGTGATGTTATAAAGTCTGAAACTAGTGGATTCTTATTCTTTTGAAGGTAGTCCTCTCATGAAAGCCTGCATGATCTTTTAAATTTCTTAACATTGGTTTAAGTTTTAAGTCTTATTAATCTTACATAGCTCCTGGTGAGAGTCTAGAAACTTTCTTCAACCCATTTTCAATGATATCACTTCGCATTCTATCAGAATACATAGAATTCTCTATTCTCTTGATTTTTGAGACAGTCTTGCTGTGTGGCCCAGGCACGCTTGAACAACCACCCTCTTGCCTCAGCCTCTTCCTAAGTACCAGGTTACAGGTATATGCTAACACATTGAGAGTACATTCTGTTACTCTTGTTATCTAGATTTGAACCCTGAGGATTGACCTTATATTGTCATTGCTCTCAGAGTTTTTTTTTTTTTTTTTAAGTCCTTGATCTGCAGCCAGGGACATAGCCCTGACTATGCCTTTCAGATCAAGTGTATTCTCTATAGAACTAGACATGTGAAAGGCTATCAATGTATGTGAATTAATGCACCTTCTATCTGGCAAATATCATGTAACCCTTCTATTAATTACAATAAAAATATATAAAAAAAGAACTGAATAACTTCAATATTTCTGTTAGATGTGTTGTTTTCTGATTGCTCCTTTTTCACAGAAGCCTGCACACAATCTCTGAGCAACTCTCTTAAACAAATAGCCATAGAGAGGTAGGACTTGAACTTACGATTTTTGGAAGCCACAGCTTCTACAGGGCTTCTTTCTAGAGCTAGATAAAAGATGAACAAATGTACCAACATTTCAAAAGTGTTCCATTCTTCAAGACTGCTTTCTCAGTATATAAAAATGAGTATTTTCAAAAGTAGCACTTGGCATAATTCTCATCTTCCCTCATGTACAAGACTATTTTAAGAAACTAAGACCTGTTATTTATTGGGAGAAAAGCTGGTATAGATTTCTGAAGGACTTTCAGAAAAATAGATGAGCCTGTAAGTTGGGGAGAGACAGGGAGGTTATTTTTTTCCCCTTTTTTGGAAATGACAGTTTGAGTGCATCTCGGGATGAAGTATAATAAAATAATGCATATTACTGAAACTGAAACAGATCATTTCAGTTTCAAAATATCATTATTAAGACCTGCAAGGATATAATCTGATACTGTATGTGTGAGGGTGGAGGCCAGTGCTCTAGAACTTACAAAATACAGGTCAAGTGAGGTAAATGAGTAACTGATTTGACTACTGATAGTCTTATTTGGGATGGACAGCCTAGCATTACCTGTGTTACAGAAAGTGAAAACAGAAACAGAAACACAAAGTGTGTGTTACACACACATTATGATGCAGACATGAAATGGAATTGCTTGTACATCAGCTGCTGAATCTACAGGCTATTGATGTTTTTCTTTGAGGATTTGAAACTCACTCAGTTGCAGAATCAGGAGGCTTATTTTGAACAATTTGACTTTATCTTTCCCTTTATTTTTGTTTTGCCTATCCTGGGGCTTGAATTCTGGGTCTGGGCCCTGTTCCTGAACTCGTTTTGCCCAAGGCTAGCACTCTACCACTTTGAGCCACAGCACCATTTTCTTTTCTTTTTTTTCCTGTGATTAATTTGAGGTAAGAGTCTTAGTGACTTTCCTGCCTGGACTGTCTTCTAACCATGATCTTCAGATCTCAGCTAGGATTAAAGGTGTGAGACAACAGGGCCTGGCTTTTACAAATTATTATTTTCATTGTTTTATATATGTATATTTTCTTCTATATTCTCCAATTGAATCCTTTGATAAGCTCCCATTTCTGAAGCTCTCTTGCTAAATTTGGTTTGCACTCCCCCTACTGGCAGATCTAATTACTATTTCCAATTACCCACAGTCTTGTGGATTATGCTGTTGCCCAGAGCATATCATGTGTGCTAAGTACCAGGAAAACTTTGTCTTTCATTTTATAGGCTGTTAGGACAGCCAGAGGATGAAAAGAAAGATTATTGCTGATAGCCCCTCAGCCTGCAAGAAATTCTCCGTCTCTGATGAGTCCCTGCACACAGGTTTGTTCCATAATCGTACAGCATAACAATACCCTAGACAATAGATGGCATTAAAATGCACACCCAGTAGAGCTATAATATTTTTTCAGCTGTAATTAACTGATAGCTCTTTCCTTGGATGGAAATGACCTCTCTTTCTACTTTGAGATGTGCCATTTAAGGTTTGCTCTGCTCAAATTTTAAGGTAGATTATAAATTTATATTCAAATCTATTTCAAAGATAAATGTCTCCTGCAGTCTCATCGTCAGACAGTAGCCAGAAGATCTGCATGTATCTGAGATGTTTTCAGTGGTGTTGAGTGTGGGTAGAGTTTTTATTTCTAATTTCCCTTAAATAAATACTGATGTGTAGTTTTGAAGGAAGTGACGCCTTCCTTCCCACATCAACTATGCAGGAAGGAATGTTCTTTACATGGGATCCCCTTTAAAAAAACACAGTACTTTCTTTTCAGAAAAGGAAATGGAGAGAAAATCAAAATAACAGAATACAGCCAGTATCCTTTTGCCATTGTCTGTTTACAACCAGATGCATGATTACTTCATGCATTACTTTTGGCAGTTACAATACTATGTCAAATGTTTCCTTTGGAGAAATGACTATCAGATATATTGAATGTTACTGTCTCCATCTTACTTGAATTTGCTTGCATTTCATTTTGCTGTGCAATAAAATCTATTAAAGATTACATCCACTTTTTTTTACCCTAGATGCTAGTGATCAGTACATTTGATAAAAATGAATGTAGTAGCAAATCTTGGTTAAAATCATATGTGAGTTAGGTACCTTTTACCTGTAGTTCTGATGATTTGTAAGGATTTCAGTTCAAGACTAGTCCATGGGGTAAAAGTTTGGGACATCTCTTCTCAGCTGATAGGTGGATGTAGTAGAGTATTACCTGTAATCCTAGGTGGAATAGGTAGATCACATTCCAGATGTGTCCTTTAGCAGCAAGTGAGACACTGTCTTACAAATAACCACCCCCCCAATACAAAAAAAGGGCTCGCTTGGTTCAGTGGTAGAATTCCTGCCTAAGAAACATGAGGGCTTGGGTTCAAATCCCCAGTAACACAAAGGGTGAAAACCACCATCAACCCCAAACTCTCTCAACAAACATATGATTTTCTTTTTTCATCCTTTGCTGTACAGTTAAAACTTTTTCTACTGCAAATACAAGGAACAAAAAAGCCTAAAGAAGAATTGTCAGTAAACTTTTTATTCAATAGTTTCCAAAATAAAGAATAAAACTTGGTCAAAATGGCACTGTTTTCCAATGTCTGTCCTTCCTTCCTTCCTTCCTTCCTTCCTTCCTTCCTTCCTTCCTTCCTTCCTTCCTTCCTTCCGTTGGTCATGGGGTTGAATTCTGGGCCTGGGCGTTGTTCCTGAGCTCTTCAGCTCAAGGCTACCACCCCACCCCTGGAGCCACTGCACCACTTCCCCTTTTCTAGTAGTTAATTGGAGATTAGTCTCACAGTTAGTGCCCAGTCTGGCTTTGAACCTTGATCCTCAGATCTCAGCCTCTTGAGTAGCTAGGATTACAGGCATGAGTCACTGTGCCCAGCACCAGTGCATTCTTTTTCAAAAGTATTATTATTAATAATATAGTTGTAATTGAGTGCTTGCATGGTGAATTTTCAATTCATGAGTTTTCAATTCAGGTCATGAGTATAGTGCATCTTGATCTATATCCATCTTTCCATCGTTCTCCCCTGTCACCCCCTTTCATCCCTACCTTCGGGTTCTGTGGTTCTAGTTTTACATGGGCAGTGTCATCTGGTGGTTGGGCCAAATTATCTATCCCCAAGAACTCCTGCTCTTCAAGCGCTTGTAGTAACTTTGATCCCTGTCCTTGCAGTAACCATAATATTCAAAGCTCCCTTCCCCAAGTCTCTGACTCCCTTAGAATATTTCCAATGAACTCTTCTTCCTTGTTTACTATATTAACATCAACCCCAATGTTTAGTCATAAAAGCAACAACTCTGGTGGAAATGAAAGCTTAAAGTCTGCATGAGAGAAAAAAAATTATCCATTGTTATATCTCTAAATGGCCAGTAGTGGACCTTCTGACTTCTGAGTAGCATGCAGCCATTCTCTGGCTCTCTGGCAGAGTCATACAGGGTGAGGGAGACAGGGAGAGGGAAACAGTGTTTACCAGACATTCTGCAGAACACTCATTCCTCAAGAAACTCTTAAGCAAACAAATGAAAGCATTGCAGAGCTAAGGCAGGAGGAGAAATGACTCATGGATATATGTATGTGTGTTTCTTGGAGATTTGCACCCCAGTGAGGCCTCTTACCACCACTTTCTTCCACTTACACACCTCTCTGGTGCTTGAATTTCTCTGTGGAACCATGTCTGATACTCTCTCTCTCCTTCTTCATGATCGTGTGTGTGTGTGTGTGTGTGTGTCCTACAGAGACATTAAGGCAGGCTTTCCCAAGAATTCCCCAGTCTTAATTATTTTTCCTTATTTTTGAGCAGCTAGAGCATCTCAGTCTCAAGCAACAGGGCCCCTTTCAAGATAGCATCTTATTTTTGTAGCTCTGAGATGCAAGGAGGAACATCATGGCTTTATTTTATTTTTTTATTTTTTATTTTTTTTCACCAGTGCTGGGCTTGAGCTCAGGGCTTGAGCACTGTCCTTGGACTTTCTCAAGGCTAGCACTCTACCATCTGAGCCTCAGCACCATTTCCGGCTTTTTGCTGTGTATGTGGGATACCGAGGAATTGAACCCAGGTCTTCGTGCATGCTAGGCAGGCACTCTACCACTAGGCCAAACTCCCGGCCCCCATGGCTTTATTTTTTAAACTAAGGCTAGTTTTCCATATTGGAGCAGTCACCTAATTCCTTCTTTGGGTTTATAGCTCCTGGGTGGTGGTAAGGGTTGTCTGGTTTAATTTGTGGTGATGACTTCAGCTTCCTCTTCTCCTTCCAGGGAGCCAGATACTGGGCTGGGAATCATTTGTTGTTTTTCTCTGTTGCCTCTGTTTTCTTATGTAGTCCTCTATCTTCTTTGTGAGTCTCAAGGCTCTTCCGCAGAATCTAATGGAAGATGCTTCTAATAATTCACCCTCTTGCCCTGGCTTTGAAGCTTTGATTTCCTAATGTAACACAAGGTTAAAGGCAGTTCAAATGTTCATTTAATGCAAAACTTCCTTATAAGAGAGAAATGCCTAAAGCAGAGAGAGTATGGCTAGTCTTGATGTTTTTCACCTGGCAATATGATATAGCCTGAATGTAAAATATTCTGTAAATGAACTTAGGTAAGTTATCTGGACTCAGTTTCTCCACATATCGAAGGACACATGAGGAATATTTGCTGAGCTCCTACAATGCCTGCTCAGTTCCTTTTATTTTCTCTCCTGTAAAATCTTTGATTGCACACAGTAGCTTCACAGTGGTCAGTCTTCTTTGTGCTCCAGGGTGTGCTGTCAGATCTGGGCCAGCATCACAACATGTGCCATTTTTACATCAGGAAGGCCTGTCACTTGGGTCTTATCAAATTTCTACCAGATTCTATGATCTTGCTGGGATATGCCATATGATCATATGTTCTTCTCAAGAGATCAATATTTTAACAGGGAAAAATATCTGAGAATATCTTGTTTCTACCTTTTGCACCTCTATCAAGAATGTTGAAAGATAGGGACAGCTTTTCTTTTCTTCTGTCTCTGACGCTAGTCCCTTCTTTCTGAATTCTGTGTTTGAATCCCTGCCTTACACTTACAGCAATCTCCCCCTTCTGAAGCGTTGGTATATATGCATTTAGTTCCATAAAGTTGTCTTGAAACAATGAGGCTTTCAGTTCACATTTTATACAAGCTATGAAATTCATGTGAATTTCAAGGTACTTCTCATGGCCATCACTTAAAAAGACGTACCTGGAAGCTGGAAAGAAAAAGAGGAAGCAAAGCAGGTGGCTAGAGCAAAAGAAGGAACTTTTGCTTTGCATCTGTGGGCAAGAGCCAGGAAGCTGAGCCAAGTGATACCTGAGCCAAAGACTAGGCCTTCTGCTGTCGGGGACAGAGGGGAAAGAGTGCTGGCCTTGAGACAGGAGCTGATGGAGCTGGTGTTGGGGTCCTGTGACCATCTGGTGTGGTTTCAGCCCAAAAGTCCCTCTATCTATCTATCTATCTATCTATCTATCTATCTATCTATCTATCTATCTATCTATCTATCTATCTAGTTTATTCAGAGCTTTCTTCTATCAAGGTTTGGAAGCTTGATGGCCTATTCTGTACAGTGTAATAATGTATTTATGTTGTAATCTGTGAAAATGTTCTTTAGTCCCCTTATTTCCCTGAGTGATAATTTTCAAACCAAGTTCTTCAGGGTCAGCAGACCACCTGGCTTGTTCTTTCATAAGGAAAGTTGGGGTCCACCAGTGAAAATGCTTTCTACTTCTTACCTCCCGCTTCATTCTATCTATTCCTCATTCTGTCCACACCTTACCTCCTTCCTTTTGGTCTCAGTAGATGTGTGTGTGTGTGTGTGTGTGTGTGTGTGTGTGTGTGTGTGTGTGTGTGTGTGTGTGTATCAATACTGGAGCCAATTCTCAGAGCTTCATACTCTTACCTGACTTTTTTGCTTAAGGTTAATTGCCTACTGCTTGAGCCACTCCTTCAGTTCTGGCTTTCCATTGCAAAGGGCTGGCTTTCATTATACTGGGCGTGCAGTCAGTTCTGTGCTAGCATTTCAACATGTGTATTTCTGTTGGGAAGGAGATAAGATGGCTACATGGCAATAAGATTCTCTCAGATGTATCTTCCCAGGCTGGCTCTGAACCTCAATCTCTAGATCTTACCTCTTGAGTGGCTAAGATTACGTTGTGAGCCACCAAAGCCTCGTGGATTCTACTTTTTTAAATTTAAAAAGTCATCAGCAAGTATTAATTATATAAATAATGGGTTTCATGGTGGTAATTTCATATAACATACTTTGATCAGTTTTAATAACCTTCTTTTAGCCCTTCCCTCTCAAATCCTTCTTATTTATCAGTTTCTCTTTGGATTCCACATATGCAAGAAAACATGTCACATGGCTCTTGCTCAGTCTGGCTTATTTGCTTAACATGATAATATCTAGTTCTACCCATCTTCCTGAAAATGGTATGATTTGATTTCTATTTACAGGTGAATAATAATTATATACTATATACAATACTAATTATATATGTCATTTTTTTTTTTACCAATCCTGGTGCTTAAACTCAGGGCCTGAGCACTGTCCTTGGGCTTTCCTCAAGCCTAGTGCACTGCCACTTGAGCAACAGCACCACTTTTGGCTTTTTCTGTAGATGTGGTACTGAGGAATTGAACCCAGGTCTTCGTGCATGCTAGGCAAGCACTCTACCATTAGGCCAAACTCCCAGCGCCATATGTCAATTTTTTATCTATTTATCTGATAGACATTTAGGTTGATTCTATATTTTGGTTGCTGTGAGTTATGTGCCTATAAAAATGAGTAAACAAGCTTGGCTTGGTGGCTCACGCCTATAATTGTAGCTACTCAGGAGGCTGAGATCTGAGGATCCTGGTTCAAAGCCAGCCCGGGGAACTAAAAAGACCATGTGAGACTCTTATCTCCAATTAATCACCAGAAAACCAGAAGTGGCCTTGTGGCTTCAGGGTTAAGGCAGTAGCCTTGAGCTGAAGAGCTCAGGGACAATGCTCAGGCCCAGAGTTCAAGCCCCAAGACCGACCAAAAAAAAAAAAAAAACAACACAAAAATAAAACCAAATCCCCCAAAACAAACAAAACAAACCCCACACATAAAAATCTCCTATGCTTCATACTTAATTTTTAGAGAAGAACTTCGAGGTCTGTTTCTATCTTATAAGATCTAAAAGGTTAATTCCAAGTTAGCTAGACTTTCAGTTTCTCACTAATGAAGTTAGTCTCCTTTTTAAACTGATGAACTTGTCATGGGGCTGAGTTTCTGTGGGTTTGTGCTGTTGAAAGAATTTTCATGCCACCATTCATTCAACCATTTTATTTCTCCATTTTTATTTAATGTAGCAGACAAAGTACAGGATTTTTCCAATCATAAAACCTAAAACCTCAAACAGTATTTGATATTCATGGTTTGAATTTCAGCGGAAATTCTTTCTAAGGAAAATGACCTAGAATGGGTTCCCTAAACAACCACAGTGAAATCACTTCAGCAACTTTTCAACAAGTTGCTCCATTCTATATGTGAATTTATAGCTAACATTTTAATTTCTTACTTAAAAGATGGTGTGTTGAATGTGTTATCTGAATAACTACTTTGATTGAAAAATAAAAGGCTGAAGACTTTCTGACAGAATTACTAAGTATATGACAACATCAATTCCCCCCCCCCCCTCCAGGGTATGTTCCCAGTACTTGAGATGAAGAAAAGCAAAAGCTATGAGTAAAGGTATTTTCCAACTTCCTTTGTTCCATTCTTTCCCTCCCTCCCTCCCTCTCACCCTTCCCTTCCCCCTCCCTCCCACCCTTCCCTCCCCCCTTCCTCCCTCTCTCCCTTTCTCCCTTTCTCCCTTCCTTCCTTCCTTCCTTCCTTCCTTCCTTCCTTCCTTCCTTCCTTCCTTCCTTCCTTCCTTCCTTCCCTCCTTCCCTCCTTCCCTCCTTCCTTCCCTCCTTCCCTCCTTCCCTCCTTCCCTCCTTCCCTCCTTCCCTCCTTCCTCCTTTGTTGTACTGGGGTTCAACAGAGCTTTGTGCTTGCTAGGCAAGCATTCTATCACTTAGGCTCGGATTCCAGTTCTTTTTGCTTTTGTAATTTTTTGGGGGTAAGATCTTGTGTTTATGCTTGGGGCAGCGTGGACTTTGATTCTCCTATTTATATATCTCATTTAACAAGGTGACAGGTTCAACAGTACCCAGTTTTGTTTTGTTTTAGGGATTGATGTAGGGGCTTGTAAACTTTTTTTTTTAATTTTTTTTTTTTTTTTGCCCAGGCTAGCTTCCCATCTTGATCCTCTTGATGTCATGCATCCCAACTAGATAGGATTAGAAATGCTTCTAAATAGGGAATAAACAAAAAGAAGTATTCTATATTTGTTCTGCAGTGCCGCTTGTGAAGTCGGGAGCAGTTCCATGTCTATATATGGTTTCTTTAGCAGGAAACAGAAACTGGACCCAGAATCCTTTTTCCTCTCCCACTTGGAGGCTGGTTTATAGTCTACCCCTGAGAAGAGGCTGTCAGTGAAAGCCGTTATTCTCTCAGGAGGCTCTAAGGGAAGATGGAGACGTGAAGTCTGAAATAACTTCTCAGTGTGCTTTTCGTAAGGCTTTCAAGCCTGTGCTACAGACTGGGGTGCTCAGCAATAAATTTACTGACTTTCATTAGTTGGATCTTTCCGCTACCTCTACCTCCTCTACATCTGCCCTTCAAACATAGAGTAGCTTCTGTTTTCCAGATAGGATCTTGACTGGTACGTCATCCTAATGTTCAACATTTGACCACACGGGCATCACAGTGCTCTAAGATGGTGGCAGAACATGGAGGGAGTTCAAGAGCTAATGTCTAAAGCTGTTGATGGAAGTAAAGCGGTGAACAGGGTATTGGGAGATGACAGCTTGAGGACCAAGAATGATATGGGGCTATTCAGGAAATGGTTTTTACTATCTGTGCCATCTAAGATTGGGACTTCTAGAAGGAAATTGTGAGATAGAATGTCTTTTTTAGTGGCTGGGGGCGGGGGGAGTTTGTTGGTCTCAGGGCCTAGGCCCTGTCCTTGAACTTTTTCACTCAAGGCTGTACCACTTGAGCTACAGTGTCACTTCTGGTTTTTTCTGGTGGTTCTTTTGGGAGATAAAGAGTCTCAAGGACTTTCCTGCCTGGCTGGTTTTGAATCATGATCCTCAGATCTCAGCCTCATGAGTACCTAAGATTACAGGCATGGGCCCCCGGCTCCCAGCTGTGAAATAGAAATTTTAAGCTACAGCTGTGTGAGTGCAAAACACAGGAGGTGGGGGTGGGGGTGGAGAGAAAGAGAAAGTGAGGGAGAAAATGAGAAAGAGAGTTTCTGGAGATCAGAGAGTTTTCTCTGGGTACCAAACATATAGAGGATCATCCATCTCACTTATGCCAGAGGCTGCTCTGGCATACTACAGGGCCATTTTCTTTGACATGCCTGATTCCAGGCAAGCGCAACCTATGAGTCTTTGTATAGAAGAGGGGGAACTGGGGATGGTAGCAAATGAATGGAGCTGTGGAAACATCTTCTTCACTGTACTTATTTCCAGAACTCTTGTGCTCCAGAGACTGTTGTGAATGCAAAGCAGAGGCAGACTGGGTTTTCCAATGATAGCAATTCATTTTAAGTATGCAGGCAAGACTGGAATCAGGGAGAATTACCCCTATGATGTGTTTGTGTTGATGAATTGGGAAGCAAGCTGGCATTGTTAATGGCTTCTCTACTGTGATACTATAGGAAGTAGCTTATCAGAGGCAACTTCCCTGGGCATTCTATTTGTTTCTTGTTTTGCTTAGATAAGTAATATCTCTAATGATCATGATAGGCTCCATGAAATCAACTTTAAAGAGATTAGATGTTGGCTACTATAATTTTATTGCTGTTGATATTTTGATGAAGGAGAAATTCTCAGCAGAGAATAAGAAACTGTAATGCTCTTTTGGCTAAAATAATTCATTTATTAAATGCTCTTGTAAAGGAAAGATAACAAGAGTTACTAGATAAAACGCCCATTCTTTCATAGTTTTTCTTCGTTTCTACTCTTATCTTGACCCAAGATCTTAGAAATACAAATATATCATTTTTGAAATTATAATTTACTTTACAGAATTTGAAGCTTTAGAATTCCTCTTTTCTACAGGAAAGAAAATAGATTTCATCCCTCATGTATGTTTGTTTTGTCTTGGCATCTGTTTTTGTCTACATAAATCAGAGAAGATGAGATTGGAAATCCCACTGTGGGAGTTGGAGCCTACCACTGAGCACATGTCAGCCTTAATTCTTTGAATATTGTTGGGAGCCGAGTGCAGGGTCAGGCTAGACCATGAATCTGCATCATTGAATAAGATAACCACACAAAGAAATGAGCTGTTATATGACACCATGCCTGTGAACTTTGAGCTATATCGTTGGTATTGTGAATCACTTTCTGCTGAGACTTGATTACCATTGGGTGCGAATGTGTTATTGCTTTATCACTCTCTACAGATGCATGAGAGTGAACTATAAAACAGGAGGGGGAAGAAAGGCAAGGATGAGTAAAACCCATTGGGGTGTCAATATCAAGTACAGAGATGGCAGCCATAATTTGCCTCTCTAACACACCTTGTAAGTCTCCATCAGGAGGGAAGGCCCCGTTTCTCCGACTTGCGTGGAGAAGTAAATCTGTGGACTTGGTGCCCACGGAAATGTGCTAATCACATGTCTCGTTTTAGAGAACATGCGTGGGCTGCATAACCCCTGGGCTGCCCCCAGGCAGCAACTGGATCCTTTGGGGCCACTTGTGCAGACTTGTGTCTATGGGAAGTGGGATTCCTCCAGTGGTGAATTCGGGCTCAAGGATCAAATGGCTGAGACTTATTTGAATTACCTCCAAGTCTGAAACATTTCTTGCCCAATCCTTTGTCCTTCTCTTTGTTTGCATGTCAGGCCTGCATTGCTGTTTGAAACCTCTCCTGATCTAGTCCAACTTCCTCACATTTATCTCTCACAGACATTTTCCTTGTAAACCATTTGCCCATTATCGTGGTTAATTTTATACGTCCGTTTGTCTGATATAAGGGATACCCACATACCTGGTAAAGCATTATTTCTTGGTGTGTCTGTTACAGTTTCTGAAAGACATTGTTATTGGGGTTGGCAGACTGGGTTGCTTTTTCCAGAGTGGGTGGGAATGATTTGATCTGTGGATTCAGATGCTTCTTCCAGCTTGGACTGTCATGTTCTCTTCCTCTTCCTCCCAGATATTCTGTCATCAGAAGGCCTGGTTTTCAGGCTGTTCAACTCAGATAGAGTTACATCAATGGGTTTCCTGTTCTTCAGTTTACAGACAGAAATTCATGGTACTTGCCTGTTTTGGTAACCATGAGATGATTCACAACTATACCTATATAGATGTCTGAAGACCCTCTTGGTTCTGTTTCTCTGGAAAACCCTGACAATACACGCATATATTAGATCTGCTTTTCTGTGGGCCTGAACTAACAGATTAACAGCCAGTGGAGCTGAAAACAGTAGAAAGAGTATACTGTAAACATTTCAAAAAGGAAAACCTGAGGTGGAGGTCAATAGCACCAGATGGTGACCCTCTACCATATAAAGCCACTTAGATTTTATTCTCAGGCTTAGAAAATTTCAGTCAGATGAATGACACATTTTAGAAAATCTCTTCTGGTTGCAGAATGGAGAATGAAGTGGAGAGGAGCAAGACGGGAGACATGGAGTTGCCCTGATTAGTGATTATGGTGGCCTAGATGGTAGGTTATTACCTTACCACATCTATCCTGCAAAACCATCAATGGCTTGACCACTGAAAATTAGTTTTACTGGTCAGCTGTCTGAGCACAATGATAATGACTGAATGGATGCTGGCTGAGAGTGTTGCTTTCTTTTTATTGAGAAATAAAGACATATTTTAATAGTCTTTATCTTTTTATGTATATGTGTAAACCTAAAGTCAATTACTGTTCCTCTACTGAACTGTCAGTCTGAGCTGTGAGGCATTTTAGTAAATTATCTGTGATCACTGCTCTTTGCTGTCCTAATTAACTTTTCCATATGGGATCTACACTGTTTTGGTACCAGACTGGGTTTAAAAAATAAGTAAGCTACAGTGGAATTCTATGCTGCCATCAGAAAGAACAGCATCACCCCATTTGTAAGGAAATGGAAAGACTTGGAAAAAACCATATTAAGTGAAGTAACATAGGCTCAATGGTTTCCCTCATTTGTAATAATTGGTACAAACCTTGGACTTTTCTAGCAGAGGACTATAATAGCTCAAAACCTAGATACATAAGGCCATATAGGATGAGGCTAAATGAAAGGATCTCCAGGATATGGAAACAAGAGCCATATAATGTGTGATTATTGTTCTTAATGTACTATTATTATTTCTCATCTCTTTTGTTGTCCCTTGGTTATTCTCATATTTTTATAGTATCTTACTTTGTTATCTGGTATATTGTATATACATTTATTTGTTTATTTGAAATAGGAAAGGAAAGGGGGAAAACAAGATGAGGAGAGGGGTGGGGGGAGGAAAATGGGGACAAAAACGTGAGAAGGAGTATCAATGTGTGTGAAGTAATGCACCTTCTATCTGGCGAATATAACTGTAACCCTTCTATTAATTATAATAAAAAATAAGTAAGCTATTACTTTCTATCTTAAGAGTCAACTTAATTTTCCCTCAGTAAGACATTTCCAAAAGCCATTATTTGTATGATTAGTCATTTTTGTTTGCATTTTAATGATAAAAGGTATGTTAAAATGGGCAAGGACAAGGATTAAGTAAGAAAATTTCTTAATCTAAAATGTGTAAATTTAGATAAATGGTAGGTGGCCACCTTTGAGTACCTACAGAAAGCACAATGATAATTTGGTTTATAAAGCAACAACAACACATAATTGGGGCCGGGAGTAGAGTGCTTGCCTAGCATGCCCAAAGCCCTGGGCTCAATTCCTTGGTACCGTATACACAATGGAAGTTGGAAGTGGTTGGTGCTGTTGCTCAAGTGGTAAAGTGCTAACCTTGAGAAAGCTCAAGGGCAGTGCCTAGGCCCCCAGTTCAGGCCCCAGGCCTGGCAAAAACAAAACAAAACAAAACAAACACATAGTTACTGCTGGGTGCTGATACCTCATGCCTGCAATCTTAGCTACTCAGGAGGCTGAGATCTGAGGATCACCGTTTGAAGCCAGCTTGAGCAGAAAGTTTAGTGAGACTTTTGCTAAGTAACCAGTAAATAACTGGAAGAGGTATGGCTCAAGTGGTAGAGTAACAGCTTTGAGTGAAAAAAACCCAACAACAAACAAACAAGAACATGAGGCTCTGGGTTCAAGCTCTAGTACCAGAATATCCATGTCTGTCTGTCTGACTGTCTGTCTGTCTATCTATACCCCCTCCCTCTCTCTCACTCTCTCTCTCTCTCTACAACTCTGAAAGAAGGGTTGGCTTCATGAGTGTGAAAATGGCCTAAATTCATGAGGTTCTAAACTTAGAACCTCCTTTCTCAATTGAGTGCCTTGTTGTTGGCATCATAAAATTACTAGTAACTTTGGAACAAAGAGCCTCACTGCTAAAGTCATTGGGAAATTTTCATTTTGTCCTGGGCTCCACACATTATTACAGATGGCTCCATCTGCCAAATTGTTATTAGTATTAACTCATAGGCAATGGAATTCAAGTTCAGGAGAGTTAAATAAGTTACTGAAGGACACTTAGCAAATTAGTAAGAGTGGGAAGGCTTGCTGTCAAAGCCCTGGCTTTTCCTATTATACTTCTCTCCTTGTCCTGTGACCCTGCCAGTGATGGATCTGATATTAGTCTCCTTATGATTAATAGTAATAAGTTCTTTTGTATTAGTTCATTTACTCCTCATGGTAATTCAATAAGGTAGAAGCTCAGAGTCTTTTGAATCCAATATAGGGCTTTCCATTCAATTGGCCATTTGCAGACTGCACCTCATACTTCTTAGGACTTACTGTTTTACATGATTTAAAACTGTGGAGTTGGTAGGACCCGAAGGCACCTGCCAGGACTTCTCTAGTGTCAGTTAAGCTGTGATACTGTTACAATCCCTCTTGACTCTGGATGAGCTTGGAATAGCTTAGAAGACATTGTCTGTGTTCTCCAGCCTTGTCTGGTATAGTTCCCACCAGCCTAGATTGAGAAGCAGTGCATTTTACTTGTCCCTAGGTGGAGGCTGTGCTGGAACTCAAGACTGCACTGTCCGTGAGCTTTTCTTTTGCTCAAGGAAAGCACTCTACCACTTGAACCACAACTCCACTTCTAGCTTTTTCCTGGCTAATTGTAGAAAAGAGTCTTACAAACTTTCCTGCCTAGGTTGGCTTCCAACTCAGATTTCAGCCTCCTGAGTAGCTAGGATTAAAGGTAATAGACTCCCAGTATCTGACCTAAATTGGGAATTTGGTCCAGTTTGATTCTTCAGATATTTTCTCCATGATATGGTTGGGGCACAAGCTTTTTGGATCCTGAAAGTCTAGTGTTGTAGGCAGATGTTCTAAAGTTTTCTTCTTTCTATTCTTTCTTACAGTTGCTTTCACTAACTTTCCAAGTTACCAATTGTGGGTGACGATAAAAGCAAATTCAAACAGCTCATTTGGGGGCCTTGCTATCTCTTTGCTGCATGCTCACTTTAAATTAACATAATGAAATGTGATTGTGCTTTCCATTTGGCTCAAAATTGCTTTACTTTGACTGTTTATTCCCCAACTTTTTTTTTGCCTCAGCCATTTCTGACACTTTAGTAGCTGTTAATTTTACATGTATCTCTTAGGGTACAACTTTCCCCAAGAGACCTCATTTGCTGAAAATAAGGTAGCTTAGATTGGGGTGGTTTAGGAATGACTGCGTCTTGCTTGTTCACCTTGTGGTTTCTTTCAGCTAATTTTCGTATTTGAGATTCAAATTCGATCAAATGAAAGCTCAAACTTCCTTGCAGGGTCATTATCCTGTCTCTTCGGCTTTAGGTGATGGTTTGAATGATTGTTCCTGGGTACTCACTTCTCCTTTCCAGTTAGATGTCGTACACTCCTGTGGCTGATGTGTGACTTACAAAGAGATTTCTACCCCGTTGACATCAGGCCTGACTATGGATTGGTTTTGGCCAATAAAATACGAATGAATGTGATAGTGTGCAAGTTATGAGAGTATTCAGAGAGCCGTCTCAGGCTTTGTCCTTACTCCTGCTCGTGCTGATATTACCAATGGCCTGAAGTTGATCAGAGCTGGTCTTCCAGCCGAAGTCATGGAGAGAGAGTAGTGGGGTAGAGCCTGGCCTGGCCACAGCTAATCTACAGTCAGCAAATAAAGAACAAGTAGTAAATAGGTCTACATAAGGCAGGGATATTTATTTATCTTTGAACTTAGTTTAATTTCCACTTAAAAACCTCATTATTTTTTCATAAAATCATACAATGTTAGAGATCTTTGTGAGGGTGTGTGTGTGTGTGTGTGTGTGTATGTGTGTGTGTGTGTGTGTGTGTGTTCACTGCAGCCTTCTCTAGTGATTGCTGCCTGATTCTTGTCTTCCCAGATTGGTACCCGGTGGCTGTCTTGGAAGCTTGTGTATTTGTTCATTATTCAGAAGGAGAGACATCTCTACATTTCTTGAGTCTGCTTCTGCAGCGTCTCCCAGGCTGATGAAATTATGGGTCATCTCATGTGTATTCTAGCTTGTCTCCCTACCCTCTCTTGCCTGTCTTTGATGATGTTACTTGCCTTTTGGTGTCAGCCTCATCCCACACCTGGCTTTCAGCTCTGGGCTTCCCTTAACCAGTTTCTGGTATGGATCCTCTTACCACATAAATAGTGGCAACTCCCTGACAGGGCACTGGCTTTGAACCCTAAGTTGAAAGCTGGGTGCTGAGCTTTTGAACTCAAGGCTAGCACTCTACTATTTTGAACCACAGCTCCACATCTAATTTTCTGGTAGTTAATTAGAGATAAAAGAGTCTCACAGACTTTCCTGTCCAGACTGGCTTTGAAGTGGGATCTACAGATCTCAGCTTCCTGAGTAGCTAGGATTACAGGTGTGACCTACTGGCACCCAGCTTGTTTCCATCTTTTGATATAAGGGGATGAGTTGCCAGGGGCTGTACAGGGGCCTCTTTGGTTATGAGGTTGCCAAAAACTTCTAGAATGACTATCTTCTCTACTTCCCATTATTCAAATCTCTATTCTCTATTGCCTGTTTCCCAAACCTTGGAATGGGCCATGTGTCCTTCCGGTGTTGCTGTGAAAAACTTGCATCTCCCTTCAATCTTGTGTGTTGTATATAATCTATACCTAAAGATTACTAACCTTAGCTTTTTGATGGTGAAAACCCGGCTTCAAAGATGCTGATTCAGCTCTTTCCTTTCTAGCTCCTGGATTTTAAGATTAAAACTCACCATCTTCTTCAAGAGTCACCTTTGAAAATCGAAGGTGAACAATGAAAGGTTCTTGATTTCTTCTGCTGTAGTGTTCATGTTGGATGGGTTCATCTTAACTATTGTAACACAGCTATCCCCAATCCCTCAGCAGAGGTTTCAGTCAGTGGATGTTTCTTTCCTTCCGTCAAACAACAAAGAAAATAGTCCTGGCTGACAAATGGTTTTCTTCTAAGTGATGATCCAGAACCCAGAATCTTTTCTTGTGGCTCAGAAAATCCCTAACAGTGCTACCGTGCTTGTTTCTTTGCATTTAGTGGGGCTGGGGTATAAGTAGAAGATGGCAAAAGTGAAGGTAGAGGATTTGGGGGCTAGGAGAAGGTATGAGGAAAGGCTTCTGTCTCCAGTCTTGGAGGAAATGACACACAGCATATGCTGCATTGAGATGTCAGGATATGGAGTAGGCAGGGCTGGAAATGTGGTTTGGGCCTGGTAATTGCTTCTGGGTGATCACTATGTGTCATGGAATGAGTAGATATTTTGGCAGACCACTACTCTCTCTGCCACAAGAATTGCTACTTGGTTGAATATACCCACGTGTCTGTATGTCCTGAAAACAAAACTCACTGGGGACTTTCCTGTGAGGCCACATTGTTTCTTGTAATCCTCTCTTCTTTTGATCTAACTGATAATAAATATCCACCATTGCATAGTCAAAAGTGGAGTGTACTAGTTGTTCGCAGAATAAATATCATGCCTCATAACTCTTTTCCTTCAAAAAATGTAGGTGCTTTTGTGGTTAGTGATGTACATATTCATTTAGAAGCTTTGTACATTTTATTGTGATGGGGAACAATGGAAATTTTTTTACATTAAAAACAAGAGTACTGGGGCCGGGGGTTTGGCCTAGTGGTTAAAGTGCTTGCCTAGCATGCACGAAGACCCGGGTTCGATTCCTCGGTACCACATACATAGAAAAAAGCCAGAAGTGGTGCTGAGGCTCAAGTGGTAGAGCTCTAACCTTGAGAAAGTCCAAGGACAGTGCTCAGGCCCTGAGCTCAAGCCCACGACTGACAAAAACAAACAAACAAACAAACAAAAAAACCAAGAGTACTATGATAACTTAGAGTACAGTGATTAAGGATACTTTTACCATGTCACCATTTTCAATTTTTATTTTGGACTTGATTATTTTGAACCTATTTTTACCTTATAGTTCTTTTAAGGAATGTAACTTTTTGCCTGTGTAACCTCCCTCCCTCCCTCTTTCCCTCCTTCCCTCCCTCCCTCCCTCCATCCTCCTCTTTCTTTTCTTTTCTTTCTTTCTTTCTTTCTTTCTTTCTTTCTTTCTTTCTTTCTTTCTTTCTTTCTTTCTTTCTTTCTTCTTCTCTTCCTCCCTCCCTCACTCCCTCCCTCTCTTTCTTCCTTCCTTCCTTCCTTCCTTCCTTCTTTCCTTCCTTCCTTCCTTCCTTCCTTCCCTCCTTCCCTCCCCTCTCTCTCTCTTTCTTTCTTTCTTTCTTTCTTTCTTTCTTTCTTTCTTTCTTTCTTTCTTTCTTTCTTTCTTGCTTGCTTGCTTGCTTGCTTGCTTTCTTGCTTTCTTTTTCTTTCTTTCTCTTTCTTTTCTTCCTCTCCCTCTATTTCACTCTCCCCCTCTTCTTCTTTTCCTCCTTTCCTCTTCCTTCCTTCCCTCCCTCCTTTCCTTTATTCCTTCTCTCCTTCCTTCTTTCCCTTGATACTGGAGTTTGAGATTAGATACTTGCTAGACAAGTGCTCTATCATTTGGCCACACCTCCAAGTCTTCTTCCCATTGGTTTGGATTTTCTATGTGGGGTCTGGCTTTATGCCCAAGCTGGCTTGGGCTATGATCCTCCTACTTGTGATTCCTTGGATCACAGAAATGGTGGCTTGGGCCACTGTGCTCAACCATTGGTCAAGATGAAGTCCAGGAAGCTTTTTTGTAAGTGATCAATGTCAGGGCCTGCAGGAGTCCTGGTTATCATCTGTGAGTGATGATTACTATAGTAACTGGAAGATGTAAAGATGCCTGCCTCTCTGCATTTTGTTTGCCAAAGGGAAAGAGAAAAAGAATTACACATCACATAATTGTGGAGATTTCTTTTATTTCATGAATTTGATGGTTAATGGTGGCATGTTAGTAGTGTCTGGGCCATCTGTCCACGGTAGACAGCTGAATTCTGTAGAAATTTTAAGCAAGTTGTCTCATTGACCGAGCAAAATAGCTAGCTCATTTCCCCTTGTCATAGAATAAAGACTTGGTTTATTTCTACCTAGAAATAAATGGTTTGGCCAGTCTGTCTCTAAAAAATTAAAATGTCAGTTAAAAGCCAATATAATTGGCTCATGAAACTCTATTCAAGTTGTGTCTAAAATAACTGTACTGTAAAAGGAATAAGTGATAGTTGTGCTGTGCTGATCCCAGAACCAAGACAGAAGTGGTATTACATTTGATAGAGAGATGAATCATGTTTGGGTTAATACTCTGACACTGAGACACTTGTCCTTAAACTACTGAATGAGTAGAGATAGTTTAGTTGACTCAGGAATCCTGGAAAAAGTGAATTTAGGACCCTGGGTGGTGAGAAGCATAATTTTTATGGAAGTAATCATAAAACTGCATGTTGACAACTTTGAGTCAAACTTCAGACTCTCACTGTCATATATAAATCACTCAATTTTCTACAGATCTTTAAAAAAATCACCTGTACACAAGATTTATTGTGTTTCTTTCATATATATATATATATCATGGTAGTTCTAACTCAAATACTATTTTTTTTCTATAGATTAGTATGTAATTAAAAATAATTCTTACCAAATTACAATCATTTGGAAGGCATATTATTGTTTTTTTTATAGAAAGTTCCTTATTTCCTGGGATTTTTGGAAAAATGAAGGAGTCTTCAAGTAATCAAGACCTGGAAGCCATTTGAAACCTGAATTCAGTATTAACTGTGAACAGAGGTTTTCAAAAGAGTCGGACATGCATCATTTCTGCTGAGCAAGGAATGTGACTTACGCAGTCATTTTACCCTGTTGTGTTTATTATTTGGGGCGAAAAGAATGGAGAGGTAAATCGACAGTGACTTCCCAGCTAAGAATACTCATGGGTAAGTGTGTTTGTGTGTGTGTGTGTGTGTGTGTGTGTGTGTGTGTGTGTGTGTGTGTGTACCACCATAGAGAAATGGAATTTTGTCATTGAGTATATCTACGTAGCTTCCATACTCAGTTTGTTTCTTTTTGTTTTTTCTAAAGAAAATTCTATTTTCCAGTGAATGAAGCTAGGGTTTTTTGTTAGCACTGATAACACTGAGAGACCTTGATGAGACTGAGTGCCCCGTTCTCACAGAGGCTGGCATCAAGTGTCATGGTGATATTATTCCATCATTGGCAGCCACTGAGTCTCCTCTGAACAGGTCAAGGTGGTGCCTCTAGGAGTCAAACCGTGATGGCCTGACAGCCCTCTAGGAGACAATGTGAGCATGCAGATAAGGGACATGTCCTGGGAGGGAACTCTGGATCAGCCCTTTGGAGAAATGAGTTAACTGCATAAGTCTAAATGAACTTTCCTGTCACTGTCACCTGTTTTGTAGGTTTGTTATAAGGATTCCACAAGTGTGTGTTGCATAGCTGGCTTTCCATGTAGAGTAAGTCTACCTTTCTCAGGCAGCTTTGATTAGTCTTTCTTTTCTGACCATATCTGTAAATACTACTACTACTAAAAAAATATCTCGGTTGTCTATTCTAGGGAGTAAGATTTGAGTTGTCATTTACATTTTAGTTTAATTTCAAGTCACATGACACCTTTCCCTGCATGCAGCCCAAGTTCTCACTTGGGCATTTATTAGGAAGACACATGAAAGTCTCACGTGAGCATTTCCCGTGTCAAAGCCAGGTTCTCTGCTGTAGAGGAGTTTTGTTTGTTTTTTATTTTGTTGGTCATGGGGTTTGAACTCTGGGCCTGAGTGCTGTCCCTGAGCTTTTTGGCTGAAGGCTAGCACTATATTACTTTGAGCCACAATTCCATTTCTGGTTTTCTGGTGATTAATTGGAGATAAGAGTCTCATGGACTTTCCTGCTGGGCTGGCTCAAACTGTGATCTTCAGATCTCAGCTTCCTGAGTAGCTAGGATTACAGGAGGGAGCCACCAGTGCCTGCCTGTCTGTCTTCTTGATTATCCTGGGATGAATTAGGTGCATACCTACTGTGAGCTCCAAGAAAGCTGACCCAGGAGATACAAACAGCTTTGTTCATTCAAAGCCAGGCACTGAAGCAGACCTATGATTCCAAGCAGAGTGCCTCACCAGGTTCTGTGGGGCTGCATCTTTGTGAGTAGCTAAGTACCATGCCATGGTTTTTTTTCTAGAACTGCTGTCACCACTTGTGATATGTGACCAGCACTCGGGTCTCCTCAGCCATCACCCAATTGAGCTCCCAGGATTATCTGCTCTTGGTCAACTGGGGGAGTGACAGAGCTTTGGTCCCTGATGGTGAGAGCAGGGGTATCCGCCTGGACAGGGGCAGATGCTGGGCACCACGTGGCTCCATGATCCATACAGCTCACTCTAACCTCTTTGGAGGATCTGACCCTTCACATCTATTTGCAAGGAATTAAAGTCCATGTGTGTGGGCAGCTGAATGGTATCATGCATAATTTTGTTTCAGGAGGAATAATAAATGACTTGAAACATCAGTTTATGAAAAACAACTAAAGTCTTCTCCAACATATTCTATTAATCACCAGGGGCTCCTGGCCTGTGAAGAATGAAAAGATGAGATACTGGTAAACAGTTTCTCTAAATAGAATGTGAGAATGATTAACTGTGGTTCTTGACACACGCGATGAAAGGAGTAAATTACATAAAGAATTTGGAGCTAGAAACCCTCCTGTGAAATTCAGATTAATGACTGGTTTTATATTTAGGCAGTGTCCCTTTTCCAGAAGCTTACAGCAGGGCTGAATATAACTTCAATAACTAATTATTTATGTGGTAAGGTCTGGGAAGACCAAGAATTCTCTGTCTTGGTATAGGTTCCACCCACCTCACCTAAATAATACAGGCTTTGAAATTCAATTAAAATTCATTCTAAATTAAGTATTGCCTCTGCAAATAGTCCTCCTTGCTAGAATTAAATAGTTCATTATGGCATGTATATTTTGGTATAAATTCTTTCTTTTGCCAGTCCTGGGGCTTGAACTCAGGATGTGGGTGCTGTCTCTGAGCCTCTTTGTTCTTAAAGCTAGTTTCTACCACTTGAGCCATAGTACCACTTCTGCCTTTTTCTGAGTAGTTTATTGGAGATAGAGTCTCATGGACTTTTCTATTCTAGCTGACTTTGAACTACCATCCTCGAATCCCAGCCTCTTGAATAGCTAGGATTGCAGGTGTGAGCCATTGTCACCTGATTTGGCATAAATTCTTTTTTTCCCCCAATCCTTGGCCTTGAACTCAGGGCCTGGGTGCTATCCCTGAGCTTCTTTTGCTCAAGGATAGAGCTCTACCACATGAGCCACAACAACATTTCTAGCCTTTTCTGTTTGTGTGGTACTGAGGAGTCGAACCCAGGCTTCATGCATGTTAGGCAAGCACTCTTACCATTAAACCACATTCCAAGCCTAGTGTAAATTATTTGGTATTTTTGCAAAAACAATAAGCGTGTGTATGTGTGAGTGTGTATGTGTTTGGTGTGGTTTGTGTCAGTCACAGAGTGATAACTTTAGAATATTGTGAAGCTACAGAAGGGAAGGTAGGCTGGTTAGGAAGCATTTATAAGGCATAATTAAAATTTTTTTGCACAGGGCCTTATCTATTTGAAGGTAAAATTCTTGATAGAATATAAAGGGTTCTTTCTTTCAGTGATCATAGTTTACATAGACCCATGTAATGATTCTGATTTGTCAGGTTAGTATATATCTAGACCTTGGGCCAGCCATGAGAGTAGGCATGAAAGCTTGTGATCCATTAATTTAGGTCACTTTCCCCAGCTACCATGAAACAAAGAGTAGGTGGTAGGTACTCTTTGTTCTGATGACAGCTTCATGAGAACATTGGGAATCAGGGAAGAGAGTTTCCTAAAGGCTGATGTAGTTGTTGTCTTTGCTGGGAAAAGGAGGCTAGGAAAAGGTCTGGGAAGATACAAATGATTTTGGAGAGTTAAATGACAATCACTTGACTCTTCTGGCTCAGAATCATTTCCTAGAACTTTTAGGATAAGAAATGATTTATTCATATATGAAGGGTCGACGTGCAGTGCTTATGTATTTGAAATATGTGTCCTTCTGAGGTAGTTCTGAGACTCCAGTTCTTTGCCATTGAGACAAAATGAGTCAAATAGAGAATTGATATATTTGGTCATGGGAGGCTATGATACAAATATGGATTATTGTTGAGTGTGTTAATCATGACAAGGTGTTTCACAGTTCTGCATTCATCTTCTGAGCTATGCCTTCTCAACAGAAAAATACCCTCTTTAAATGGGTAAAGGTTGTTTATGGAGATGAAGGAACAAAAATTTAGATACTGCAATAGTTTGGGGTTTTTCAGAGTCTACAATACAAAAACATAACTGCAATATCAGATTCATATCTAAAAAGGGCACTTAAAATGACAAAAATAATTTTAAAACAGTTTGGAAAAGATTATTCCAGATTCAAGAAAGATGGGTTATCTTAGAAATATATCAGCCAGAATGAGACATGTTTCTAGAGTTCCAAGATGCATGAACCGCTGAAAACAGAACCTGGATTGGAGTCCAGCACAGTGGAAAAGGATAAGTAACCTCACATTTTTGCATCTCAAGTTTCTGAGCAATTTTCTCCACCCCCCACTCTGGTGGGGCCTAAATTCAGGGTGTGGGTGATATCACTGAGTTATTTTGCTCAAGGCTAGAATGTTCTGCCACTTGAGCTACAGTGTCACTTCTGGTTTTCTAGTGGTTAATTGGAGATAAGAATCTCATGGACTTTGCTGTCTGTACAGGCTTGGAACCATGATCCTCAGTTCTCAGCCTCTGGAGTAGCCAGGATTATAGGTGTGAGCCTCCAGT
Organism: Megascapheus bottae; assembly: GCF_031878675.1. Classification (NCBI taxonomy): domain Eukaryota; kingdom Metazoa; phylum Chordata; class Mammalia; order Rodentia; family Geomyidae; genus Megascapheus; species Megascapheus bottae. Next base: position 39,584,761 of record NC_143523.1, read on the forward strand.
GTCTACTTCTGAACATTTCTTTTGCATTCAACCACTGGTCCTAGGCCCCTGTTCTCAGCACCACTTTCTTCTATTTTATATAAATAAAATCATACAGTATGAATTCTTTCATGTCAAACAATTTGACAATTATTTGTGTGTATCAGAATTTCATTCTCTTTTAATGGTAAGTTATATTCCCCTTATCAACTGGTGGAAGTTATTTTCAGTTTGGGGGTCATTGGAAATGATGCTGAAGATCTATGAACATCTGTGTATGAATCCTTGTAGGAACATAACTTCCTCATATTTCTTGAATCTTATGCTATTGTATATCAGATAGGCTGCTGGTAAAATGCACATATAGATCGTTCATTGTGCAAAACAAGCAGACGACAAAAAGGAGGCAATAAAAATACACACAAATGAGTCATCTAAAAAGCTTTTTGAAGTACTGAGATTTGTATATTGCCTGAAATAGGAAATTTAAAAACATACTTGAAGTGTGTTAAAAATACATCAATAGAAAAAAAATCCCCTTGTGTTAAATTGTAAACCCTTGTACAAAACTTTTGAAGGTTAGAGAAAAAAATAAAAGCAAGGAAACAAGTCACCTTGAAGTGTACAAAATTCTCATACTAATGGAAGTGATAAAAATAGCTGCATAATTATATAAAATGTGAAATTAGGTTTAAAGTATTATGGAGCATACTAGTTGTTTAAAACCTTCTTAATTTATAAACTTCAATTTAGAACTTTAGGTGAACATATATTTCATTAGGCAAATAGGTTTTAGGCAAACATATTTTTTGGCAACTCTTAGTCCTTGGAGAAGAATGCGTAATCAATTGAGCATGGATGAAAGAGTAAGTCAACCCTGAGGTAATTCTCTGGCCTTTTTGGGAAAGGCCAATTGGATGAATGTGTCTGCTATTCTAGGAGACAGGAAATCCAGTGTGAGAAGGGGCTTTTGTGGGAGGAATGGATAGGTGATAAGGTCAGGTTGAGTTGTGTTGAGTCTGAGGATGAGAGCAGTAGGCTCTGAGATTTATATTATGTAGAACAGATATCTAGCTTGGAGATACCCAAATATGGCCCAGAGATTATTTAGTGCACATGTGTTCAGACCACTCTGATAGAATTGTTGAGACTGGGAGGACTCTGGAGGAGGAGACATTTTTCTCCAACGTAGAGATAATAAGCCTTTATTATCCCCTTTCTCTGCCATTTGAATATTTCCAGGTAAAACTCTTCTAGGTGCTCCAAGGTACCAGTTATAGTCCAAGTTTCTGCCCCTCAGAGCACATGGCTTTGGCTCACAATGGCTGGGTGGGGGTGATTCTAATGTCCTCAACCTTGAATCCACATTTGAATTCGATGGATGGTGTAGGAGACCACAAATGGAAACTGGAAAGGCTGAGACTCTTATCTCCAACCAAGCAGCCAAAAGCTGGAGCTGGAGGTGTGGCTCAAGTGGTGGAGTGTCAGCTTAGAGGGGGAAAAAAGCCAAGCAAGTGCATGAGACCCTGAGTTCAGTCTCCAGGACTGTAACAGACAAAAACAAAGCAAAACAAAAACCAATAAGGGGTCACTACTCTGGATGTCTGTGAACAATTTCACATGGAAAGGGAGCTTTGGCACATGTGTTGTCTTGCCAGTGTCCACTTGTGATTTTAGTTGGGGCAGATGGTTCTGGTTCTGGTGAAGTCGGGCTTACCCAGCCCATGCCTCCATTCACAATACTCTCTCTCTTTCCTTTAATTTTTTTCAGATACTTATATTACATCAGTGGACAGAAGTTCAGACAAAACCCTTTTTAAGCCATATCACAATAAATTTCAGATGCGCACATGATCCCATAGAAATCTTTTCTGCCAATAGTCCTTCTGTCCCAGCCAGTGTTTCTCAAATAGTTTTAGTAAAACCAGTTTCATCATTTCTATGAATCCTTGCTGCTAGTCTTTTTCAAGTATTATCATAAATGCACATTTATGCAAAAAATTTGAATTATGCAGAATTCACACACCTACTTTACACATGGATGTTGTGACACATGGATGTCGTGACACATGGATGTCAAGGCCATGGTAGCTTGTCAGAAATGTGTGGAAAATGAGTGAAAATCTCTGTTCTGACTGTTGAGTAGAATGAGAAGCAGCATGAGTCTTGGGCAGTTACATAAACTGCAGGAGGAAATTCCCTAATGTTTGTGTTCCTCCTCCTCCTCCTCCTCCTCCTCCTCCTCCTCCTCCTCCTCCTCCTCTTCCTCCTCCTCCTCCTCCTCCTCCTCCTCCTCCTTCTCCTCCTCCTCTCTCTCCCCCCTCCCCATCCCCTTTCTCCTCCTCCTCCCCTCCTCCTCCTCCTCCTCCTCCTCCTCCTGCTCCTCCTCCTCTTCCTCTGTTTTCAGTCCTGACTTTTGAACCTGGGGCCTGGGTACTACCCCTAAACTCCTTTTGCTCAAGGCTAGTTCTCTACTACTTGAGCCACAGCACTCTTCTGGCTTTTCCTGTGATTGGAGATAAGTGTCACAAAGAGCTGGCTTTGAGTATTGGAGATAAGTGTCACAAAGAGCTGGCTTTGAGTATTGGAGATAAGTGTCACAAAGAGCTGGCTTTGCACTGAAATCCTCAGATCTCAGCTTCCTGAGTAGCTAGGATTACAGACGTGAAACACCATGCCCAGCACATTCACCTTTCTGATGTTTGCTTTAGAGCCATCTCTGATCCTGTGGAGGTTCTTTTGGCCTATGTACAATTGCTGTTGAGAAATGGGGGCTGGGGGGGCTAAGTACTCTGGATGGGTCCTCCATTTATAGGCCTTGGGAACCTGTGGATAAACACATCACCACCCATCTCACAGGGCAGCCCTAGAGGTATTCTGTACGCTCCTTCCAGGGTTCCCAAATGGACCAGGCCCTCTTCTTCCAATGGTGAGCTGGAAACCATATATGTATATTCCTGCCCCCCTTTCTCATTTCAGCATGCCACTCCAGATTTTGAAATTACCTCATATGGAAGTCATCTGTACCCAAGACCTTGTCTTAGGCTCTGCTTTTTTGGGGGAGCCTACCCTAACAGAGCTAGTTTGCCTATTCTTTAACAGAACAACGGCAGTGTGGATGCCGCCAGCTGGCTGGAGTTGAGAAGGACCAGATGGCTAGGAGAGAGCATGAATACAACCAAACCCTGTGGAGGAAGCTCAGGAAGTAAAATGAAAGCGGGGGTGGGGGGTGGGGGTTTGGGGGGGTGCTAAGATTGGAGTGGTACTGTGGGTACAGGTGAGATGCTGGCGTTTCTCCAAGGCAACTTTCCTGAAGGCTGGTTTTCCACATGATCAGAATTGGGTGAGAACTGAACCAAAGAAACACTGGTTGTGCACAGGATTTGGAGGGTCAGAGGATGTGTGCTGTGCCCTCAGCTGATGCTGACATACAGTACATTAAAAGACTTTTTTTTTTAAAGAGAGAGGCAGAGAGGAGGCCCGAGAGAGACATCTGAGCAAAAGAGAGAAAGCTGGAGCCGCCAAAAAGCTCAGAGGGGCTTGTCTCCAGAGATTATGCAAGGAAGAAGCAGGACAGTGATCCATGACTAGGAGAGGGCCAGGGTCCGAGGACAATGGGGGTGGATGCTGTCAGATCTCAGTGGATTAAGGAGTGAACTGAAGAGGATCAAATTTTCATGTCTAGGGGTGCTGCTCTCTACAGGAGACTGTGGTTGTACCTCCTGTAAAATACACTTGTGAGAATCCCTCCTAGATAAAAATGTCCCAAGAAATAAATGCCACCTTTTAAACAATCAAGTACTTTTAAAATGCGAGAACACAAAGAGTAGACCATATGAGGACGTTCTGAAAGTAGAATGGACACACCCTCACGAGTGATGTGCACCTCCTGGGACCCCCACAGCACCCAGAAAGGAGAAACCCTCTGAGCATCTGCCACCTTTATCATGTACTGTGGCCCTGTGTCCTCTAGATGGCGATAAATCTCCAAAGAATGTCAGGCTTCCCCTCTTGGAGAATTGCTTACATACATGGTAGAGAAAAAGAAGAGTTATTTCCCCAAAACAGGGTGGAAGCTGCAGAGAAAGCTTCTCCTCAGATCTTGGCCTTCTGAGTAGCTAGGGTTATAGGTATCAGCTATCACCCAGCTTAAATGGTAATTTTTTTCTTTAAGTTGGTCATGGGGCTTGAACTCCGGGCCTGGGCACTGTCCCAGTGCTCTACCACTTTGAACCACAGTGGCACTTTTTCTTCTTGACAGTCTTAATGGGTCCATGGCTGCTCATTTCCATAGCATAACTAATGGTAATATCAGATTACTTTTTTTTTTTTTTTGCCAGTCCTGGGGCTTGTACTCAGGGACTGAGCACTGTCCTTGGCTTTCCTCAAGGCTAGTGCTCTACCACTTGAGCCACAGCATCATTTCCAACTTTTGTATGTACATGGTACTGAGGAGTTGAACCCGGGTCTTCATGCATGCTAGGCAAGCACTCTACCACTAGGTCAAACTCCTGGCCCTCTTTTCTTTAGTGTTTTATATTTATCTGGCATATGCCACTCTGTGTCAATCAAGTGCTTTAGAAATCTTACTCATTCTCAATTAGGTTTTGTTATTTTGTTCCCCCCACCTCTTTCTCTCTCTTATTCTAGGCTTTGAATTCAGATGTGTTAGCCAGAAACATCTACAGTTATTTCTGCTCTGGAAATTTTGAAGACAGAGTATTGTGTTCTTGTTTTTTTTTTTTTTTTATGGGTAATGGGGCTTGAACTCTGGGCCTAGGCAATGTCTCTGAGCTCTTCAGATCAAGGCTACAGTTCTACCCCTTGAGCCACAGGCCCACTTCCAGTTTTCTAGTGGTTAATTGGAGATAAGAGTCTCATGGACTTCAGTGGCCAGGCTGGCTTTGAACCAGGATCCTCAGATCTCAGCCTCCTGAGTAGCTAGGATTACAGGTGTGAGTCATCACATCCGGCTTGAATACTGTAGTTTTCTTTAAAAAAGTATTCTTTGAGCCTGCCTGTGCCATTACCCTCATACTAAATTTCCCACTGCAGCTGAATGAAGGAACACGTCACCACACCCTGCTCTTGGTTGAGATGGACTTTGTGAACTTTTGTGAGCTCACCTTGCACCTCAATCCTCCTGCTCTCTACCTCTTGAGTACCTGGGATTGCAGGCATGAGTCACTAGTGCCTGGCTTTTTCTCTCTCTTTTTTTTTTTTTGTAATTAAGTAAGAAATTCTTGGCCAAAGTCAATACAGCTAGGGTTTGATTCTAGCTCTGGGATTCTTTATCATCATGCTTAATCACCTCAAGGGCAATGTTTAAACACACTCCTATAATACTGGCTGAGGATGTCTGTGATGGGTCAGTCAATTATCCTGGGAAAGTGTGTGTCAGGACCTGAGCCCTGTTGGGGGCTCAGCCTGTCTAAATGAGGAATGAGAGCGTGAGTTTCTCAAATAATTGGCTGGTGTGGGAACAGGAAAGGGGATTTTGTTTTCCTTCCCCATGCTGCCAGAGGCCTTCTCCACCTGTATTTTGGAGCTGGACCATTAGCCAACTAACGGATTTGGACTTTCTTGGAAAGTGGCTCACAGCAGTGAGTGCAGACTGAAGCTGTCTGCAAACAGGTGGACAGTTACTGGCCTGTGGGTCTGTGAGTAAGGGAGACTTTGGTTTCTGACTGTCAGGAAAGGTTGAACCTGATCTACAAATGAGGGTAAGGCCAGACTAGGGGAAGATGTTTCTATTGTGTGCTGGTTCTGGGAAGTCTCCAGGTTCTTCTTTGGTGAGTGTAGGTTATAGAACAGAGGTCTCCTGCCTTGCCCTCTCCCCAGCTGGCCTTTAGAATGCTGTGAGTCCAATCCTGCAGTGGCTCCTCAGCCATTGCAGATACTATCTTCTGCTTGTCTGCAACCCAGTGAGGGAAGTGTTAACATGGCTATTCTACAGGTAAACAAATTGAGGCTCAAGGTTGTACAGGAGGTGACACAGCCTTCATTTCTTCTACTCCTAGGCCTTGCTCTTCACTGACGTTGCGGCTGAACCTTCCTGTTTTTGGCTGGAACAGAGATCCGTCACATGGGCTGGATGTTGGAAATAGCGGGTCCCCTTGATCTTTTCCATGCACAGTGAGATTCAGTCTGTGAGAACATTAGTAAAGTGCAAAAGGAGACTTTTGAAAATTGAGACTTGCCCAACAGCTTTTCCAGTGCTTGGCTGGGACTGTGGGAAGGCTTGCAGATTGAGAGGTAGGCCTTGCCTTCTTGCAATGACTTCCTGCATGTAGACCTTTGTCAGCAAGGGATGGGGCAGACGGAACACAGTTCAGGCTTGCTGATCAATGGGATGACAGCATGGCAGCCATGTTTGCCTCCTCTCCCTTATACCCAGGTGTGCTTCCTTTATTATGAACATTCATCCTAAAACTGCACTTCACAGAGGCCTTTCCTGTTTCCTGAGGATCTTGAAAAGTTTTGCATGTCTTTCTCCTGCTAGGATAGAAGAGTACTGTTACAGCTTAATTCCATTGGTGAGATGGATAGCCTCAAGAACAAATTGACCCTTCATAAGGCTCTTTTGGGATACAAGAATGCAGAAATACACTAGCCTTATTTATGGAAACCCAGGAAGACACTGGCCCATACAACTGGCACTCTACTTTCCTTCTTACCATTTATCTTTTTGCTCATTTTATTTCTTCAAGGTACACATGTGCCTATGTTAGCAAGGAAAGAAAATGAAAACCTGTTGATCATAAAAATGATTAGATTCTATGAATGGTTTCATCTAAATGTCCCGCTCTGTCTTGTACCCTAATTTTTTTCCATAGACTTTTTTCTTTGTGTTTTGTACGGAAAATTAAACTCCTCACCCACTTGCAAGCTCTATCACTTAAACCATGGCTATAGCTCATCAGGTCTTGGTGCTTGAACTCTGGGCCTTGGGGCTGTCTCTGAGCAACTGTTTTGTTCAAGGCTGGCACTTCACCACTTGAGCCACAGCACCGCTGCTGGGTTTTTCTGTGATTAACTGAAGATAAGTGTCTTGTAGATGTTCCTGGGCTGGCTTGAACTGTGATCCTCGGTTCTCAGCCTCTGGAGTAGCTAGCATTACAACATGAGCCACTGGTCCTGCTTGAGTTTGTTGTTTGAGACAAAGTCTATAGACTCTTGTTTTCTTTGACCTCACAATCTTCTTGTCTCTGCCTCCTGAGTATTTACATTTCTCTCCCCTAGCCTTGGATTCCCACCACCCTTCTGGTAAGGCCTGTCCTTGTCTAGGCCATGGTGAGTTGCATTGTCCAGAATAGACCAGCAGATGGCAGTAAAGCCAAGCCTCCTGGGGCCGCAGCCTCCCAATTCGTTGTTTAATTCACAGACACTTTTAATATTGCAGCAATTTTGGTGTCTGCTGACAAGCAGGCTTGTTTGTCCCTCTCTCTCACCCTGGATAGAATATTCTCTAAAACTCTGGCAATAAAACCTGCCAAATGGAGTGTAGCATGTTTCCTAATCGCAGGGCCACATTCTCCTTTCCAAATAAATGGGTGTTGCTTTCAGTTGGGAATGTTTTGTTCTTGTTTGTGGCTGGAGATCCTGGAGCTGTGTTGCTTTGCTCTGGTAAGGTGAAGAAATAGCTAAGCACGTGGCATGGAGGGAAATGAGGACACACACACACACAGGAAGCACTTCAGAGGCAGCAGGGAAGGTAAGAAGAAAGGAAGAGAAGGCAGGTTGGCGAGTCACTGCCCACGTGCCCAGCTTTGTTGCAGAGGCTGGTCTCTGCCAGGTAAGCCTTCTCTCTAGAAAACCTTCTGACTTCTTCAGACTTGCTATGCCCATCACCAAATTGACACGCTGCTTCCTCAGTGAGTCATCTCGCCCCCGCCTCCCTCAGGCCTCTGCTGCACAGCCTGCACACTGCTCAGAGAACACAGTGAGACTTTCCTTTCTGCTAATTTCCACAGAGTTCAAGTCTATGACCGTGTGATCGTGTGTGGAAGACACATCCTCTACTGGACAGTAACACCCATGGAGGCAGGGATGGTTTTTCTCTGCCTAATTTTGTATCTCACAGGTCTGGAAAAGCTCCTAGCACAAGTAGAACACAATTACCTGTGGCATAATTCAATGCTTTTGTAAGCAGAAGGGGGAATATAGCAAAGAGTCAGGAAGCTAACCTATGCGAGGTGCTGACATTTATGGCCTCCTCACTGTGTGTGCATGGCTATGTGGCTTAAGTGCTGTTTGTCTTTAAAATTGAGGACATTAATAATTAGCTTGAATACTGCAGCAATATTCCCTTCTGCAGAGTGACTGCGCGCATGCAGTGAATGATCTATGTAAAGAATGATCTATGAAAAAAAAAAGAATGATCTATGTAGCTGGGTGCTGGTGGCTCACACCTAGGATCCTAGCTACTCAGGAGGCTGAGATCTGAGGACTGAGGTTCAAAGTCATCCCAGGCAGGAAAGTCCATGAGTCTTATCTCCAGTGAACCACCAGAAAACTGGAAGTGGAGCTGTGGCTCAAAGTGATAGAGGGCTAGCCTTGAGCAAAAGAGCTCTGGAACAGTGCGTAGGCCCCAAGTTCAAGCCCCAGATCATCCAAAAGCAAAAGAGGGAATGAGCTATATGAAATATTTAGCATCCTGATTGAGGATGGGGCCATGCTGGATTATGACAATTCCATTTGTTGTTTCATGGAGTAACACCTTCTGTGTTGGGTCCCAGGAAACAGCACTGATTTGATTTTTTAAAGAGATGAGTTGGATAACATGAGCGCTTGTCAGACAGTTTTGACAGGGGAAAGGAATCGAGTGTGTGTGTGTGTGTGTGTGTGTGTGTGTGTGTGTATGATCGGGCTGCCACTGTAGCCACTGAAGGAAGCAATCTGCAATCCTCACATGGTTGAAATGTTCTGCATTTGGGTGCTAGGTGGGGAAACTCTGCTCCGAGTCGGAAGCCGTATACTGGTTTAGAAAGGAACTCGAACTGGATGCTGGTGGCTCACACCTGGAACCCTAGCTACTCAGGAAGCTGGGATCTAAGGACTGTAGTTTGAAGGCAACCTGGGCAGGAAAGTCTGTGAGACTCATCTCCAAGTAACTATCAAAACACGAGAAGTTGAGGGATGGCTCAAGGAGTAAAGCAGCAACCTTGAGCGATCAAAAGAGAAAAAAACTCCATGGGATCACTGGTCAGAGATGGTCAAAATATGAAGCAGAGCAGAGCAGTCAGTCATGTATATCGCCTCAGGATGACTGGATGGAACATCTTAGTGTTGCACCCTGGGCCAAGAGCTGTGTGGTAGAGAGGCTGATAGAACAGGAGGAGGAGTGCTGCTGTTCTCTTCCCGCAGAAATCAGGTCTTTCCAGGTCTTCTGCTCTCAAAGAGCAGAAATACTGGTAATAGCTCCAAAGTAAAAGCAATACAAATGTTCTTTCTAATGATGAGCAGATAAAAATCTGGCATAGCTATGCAATGGAATATTACTCAAGCATGAAAAGCAGTTGCACCTTAATACACATGACAAAAACTATGTTGTTATCTCCAGACTCAAGAGATAAATATGTGTGAATCTCCTTAGAGGAGAATAGTGGAATCTGTATAGGCAGAAAGTAGCCTATGGCTGGGATGGGGTAAAAGAGAAAAAGAAAAGCCTACTAATGGGTTATGAATTCATTTTCTTGGGGTGCATATATTCTAAAATCAGATTGTGCTGATGGATTTGCAATTCTATGAACATAATATAAAACACTAAATGTGTCCTTTAAATGTATATGAATTATATCTCAAAAAAGATGTTAAAAATATTAGGGATAGGGGACTTTGACCAAAATATACTGGACACACATGTATAGAAATGCCATAATGAAAACTATTATTTTCAACAATCGATACATACTATTAAGAGACATAAAAATTAGGATAGTGGCTCCCAACCCTGGCTGTAATTATAACCATCCATTATACATTTTTTTGCCTAGGCCCATTTTCCCATTTCATTAAAAAATTATTTTGTCAGGATAATGTATAGAGGGGTTACAGTTACATTCATCAGGCAGTGGGTGCATTACTTTTCTTTCACACATTGATACCCTTTCTCATGTTTTTGTCCCCCTTTCTCTCCTCCCACCCCTCCAAATCATCTTGTTTCCCCCTTCCCTTTCCTATTTCAAATAAATAAATAAATGTGCGTGCGCGCGTGCATGCACACGCGCGCACACACACACACGCACACGTACACACACACACACACACAATATACCAGGTACCAAATCAGATACAGTAACCACATGAGATTAACCATAAGGAGAAAAAGAGAGAAAAGAAAGAACATAGTATATTAAGAACAACAATCATACAAGATAAAGCTCTTGTTTCCATATCCTAGAGTACCTTTCATTTAGTCTCATTCTAAATGATCTTCTGTGCATAGCTTTTGAGCTATTGTGATCCTCGGCTAGGAGAGTCCTAGATGTGTACTAATTATTACAATATTGGAAAACCATTGAGCCTATGTTCCTTTGGGTCTGGCTTACTTCACTTGATATGATTTTTTCCAAGCATTTCCATTTCCTTATGATTGGGGCAATGTCTTTCTTTCTGAAAGCAGCATAGAGTTCCATTGTGTATAAATACCACAGCTTGTTGATCCACTCATCAACTGAGGGGCATCTGGGTTAGTTCCATATTTTTGCTATGGTAAATAGTGCTGCAATGAACATCATTGTGCTAGTGGGTTTAGTGTGACCTTGTTTTTGGATGATTGGGTAAATGCCAAGTAGTGGGATTGTTGGGTCATAGGGGAGTTCTATGTTTAGTCATTTGAGGAACTGCCATACTGCTTTCCATAGTGGTTGAATGAGTTTACATTCCCATCAACAGTGTAGTAGTGATCCCTCCTGGCCATATCCCCTCCAGCATCTATTGTTATTAGATTTCTTGATCATGGCCATTCTAACTGGAGTGAGGTGGAATCCCAAACTTGTTCTGATTTGCATTTCTTTTATGGCCTATGCCCAACTTTTATAGTCTCTTATGATCCTTTGTGATGTTTTTATCCATCTTAACATTTTTTACATTCATGATTTTTTTCTTGGCTAGTTATGCTAAAAGTTTGTCTGTTTTATTTCTTTTGAAGAAAGAAAATTTTACTTTTGTTAATCCTTTCAATTGCCTTTCAAGTTTCTATTTCATCTAGTTCTGCTCTTAAATATATATATATATATATATATATATATATATATTTCCTTTTTGCTAGATATGGCTTAGTTTGTTCTGGCAGTTTTATAGTTTGTTTTTATATTAGTCTGTTTATCAGCCTAAGCTTCCCGCAGAATTATTGTGCTGTCTTCCATAAGCCTTAGCATGTTGTTTTTATTTTATCTGTTTATTTTTTGTCCTGGGGTTTAAACTCAGGGCCCGGGGCTTTTTCACTCAGGGCTAGCACTCTATCAGTTGAGTCACAGCCTCTTTTCTGGCTTATTGGGAATGAGAATCTCACAGACTTTCCTGCCCAGGCTGGCTTTGAACCACAATCCTCAGATCTCAGTCACTTGAGTAGCTGGGATTACAGACAGGGGCTATCAACAATCAGCTTTTGTTTACATTTTTGACAGACTTTGATTTTCCATTTTATTCCATTTAATTAATATTATTTATTGATATTCATTTTATTCAGGAGATTTACTATCTATATTCCACATTTTGGTGAATTTCCAGCTTTCCTCCTGATTATAATGTTAAATTTTGTACCAATGTGGCCAGAATAGACACAATTCCAATATGCTACAATTCCAATATGCAATAAACAAGTATGTTAGCCCTTGTTCTGTGGTTTAATGTGTCATCTATTTTGGAGAAAATTCCATAAAAGTATATTCTGCCATTTTTGGATAAAATATTCTACATGTGTTTTAGATCCATGTGACTAATAGCATTGTTCAAAGCCTTTATTTTCTTATTAATTTTCTGTCTGGATCATCTAGATAGTAGGGGTGTTGAAATTCTCAACTATTATGCTATTGATTTATCATCCTCCCTGCAATTCTATTATTATTTGCTATAGATATTTAGGTACTCTAATGTTGGTTGCATAGGTATTTGTAATTATGATACCATTTCACTTGATGAATTGACTGCTTTATCAATGGGTGATTAACCTTTGTCTCATGATGGATTTTGAATAAAAATCATTCCCTCCCCCCAAGGTCAGTATAGCCACCTCTGCTTTCTTTTGGTTACCATTTGCATGATAAATTTTCTTTTTTAATCCCCCTTTTTAGTACTTTTTAATTTTTAGCCTATGCATGCCCTTAAAGTAATTCCTCTGTATTGTGTCTTACTTTTAAAATCCATCTGTGTGGCCGGAGCACTTCACTCACCAACATTAAAAATCATTACAAGTAGATAAGGACATTTAGTGTTTTCAAATACTACAAGTTCCTTACTTCATTTTTCTTCTCTGGCTGTTGTTCTTTGTGACTTGTTGATGTATGTATGCGTGTGTGTGTGTGTGTGTGTGTGTGTGTGTGTGTGCATATGTGTTATAGACTTTGATTTGATTCTTTTAAAAATTATTTTATTTTATTTTTTATTGTTGGGATAATGTATAGAGAGTTTACAGTTACATTTGCCAGGTAGTAAGTGCATTACTCCTCACACATTGCTACCCTTTCTCATGTTTTTATTCTCATTTCCCTCCCCTTACCCCCCCCAATCATCTTGTTTTCCCCCTTCTATTTCCTATTTAAAATAAAAAAATAAATGTATATATAATATACCAGGTAACAAAGTCAGATACAGCTCATATAGGATGAGACTAAATGAAAGGATCTCTAGGATATGGAAACAAGAGCTTTATTTTGTATGATTGTTGTTAATGTACTATGCTATTTCTCTTCTTTTTTTGATTCTTTTATCTTTTGTGGCCTACTAGCTTGTATTTTCTTTTTTTGATGATTAGCATGTCACTTACAAAAAAAAGATCTTATAGTGGTCTGTTTTAAGCTGATAGTAATTTAATTTCAATTGAGTACAAAACTTCTATGCCTTTATTTTCCTTGCCTCCATCTTTTAAATTGTTAATGTCATACTTTGCACTTTTATATAGTGTGCCCACAAACAAATTCTTTTAGCTACAGTTATTTTTAATAATTTTGTCTTTTGTCTTTTACATTAGAGTTAGAAGTAATTTATGTACCATTACAGTGTTATAATTTTCCATATTTGACTATATATTTGCATTTCCCATCGAGTTCTCATACTTTTATATATTTGTCCCCTGTTACTTACCATTCATTGGCTCATCTTGAATACATTTCTTTAATGTATCTCAGAAGACAGTTCTGATGGTGATGACCTCCTTAGCTTTGGCTTGTCTAGAAAAATCCTTACTCTTCTTCAGTTCTAACAAACAGCTCTGCCAACAACAGCATTCTTGGTTGGCACTATTTTTCCTTTCAGCATTTTAAGTAAAGCATTCTAATTCTAACAGATTTTATGGGGCAGTTTCTGGATCGATTTCAGGGACCTAGACTCCAGGGCACTGGCCTGGCCACTTTGGCACTTGCTACCTAGGGAATGGCCACCTGTGGTGGGGCATCTAGACAGTGGCCTGCCTTTGCCAAATGGCCTTTGTTAAGCTCATGGCCTTGACCTGGTTCCCATCAAGGGGCTCTTGTGCGTGGACTGCTGCCCAATTACTGTTGCTGTGGGGGACACAAGCAGGAGACTAGACTTCCTATTCTGCAGTCTTGCTCACAGCACTCCCTCTGTTCACGTGAATGGAGGTAATAGAGGTTAGGATAGGGGTTATACTGTCTACATGTGCATGCCCAAATTGTACTCCCTGAATTAAAACAATTACCGTTTAGGAAGAAATTTTATTTCATTGTTATTGTCATCATGGGCCATATGATATCAGAAAGCCATTAATTATCATTGTAATTTCTACATGGACAGGACAAAGTCATCATTGTCTTATTAGGCCAACCACTGCTTTCTGAATAATAGCAATTAAACAAATGTCCCTGTCAAGGTCAAGGTACCTGTGAAAGTGGGCAAAAGCTTGTTGATATTGCAATAACTTTGCAAACAATGGAGAGGGTCACTTTGCACTGCCAGAGCTCACATTGAAACCTTCCAAAAGAATATGTTAGAAAAGAGAGTGCCATTATGTTCTTTCATGTTATGCATTTTATTTTTCTTGTCTGCTGGTCCTGACACTTGAACTCAGGGCATGGATATTATCCCTGAGCTTTTTTTTGCTCAAGGTTAGTGCTCTACCATTTGAGCTTTTTGGTGATTGGTTGAAGATAATCATCTCACAGGCTTTTCTGCCCTCCAACCACAACCCTCAGATGTCATCTTCCTAAGTAGCTAGAATTACAGTTGTGAGGCATTGGCAACTGGCTCATCCTTTCATTTTTATTTTTATTTATTTATTTATTTTGACTTTTTTTATTGTAATTAGTAAAAGGGTTACATGATATTTGCCAGATAGAAGGTGCATTAATTCACTTACATTGATACCCTTTCACATGTCTTGGTACCCATTCCCCCCCCCCCCGTCTTGGTTTTCCCCCCTTCCCTATCAAATTTCAAATAACCAAATACAAATAAATTCAATATATCAGATAACAAAGTGAGATACTGTAACAATATGAGATACCCAAGGGACAGCAAAGGAGATGAGAGACAACATAGTACCTTAAGGACAGCAATCATTCGTTATATGGCTTTTGTTTCAATATCCTGGAGGTTCTTTCAATTAACTTCATACTATATGGCCTTATGTATCAAGGTTTTGCTCTATTGCAGATCTCTGCTAGTAGTGGCTCATCCTTTTAGATTAATGTTGGGAGAGCAACTCTGGTAGCATGAGCCACAGTGCCACTTCTGGGGCTTTTTCTGTAATTAATTGGAGATAAGAGTCTCATGGACTTTCTTGCCTGGGCTGGCTTAGAACTGTGAATCTCAGATTATAGCCCCCTAAGTAGCTTCAGTTACAGGTGAGAACCACTGGCCCGCAGATCTATGCAGTGTAGTTTTGTGAAGGAAAATGAACTAGGTTTTAGAAAACCCTAATTCCAAGTGTAGCTTGATTTGAGGACATGCACAATGTGCACACCCCGTCTTTCTGTGCTAGGAGGGTGAAGACATTGGTCTCCTGGTTGGCTAAGAGGCAGATGAGTTAGAGTAGGTGAATGGCTCGTTGTCTTCACACAGTACAGTGGACACATGGCAGTCCAGTGATGTTAACTTTAGCTTGTTTAGATGCAGAATCATTGAAGAGGCCAGGTGTGCTAAAATCTGCAGCTACACTCTCATCATCTTCTTGAAGATCCTCTGGTTTGGTTCAGGAGGTAGAGCACTTACTTAACAAATACAATGTCCTGAATTCAAATCCCTGTACTGCAAGGAAGAAAAAAAAATCCCAACAGATTGAAGCATCAGCAGGTTGGATGAAGTATCTATTCTGTGCTGGGTGCCATGGGAAACATTTCTGTCCATCCAGGGCATGGAGTGAGCAAATGCATGCAGAACAACATGCAATACAAAATTTAATCAGTATTCATATTTTAAAATACAGCCAACCTATATAGTATAAATGCACAAACACTGGAACTGGGAATTCCCTCTCCCACCCCTTTTTGTCTTTCTTGTTGTTCCTTTACCCCTTTTCATCAGTGGCTTAGTGACTTTAGGATAGTTTTTCTCTAGGTAGATACAGGCAGCACCTTCTTTTTCTTTTAAAATCAAAATATACAGTGAGATATGCTATACTTCTGTACTTTGCTTTTTAAAATTCATAAAATATCTCATATCACGCTCTATCAGTGAATATGGATCTCCCTCATTCTGTCTAATGGAATTCTTTTCTGTGAAGGTATGACACTTTATTTAATGGCCCCTTATCAGTGGTCTTTTGAGTTGTTTCCCGGCTTTTGCTGCCTGAACAATGCTGCAATAAGTTCTCCTGACAAAGCCATAATTAAGGGCTAAATTATGTGGCTCAGACTCTAAGTGATTCCCATTTTCCAGTATAGGTGATAATAGCATTTTGGGTATGATTTTTTTTTAAATTCTGCAGAACTGTTTTTCCCACTGCAAAGAATCATGCCCCCTCTTACGTTTCTGTCTTCTGTCATGTGGCAACTCCTTACCACCATCACCACAGCCCTTGTCATGTCTAAATACCATTTATAGGAGTGGTATTGGCCAGGTGTGGGGAAGTAGAGGATTGCCGGGAGAAAGGGGGGAACTCTGAGCCATGATACGGCCTGAATGTTTGTGTCCTTTCCAAAATCCATGTTGAACCTTGATCCTTAGTGAAGCAGTGTTAGGAAGAGGAGCCTTTAGGAGGTGATTAGGCCAGCAGTGTTCTGCTTTCCCCATTGGGATTTGTGTCCTTAGAACAGGTCTTGGGAGAGTGAATCTTGTCTATTTTTTTTTTTTGCCCTTCAGTTCTAACATGGGAGGACACAATGCTTGTCTCTTGTCTACAACACTAAACATGGCGCTTCTTGGAAACAGAGAAGGGTCCTCAACAGACATCTCTCCTAGCACTTGGGTCTTGGTCTTCTGAGCATCTAGGACTGTGAGAAATCAACATCTATTGCTGATAAATTACTTAGTCTGTGGTATTCGGTTACAGAAGCACAAAAGACTGAGAATAGGACTTTTAGAATTTGTAAGGCTCTTGTATACAGTCCGAGATGTAGCCATAGGCAAATCGCTCTATCTGGCCATTTCCTTCTCTTTGCACCTACTCTCCTAGAGAGATGGTGCAGTCCTGGCAAAGCAGACTGGCTTGGCAGTCTTCACCTCTAACATGGGTCCTGGATGTGTTGGCATTTTCCTGCTAGTTGCCATATTATGCACAGGTCTGCAGGCACTGGCCTGCTGATTGTTGTTTTTTCCCCAGGAGAAAAGAGAGCCATCAATAGAGTTGTATAGGATCACCAAGTCTGGGGACAAATTACACAGTGCTTGACTCTGTGTGTGTGTGTGTGTGTGTGTGTGTGTGTGTGTGTGTGTGTGTGTGTTGGTCATGGGATTTAAACTCTGGGCCTGGGTGCTGTCCTTGAGCTCTTCAGCTTAAGGTTACTGCCCTACTCCTCGAGCCACAGCGCCACTTCCAATGCTTGACTTTTTACTCTGTAATTTCGGTTCCAGTGAAACATAAAGACTTAAAATGTTAAAGCTGGAAGAAAAAAGTTCACATTTAGCTCCTTGTGATTAAGGAGAAGGTGTCAGGTTAATGTGTACATTCATGTCCTCTTCAAGAGAGGACAATGTCACAAGAGTGCATAGTGAGGGGGTGTTATGGACTTGGGAGGAGGGGTAGAGATGGTCAACTTCGTGCCAATAGAAAACAAAACAGTCATCTTCTAACTGGATTTTGCATCAGAATTCCTTTTTTTTTTTTAAGGTATAGATTCCTAGACTCGGTATCAACTCAAAGAAACTAGAATCTCTGGGACTAGGGTTTGAGAATCTGTTCCTATGATCCTGAAATCATTCTTATGACTGGTCAGCTAAGCTAGGGAAACTGATTTAAATATTCTAGGATAATTCCCATATCACCAAGACGTGTGTAGAAGGAGCCTGGAGTGCTACTTTGCCGGCTACCTGCCCCCTTAGTAAAGAAAGGGGAAGCAGATAATATGCTCAGTGGTTAATTATATTGGCATTTATTCATTCTGAAATGTTTACAAAAGTAATTAGAAGTCAGATTAGGTGTGATGCTTACTGACCTTTAAGGAGAGCTTGGCTTCAAACAACCAGGAGGGGATGGGGGAAAGAAGGAAATGCCTATTTCAAAGGTTAATCAGAGCAAAACACAGGGTGATTAGCTGGGGAGTTTTTTTGGCTTGCAGAAAGAATTGTTTTGTTTGGTATTAAGGATGAGAATGAGGGAAAGGAAGATCACCTCTTGGGGAGTTATTTTTTCAGGATTTAGAATAGCTCTCTGAGAATCGACACAGAACAACTCATCCCAGACCTGCATCTTTCTGGCTGGCCTAGAAATTTTCAAGTGTTTTGCTTAAGACAAGATCTTTTCAGCTGTAAGTACAGAGCAGCGATTCCTTGTGTGCACATCATGAAATAGGCTCATTCCACCTTCTCTCTTGTAACCCTACCTTCTCATGGCATCGCTAAGTGCCTGGAGAGCTGCTCCCTTCCAGTTCTCCTGGAAGGGAGGTGTATATTGGAGTTTCCAGGATGTCACTTTTTTTTTTTATCTCAGGATGTCACTTGCTGAGCAATGGAGGGAGGCTGACTCTCCAGGTGAACCATTTGCTTCATATTGTGACTTAATTCCTTTTTTGCCTTTCTAAATTTCCATTTTGGTCTACTTCCCTAGACTTTATCCCTAAAAGCTTCTTTCCAAGTTGATTTCCTGCTGGAATCAGCAAGCAGGGAGTCCCTTCTCTGCTTCATCATAATAGTGGCCTTGAGAGGGGGCCTTGATCAAGCTCTGGGGATGCCATTCTCCCATTATAAGAATTTCAGGCCATAAGAGCTCCCCCTGCTGGCTGCCCCTGGATGGGTATTTCCCTGCTTATATCTCCATATACAATCCTTTCACAAAAATCTCTGGCTGAGTTCTATGTTTATCCTTTTGAGCACTGCCACACTGCTTTCCATAGTGGTTGAACGAGTTTGCACTCCCACCGACAGTGTAGTCGTGATCCCTCCTGGCCACATCCCCTCCAGCATCTGTTATTATTCATTTTCCACTCCCCTATGACCCAGCAATTCCACTACTTGGCATTTATCCAACCATCCAGAAACAAGGACATACTAAATCCACTAGCACAACAATGTTCATTGCAGCACTATTCACCATAGCAAAGATATGGAACCAACCTAGATGTCCCTCAGTTGATGAGTGGATCAACAAGTTGTGGTATTTGTACACAATGGAATTCTATGCTGCTGTCAGAAAGAATGACATCGCCCCATTTGTTAGGAAATGGAAAGACTTAGAAAAAATCATATTAAGTGAAGTAAGCCAGACTCAAAGGAACTTAGGCTCAATGGTTTCCCTCATTTGTCATAATCAGTAGAAACTTTGGGCTCTACTAGCAGAGATTTGCAATAGAGCAAAATCTTGATATATAAGGCCATATAGTATGAAGCTAATTGAAAGGACCTCCAGGATATTGAAACAAAAGCCATATAATGAATGATTGTTGTCCTTAATGTACTATGTTATCTCTCATCTCCTTTGCTGTCCCTTGGGTATCTCATATTGTTACAGTATCTCACTTTGTTATCTGATATATTGAATTTATTTGTATTTGGTTATTTGAAATTTGATAGGGAAGGGGGGAAAACCAAGACAGGTGTGGGGGGTGGGAGGGAGGGTAATGGGTACCAAGACATGTGAAAGGGTATCAATGTAAGTGAATTAATGCACCTTCTATCTGGCAAATATCATGTAACCCTTCTATTAATTACAATAAAAATATTTAAAAAAATCTCTGGCTGAACAGTGGAGGGTGGCTGTTTCCATTCCTGCCTTTTTCTTTTCCTTTTTCTTTTTGGTCAGTTCTGGGACTTGCACTCAGGGTTTAGGAGCTGTCCTTGTGCTGTTTTGCCTAAGGCTAGCACTCTATCACTTTGAGGCACAGCTGCACTTCTGGTTTTTGAGTGGTTAGTTGGAGATAGGAGTCCCACAGACTTTGCTGCTCAGGCTGGCTTTGAACTGCAATCCTTAGATCTCAGCCTCTGGAATAGTAGCGCCCTACTACTTTCTTACTTTCCTCTCCTCCTCCTCCTCCTCCTCCTTCTCCTCCTCCTCCTCCTCCTCCTCCTCCTCCTCCTCCTCCTCCTTCTCTCCTTCTCTTCTTCCTCCTCCTCTTCCTCCTCCTCATCTCTCCTTGTACTTCCTCCTACCTCCTCTCCCTTTCCTTCCCTCCTCCTCATCAAACTGGGAAACAAAACCTGCTTTGGTGGGATGAGCTTCAGGAGTGGAAAGTATTAACTGCAGTGTGGTGTCAACAGTTACAGCTGTGTGATTATTAGTATGACCTGAGATATCTTGATAACCCAAAACATCTCGAATATTTTCAATATTTGATATTTACACAGTAAATGTTACTTGATTAAATTTAGGGAATAAATGGGAGCAATGATAAGAACATCTATCTGTTTTCAAGTGTACAATCTCACTATGTTTCTGAAAGTTACAGGGAGGTCTTATTCTGCAGAAGTTTATGGTGTTAGGTTGCAGAATTGCATCAGTTTTTATTGATATCAAGGCACCATACTATTTTGTTGAAAGTTAATAGAACTTGAGTTAAGCATTTCTAGAAAGATATCAATTTAACATGGGAAATCTTGAAAACATTATGATTATTTTGGTGCTGGCACTGGGGCTTGAACTCAGGGCTTCATACTTGCTAGGCACAGGCATTCTATCACTTAATTCACACTACTGCTCTTCTTTGCTTTGATTATTTTTCCAAAAGAGTCTTGCATTTCTGCCTGGGCTGGGATGGCTTCAACCATGATCCTCCTGATCTCTGCCTCCTGAATAGCAGGATTATGGGCACAAGTCACCGTGCCCGGCCCTGAAGGGTGCTATAATTTTAAACAGGGAAACCACAGCTGCTTTTTTGTGACAGTTGTGACATAAGAGAGAGAGCTAGGGAGGGAAGGACACTCCTGCCTGGCAGAAGAACCAGCAAGTGTGAAAATCTGGGGGCAAGAAGATGTTTGGTGTACTGGCCCAACAGCACGGAGGCCAGTGGGTCAGGAAACGCATGAGTGCAAGGGGTGATGCCAAGAGCTGTGATCTGAGAGTGCTCTGGAAGGGAGATGTTAACTGGCCATTATTAATATCTGGCAGGGTAGAAGATCCTAGAGAGATTGAAGTAGAAAGGGGCATATGGCAGCTTTCATGTTACAGGCTCTCTTTGGTTGCTGTCTGAAAACCTCTCTGTGAGGATGGAGGTTAGAATGAGGAGGCTTTTGAAGCTGATTGCTGGGATTATGATGGTAGCTAGGACTAGGTTTGTCCAGGTGGAGGTTATGAACGATGATTGGTTTTAGGAATTTTAATATTTTGGTGGTACTGGGGTTGGAAGTCAGGGCCTCATGCTTGCTGGACGGGTGCTGTACCACTTGAGCCACACCCCTCCCCCAGCTCATTTGGAGTTTTGTCACACTGGACTTGAAGGAGTGTAGTGCAGAAGTCAGGGACGCTGCTGAGTCTCCTGAGACACCCAGACAGTCACCACGGGACTCCTCCTGCCCCCAGCGTGGAGATGCTCAGAAGCCTGGATTTATGAGGATCATTTCCTTTTTCTTCCTTAATGTTTCCACTCTTTTATTTTCATTTTTCCTCCACATGGGCTCTGTGGTGTTTCTACATGTGAGGGAATGGTGGACTCAGCTCCTTCCATTACCCTCCATCAAACATGACTCTAGAGTATCCATGTCCAAATTCAACTCAGTATATATAGTCTGTTGATCTGAGGCGACATTTTCAAGAGTGAGGAATTGACTGGCCAGGTGTCATCTCTGTTTCACTCCTGAATGTCACAGGGTGAGCTTTGTGGGCCTCTGGACACTTCAGAAAGAACACAGGAAAGATTTTTTTGGGGGGCAATGGATGAAGGGTCAGATAAGAAAAGTAACTGGATGTCTCCATATGAACTTTTCTCTTAAGTTCCTATAAGCATGTGACCCTGAGGACCTGGCTTGGCCTACAGAATCAGTCATTCAGGCTTCTCCTAATTCAGCTGGGGCCCTTGAATTTTGCAGGAAAAGGAGAGCATGGATGAGGACGAGAGCTGAAAAGGATCTCCTGGGCTATATTGGGTCTCTGGATTCTCACCAAGCTGGACATAAAGGCCAAGTGGCTTGCTATGTTTTTCCTTTTCCTTTTTAATTGCATTCAGATCCAGCACATCTTTGGAGGGAATCATTTAGAGCAGTGTAGCTAGTGACTGGCAAGGAAAGCACAAGTGGGGAGAGAGCATGGGATGTAATGTACGTTTATTGCATGCGACATATGGCTCTCCTCCTGGATTGCCACTGACTGTATTACCCAGGCAGGAACTTGTTTGCAGAGAGAAGGAGGTATTCTGCAGATGGTAGCATATTGGAATCATTGTCAGGAAGAGGAGAGTATGATATCAAGTTCATAGTGAATCAAACGTTCAGTTAAGAATTAAGTCTGAGATCATTTCTCCACATGGTACTGAGCATTTAAATTTTTCCAGCCGCATCTTCCACTTCACATAAAGAGATGTCTCTGAGAGGGCTCCAAGATAGCGCTAATAAAAACTGTCTGAGGAAGTATGATGGTGGTGAAAAATGTGTGGGATCTGGCTGGGGCCAGGAAAGTGCTTGTGGACTCCTGACGCAACCAGAGGAACAAACCCTGGTGACTGCGCTGTCTTCTCTTCTCTGTCCCATTGGAAATGCAGCATGTTTTAGATTGCTGAGGAAAGCTTGGAGAGTCTTTAAGAGGACACTTTCTAGCCAGGCATTGGTGGCTCATGCCTGTAACCCGAGCTACTCAGAAAGCTGAGATCTGAAAATCATGGTTCAAAGCTAACCTGGGCAAACATATTAGTGAGACTCATCCCTAATTAACCAGCAGAAAGCCACAAGTGGAGCTGTAGTTGAACTCTAGTGTTGACTGAAAAAAAAGAAAAAAGCCAAGGGAGAGTAAAAAGTCCTGAGTTTAAGACCCAATGCATTAAAAAATAATTTAAAAAGGTGTTATTGAAACAGAAGACCTAAAACCATAGGAAACCATTATTCCCCCTTTTTAAATTTTGGTAGTAGTTATATGTGAGCTCAGGGCCTTATGCTTGGGTAAGCATGGTACCTTGGAGCTATGACTGCTGGGGTTTATAGTTATGTTTTGCCTGGCCTGCACCTGAGTTGTGATCTGTCTACTTTAGACTTTCCCTTGTTGCTGGGGTTATAGACAAACACCACAGTGCCTAGCTTCCTTCCACGGAGATGGCTGACTCTCCAAAGCTTTTCTGCCTGTGCTGTCCTGGTACTGAGCTCCTCCAGTTCTCTTTCAAGTAATTACCATCACAGGCATGAGCAACTCACACTCAGTTTAGAGCTACAGTCTTTGGAAGGAAGTTATTAGAGCGTTGGGTCATCAGGACTATGTGTGCTCGATGTAGTTTTTGAAGATGATGTATCCCTTTATAGTCAATAGATAAATGTGACATTGGAAGACTGGCTTCTAGACTGTCCAGGCTCGGCTACTTCTTATTCTTATTCTTTTTCCATTCTGGGACTGGGTGCTGTCTCTAAGCTCCTTTTGGCTCAAAGCTAGCATTCTACCACTGGAGTCACAGTTCTATTTCTTGCTTTTGGTGGTTAATTGGAGATAAGAGTCTCACAGACTTTCCTGCCTGAGCTGACTTCAAACCTCATTAGATCTCAGCCTCCTGGGTAGCCAAGATTACAGGTATAAACCACCAGTGCCACGTATTAGATTCCTAAGCTAGCTAAGAAGATGACCCTTATCTTCTCATTGTCACGGCTACTTATCATCTCAGGACACAGATTCCTGTTTTTTGATTTGAGGCTCTCTACTCAAAGTCAAGGCTTTGAGCTTTGCTTGCATTTATATTTGCAGAGTCAAGTAGTCTGCGTAGGTCTTTAGTGACTATTTGAGAGGGCCTTTCCTTGACATTCCTTTTGGGCTTGGTAAGGAAATTAGTACCAGCGGGAAGGCTACTATAGGTCTGTGAAACAGGCCTCTATGGAGGTAGAAGTAGACCGGAGACTTTCATACATCTTTGCTTAGAGAAGGGCTTTTTGTCCTGGTATACTCACTCCCCCCTACCCAATCTAGTCTGATTGGCCTATTATGTCTTCTAGTTTGATGGTATCCCATCATCTGTCTTTTGAGGTGCTAGATCTTTGCATAGGAAGGCTTCCTGGCTCTGAACATTTGGAAAGGACTAAAGGCTCCAGATTTTCTTCCTTTTCTGACTAGAATCCATAGATCTGACGCTGAACTTCAAAGGCTAAGTTTATTATCAGCCTGACAATAAATCCCTGGGCCTATCTATGTAACATTTGGTACTTACTCTCCTCACAATTTTTTGAAAGTATTCTTTTATGGGACCTACTGTGCCTCACAAGGTTAGGGTCACATCTTATGCTCCTATCCTTCTGTATTTTGTTTTACTTCTCTTCCTGTTGCCTATCCTTTGAGAACAAATAAGAAATAATCAGATTAATGGAATAGTTATGTAAAACGGAACAAAACAAAACACCCCAAATAACAAACGTACTATCTGCAGATTTGGAGAGAATCCAATCACTGAGGTGCTGAAATACTGAATGAAATGGAATTCCATGGCTCAGAAGCCTCATTATTCTGATGCATAGCAGTACCAAACTTGTGAAAGATCAAGAGTGACTAATGTCTTTCAGGTACTTCCAGGGGATACCCATCTTGAACTAATCACCTCCTGCTCGAGAGGTGGAACCATCTTTTCTGGCATATCCTTCTTTCATGGCTTCCAAAGATTGTTCTCTCTGAGAAGTCAGGTCTGCAACTACGCCACTCTTATGACACTTCCCACACACTGAAACACAATGAAGAACTGACTTTGGACATAGATTTCAACTGTTCCTGAATATCCCCTCTTCAGTTCAAACTCAGCTTGAATTAACTCAGTCCCTTCTTTCCTCTGCAAAGGATTTAAGTGAGCTATAAAACGAGAGCACATCAATTAGAGATGGGTAGGGATAAGTCAGAGCAAGATGACAGCCATGAAATGGAGCCTTCCTGAGGCCCACATGTTACTGAGGAACCATAGATTTGGTGGATGTCATAGTTTATTGACCATATGATAAAAATCCAGCTTGTTTCATGGACTAGCATACCATGAGGAACTGGAGAGTCTTGAGGTAGTTTCTTAAAGACTGATTCTGAGGTTCACAGCTCTATGTTGGGTTAGGTTCTTTCATGAGTAGATTTGTCTCTGTTGAGAAGAATGAACGGATTACTCAGCTTTCAACCAATTCCTTACAAATTCTATTCTCTCAGTGAGTTTCTGCTCATATACAGTTTATTTGTTCAAGAGAACAGATCCATCTCACTCCCAAAGTAACTCTCCTTTTGGATTTCTTTTCTCCCCAAGAGAAAATTATAACCTCAGAGCTATGTTTTTTTTGGTAAGATTATAATTATATGTGCTTTTTTTTGTTATTTGTTCCCATAGCCGACCACTCATTCAAATCTGTTCCTTTCTTCTCTTCTGCTTTACTTTCTTTTCTCTGTCCCTTCTATCTTTCATCCCTATTTCCCTTTTTTCCTCTTCTACCCTCACTATATACCAGAAATCGGGCTAACCATAGGAAATCATGGCATTGAATATAACTGACAAACGGGCCAAAGGGGGGCCTAATCAAAATGAATGGGAAGACTTTAGTTCAGGAACAGATTCTCAAAGCCTCCTCTGTGTCAGCTCTTAAGTTTCTGGATCAGGAAATACTGGTTTGGGATTTTCCAAGAGCGGGCAGGGCAGTGAGTTGGGTCCAGGGCTGCAGGGAATGTTGATTTGAGGAACGGAATTGGTTGCTAGACTCACAAATATAGGTATGTCTCAGTGTTTTCACAGCAGACATAGCTGTACTGATAGAGGCGCACTGCCTATAGCCACGATGTATGTAAACACAGCGGTGATTCTGTGAGGTGTCCCCTCCCTCCACTGGACACTGGAATTCACCAGTCTGTAGAAAATATTTCTAGAACATTCTTTCCTCTGTCTCTTGTTATGGCTGTAGTTTAGAGTCTTACTCTCTCAGGCTTCACTGATTGAAATGATCTCTTAACCCATCTTCTAGATTCTCTCTTCTTGATATTTCTAACATATACTGCCAGAGAGAACACCTAGCCCCATTATTACTTTTATTGTGCAATTTCTTTTTACTCAAAAATAGTCAAGGATCTCCCTTTCCTTTTTAGAATAATATTTGAATCTTTAACCTGGGCATTGAGACCCAATATGTTTTATCTCATTGTACTGCACAAATAATAGAGTGTCACAAAAGGACAAGTTTGTACTCAGGAAGTTTAAGATGAAAAATGAAGCCAGGCACCAGCAGCTCGCACCTAGCTACTCAGGAGGCTGAGATCCAAGGATCATGGTTCCAATCCAGTATAGGCAGAAAAGTTTAGGAGAATCTTACTTCCAACTACCTAAAACTGGAAGTAGAGCTGTGGCTCATATGGTACAGCACTAACCTTGAGCAAGAAAGCTCAAAGACAGTGCCCAGGCCCTGAGTACAAACTCCAGAACTGGCCTACATGCACACATGCATGTGCATACACACACACACACACACACACGCACACACACAGGCACTCAAAGGGAACGAATGTGTGAAAGAGATTCTTGGTAATGATTATTATGCAAAAAAAGAATGTGGAAACAGATTTGGGATGATATGTTTTGGGGTGGAGCCTTATGATACTGACAGGGATGGATAATGAAGAAATAAGTTTCGGTTAAGTCTGATTTCTCTTGACCAGCAGAGAATGATATACTACTAGGCTAACATCTTTTATTTCTAGGTAGTTAAGGATGAGTTGATGAGGGATGCTTGCCCAAGTCCAAATGAAATCTATTATGCTGTGAGATGCAAACCGAGAGGTGAAAGCTTTATCAAACTAAGTGTGAACCCTCTGAGCAAACCTCAAGCAGGATGAGTGCACGTGACTTTGAAATTCACCTTTACATGTTTTTCCAGAAAAACTTCAGGCAAATGTGCTCTCATTACCTCTAAAAGGGGATCAGATAGTTGTGGGCCTGACTTGACTCATAAGACAAGAGTAGAGAGGAGGACAAATCTGCTGAGTCTGTTTGGAAGAGAGAGCTTGTGTTGAGATTCCTGAGTGAAGGCCAAGAGAACTGGCTCCTCCCCCTCTCCCATGTACAGAGAATATTCCAGAACCTTATTGGGCATAACAATTTAGGCATTTTGAAAACAGTTGCATGTAAGATCTCTTTCAGTCCTATCATGCAAAGTAGATGTTCTTCATAAATAGAGATCCAAGGATAATTTATCCAGGATCACCTAGTGAATAAATTAGAGTCAAGACTATAAGATTTAGACTTAACTTTTTCATTATATTTTTTATTGTAATTAATAGAAGGGTTACATTATATTCGCCAGATAGAAGGTGCATTAATTCACATACATTGATACCCTTTCTTATGTCTTGGTCCCCATTTCCCTCCCCCCCACACCCCTACCCCTCATCTTGTTTTCCCCCCTTCCCTATCCAGTTTCAAATAACCAAATACAAATATATCCAATATATCAGATAACAAAGTGAAATACTGTAACAATATGAGATAACCAAGGGACAGCAAAAGAGATGAGCGATAAGATAGTACATTAAGGACAACAATCACTTATTATATGGCTTTTGTTTCTATATCCTAGAGGTCCTTGCATTTAGCTTAGACTTAATTTAAAAAAATTGCTATTGGATTGTCTTTTCAAAACTCATACTCCCTGAAAGTATTAGAGAGACAGGATTATATACTTATCAGGCACACTGGAAACAAGACTTCTAGCCTCTTGACCCCAATGCCTTTTCTCTTTATTGTAAAGGGCAGTTGACTGATCACATTCTTTGGGGAATAAGGATCCCCCTTCTTGGGAAGAAGTGCCTTTCATTTCATGTGAAGTGAAAGTAAGACTGTTTCAATTTTTCAGTTACATAACTTTATATGACTCTCAGGGACTTGTTTGATGTTAGATGTTTCAGGGCCTGTAAACCAGAGCATAATGCCAGTATTTCCACTGTTATCCCTGGTTTACTTCAGCCATTTGTGATACTTGTGTTTGGTATTTGATTTGGGTTGCTGTGAGGTTTAAATAAGATAGTTTGTATAAAGTGCTTAATAAAGTAAATGGCACCTTTTAAAAGCCCAATAAGTGGCAGCTACTCTCCCAATTCTGATTGAGTTGTGACTACCCTGGAATCACAAGAGGAACTCTTAACCTTCCATTATTTTTTCACATGAATCTTAGTCACCTGGCAAGACTTGGAGGAGATGAGGCATAGGTCAGATAAGGGAAGAGATTGAAGAAAAGTTTGATACTTGTGATGATGTGCAGAAGATGTCTTGAACATTCAGAGGAAATTGAAGACAAAGTTATACATCTCAGCTCATTGACCTCATTGGCCCTCTCTTATTCCTGGATGGTAAGCTAAGAATGTTTTAAAAATAATTTAAAATATATTCATAGTATATTTACTATGTGCATATATATATATGCACACACATATATGCAACATGTATATCAAAAGCCTAGTGAGTAAAATCTAGTAGAGTCTTGATGTATGGAATAAGACAGAGGAATCAGGATGTGTGAATCTTTTGTAACATAGGACTATGAGCAGAAAATGAAGATGGGAGAAAAAGATAAGTTTTATTAGAAAAGTAGAATTTGAATGGCTTGAGGGATAGGAGAAGATGTTTATTAGACTGGCAGGGTGGTGTTGAAAAGAGAAGGGGCATTTGAGAATCATCATTATACTGTGTGTGTGTGTGTGTGTGTGTGTGTGTGTGTGTGTGTGTGTGTGTGTGTGAAAGAGACTTCAGCGTGTAATGGGCCTGGTGGGAAGTAAGATGCTGTAGTGGCAAAGGTCATATGCTAGAAGTTACCTCACTTTCTCCTTTTTTCCTTCCTTCCTTTTTCTTTTTTCTTTTTCTTTTTTTTTGTCAGTCATGGAGCTTGAAGTCTGGGCCTGGGTGCTGTCCCTGAGCTCTTCAGCTCAAGACTAGTACTTTACCAGTTGAGTAACAATGCCACTTCTGGTTTTCTGGTGGTTGATTGGAGATAATACCCTCATATACTTTTATGTCTGGACTGGCCTTGAATTGTGATCCTCAGATCTTAGCCTCCGGAGTAGCTAGGATTACAGGAATGAGCCACCACACCCAGATCCCATGCTGTACAACTTTTGACAAACTGACAAACACTTTGGATTACAGGTGTGAGCCACTGGCATCTGACAGGTGACTTTATTTTTTGATCTTCCACTTTCTGGCGATTTAAACTTTCAGACATTAGAAACAGTGCTTACCTGTGTGGACATTCTGTTTCTCCAGCAAATGTACAATGGACAGACTGGAGGAGGTGATTCCTGTAATGTTATAGAACTTGCAATCTCATTGGAAGGCATACCATAGAATAACCTGAGATTAATTACTGCCCTATCAAGTCCTAGGTGGATAAAAGTTCCCAGAGAACCACAGTTTTCCTAATCAATGAGTATAATTTAATAAGAAAAAGGTATGCCAATGCCTATCTGAAGTATAGTTCCATAGAGTTAACAACAACAAGAATAATAGACTAATATTCACTAAATGCTGTATATCTGGCTTTATATCTATTAATATTTAATCTTTTCAAAAAATCTTATAAAGTAGGTGGTATTAGGCACCTCCATTATACAAACCTGAGACAATAAAAAGGTTACTTATCTTAGTCAAAGTCATAAAGGGAGCAAAATTTCAGCCCAAGCTGCTTGTGTCCAGAGCTCAAGCATTTCATCCCAGACTATGAGCTGATAGGGAAAACTGAGTGCTCTGAGGAAATAAGAGCCGGAGGTTCACAAGTGGGGCCTGTTTTCTTTGTTAATGTTGGCAGGGTATTGCTGAGATCATATAAAGGGGGGCATTTTATACTGTATAAGGACTCCTCAGGTGAAATTCTCTTAAGATCTTATTGAAAATATTAATTGTACCTCTTAAAGCAACCACTTTAGTTTTTCATTAGAGTTTTTTTTCTTAGCTAAGCAAATGATCAAGTTGCTCTTTTCACAGCGGGTCCTTGGGAAACACAAGGATGGAATCTGTGGCCAATAGCCACAAATATATATGTATATATATATATATATATATTAGCTTTATACCTGGGTCCACTCTATGATCTTATGTTTTCTTAAAAATTTTTTATTTTTTTTATTGTTGGGGTAATAGATAGAGGGATTACAGATAATAGGTGCATTACTTATCACACATTGATACCCCTTCTTAAATTTTTGTTCCCATTTCCCCCCCCCCAGTCATTTCTCACCCCCTCCCAATCATCTCGTTTTCCCCCTTCCCTTTCCTTCTATTCCCTTCCCTCCCTCCCTTCCTTTCTTTTTCTAAACTGCTTTCCTTTTCCACAGTGTCTTACAGCTTATGTAATCATAATCATAAACAAAACAGGATTTGAATCAATATGTACCTGAGTGTCAGCGCACTGCATACACACTCACCCCCATGGTGCATTTTGGACTCTTCAGGAGGTGATGTTGGTTTGCCAGCGCCGGGACTATTAAAGCTCTGTAATGACTGCATCTTTGCTGATGACAAGGAGGTCATCAGAAAGAAAACTGATAATGAGGAGGATTATCACAACCATCAATTTACGATCCCTTTGATGAGGGCTGCTTGCACTAATGACTCACAGAAGATCAAGTCACACTCCTTCTCTGCAATAATGTGAGCTTCATAAGCATTAGGGTGATGATGACAATGACTAAACAATCATCTTTGTAATGGCTACAATTTGGTCCAGGCAGGAGGGAAAATACTTCAGACTGAGCTTGCTTGACTGTGATGGGAGGTACATAGGTAGATGCTGCAAGAACAAAGGAGAGGGCTGGTTAAAAAAAATCAATGAAGTAAGCTTAACAGATCTGGTTGTTGGAATAGGGAGGAAATGTGTGTGCGTGTGTGTTTGTGTGTGTGTGTGTGTGTGTGTGTGTACCCATGTGTATGTGCAGGGTTGAGAGAAGGTGTAGTAGGAGCTTGGTCCTCATTAAGGAGCGGAAAAGAGTAGGTAAAATACAACGCTACTACTGAGTAGCTGATACAGTGTGCTCTTGGGCAAGTCATTTGATCCTGTCTTAATTTCTTCAGACAGAAATATAGGACCAAAAAAATACTTACCTTGCTGGATTGGTGAGGTATCAAATCAGGTATGCAAATGGTTCTGGTTAGGGCTGGGCACGTAATAATTGGCAGTGCTGCTGCTACTACAATATGGGAAACTCGCAGGCTCCTAAGAGGACTGGGTTGCATTTTGGAAGTGAGGATGTAATTTCAGAAGCCATTTCATGTTACTTAAGCAACATGTATGTCTGTATCCTATGGCATATATTCTGTCATTTCATTTATTTTGTGTTGATACAATGAAATACATGGTGAATTGTAGTATTAACATATATATGTCAACATGTATATATTTATATAAATACTTATGATTATCACACACATATAAGTAATGAACATTTATGTAAATATTGTGAACACACATGCACATGTATAATGTGTATGCATATATGTACATACTCATGATGGATATTTAAAATACTCCTTGAAATTCTAGCTACTCAGGAGGTTGAGATCTGAGGATTGCAGTTTAAAGCAAGCCCAGCAGAAAAGTCCCTGTGAGACTCTTATCTCCAATAAACTATTCAAAAAGCTGGAAGTAGTGCTGTGGCTCAAGTGGTAGAATGCTAGTCTTGAGCACAAAGAAGCTCAGGGACAGAACCCAGGCCCTGAGTTCAAGCGTCAGGATCGACAAGATAAAGCACACACACATATACAAAACAATAACAAAACCAGCAACAAAACAAAAACCAAAACCAGCTTCTTGAATTGAGTGGCATACTTGATAAATACTATTTTGGAGTAATGGAATAATGAGGATACTAGTAACCTTGGGATTTTTGACTGACATGGAAATATCTGTAGAGTGTTGGACTATGTTCTATCATATGTCTGGGGAGGTGAGTCACATGACCTCTCCAGTTCATTTTACACACGAGGAAATGTGTGGCTTCAGGGGAATCTAGTGCCTCAACCCCACAGCTACTGAAAGAAGGAGCTAGAGTCAGCACTGAGGACTTCAGACATCTCTAAGAAAGAACTTGATGTTTTGAAACCTGGAATCTGTCATTAACTTTGCTGTGTAGAGTTTCTCCTTTTTCTATCTGCTATGTGAAGGGGTTAACCAACTGAACTGTTTTCAGGGTGCAAGAAGCTTACACCCATGTATATAATAGGCCGATGTAGAGGAAAGGGAGAATGGTAAAAATACAGATCCATGGTCCACCCGGAAGGGGCAGCCGATGAGGGAGGTCTGACCATGTTTGACACTGATACACTTTTTTTTTAAAAATTTTTTGAAGACTAGCTCCAATTTTGACTTTTTCTGTGAGCCCCTTCATTTCAAGGATGAATAATGGGTTCAAATTAGTCAAAAAACAAACACACGAATCACAAGGGTTCAATTAAAGCAATGCATGAGTCAAGTCAGACTCAGATTGTCAGTTTGCAATGTCTATGTGGTGTGATTGTTCAAGATCCCTTCCAGTTCTAAGACACACTGGGAGAGGCAGCAGCTTCTGGCTGAAAGGCATGAAACCATCGATCACTCCTCTTAATGGAAACACCTCACCTCTAATTCCATTAGAGAGTCTTCACTGGTAGCAGAGGGCATTGCTGTCCTAAGCTTCCAGGTCCTTCCTTGTGCCAAGGAGCTGGGATGGCTGAGCCCTCCTGCAGTGACAGATGTGCAGTGGATGCAGGAGAGAGAGAGTAGCAGACCTGAATTTAGTTATGGAAATCTATGGGTATGCTTTAATAAGACACTGACATAAACCTGTCACAACTGCCAAGTGTGGGAAATTTTCATTTTTGGTGCTATATTTGGGAAGAAAGAGAGAAAGAACAAAAAAGGAGAGAGAGAGAGAGAGAGAGAGAGAGAGAGAGAGAGAGAGAGAGAGAGAGAGAGAGAGAGGAAATACTGAAGAGTCGGTTCATCTTTGAAACATTTCAGAAACACATCAGAGGTTCCTGGGCTCCTTGCTTCTGCCTGCCACACAGAATTTGCATTGACAACGTGTGCCCAACTCCAGCAGCCCACACAACGCCGCTCAGGAAAGGAGAAAGCTGAAGTTTCAAGGTTGACGTTTCCTAACGAGAGCTCAGAGCCAGGGAGCTTTCCATCAGTACCTGCCAGCTCTCTCAAACGAGTTCACCCTCTCTCTTTGCCTCACAATCTTCCTTCTGCTGCCTGGTGCCAGAATGAGACAAAAGGTGACCCAGGCTGGCTGATGTTTGACAACTGGTGGCAGAGGGATCCAGAGTGGTGGCATTTTCCTCTTGATCAGGTGGTGGGTTGTGAAGTGCTGTGCCCTGTTTTAACTCTGTGCACTATATAACTATGTACACTTTATACGTGTGTGTGTGTGTTAATTTTAGTATCTGAAAAGCTCTCATTCAGGAAATGGAAATGAGGACTTTTTTTCCTTTGTTGTTGTTTTTCTTTGTCTTGTTTATCTGTCTTTAGGAAAGTAAGAGAAGCACAGAAATGGAGAGACAAAGGGTGAACAGATGCAGCAGTGGCGCTCACTAGATATGATGTTGGAAATGAACTATACAATCTGAGGGTGGGGATGGGAGGGAAAAACTGGGAGGGAACAGGGAAGGGGTGCCATTGTCTAAAAAAAATGGACTCATTACCTGACCTATGTAACTAATCCCTCTGTACATAATCTTTGTAATAACAATAAATAAGTTTAAAGAAGCCCTCATCTTAGGCTAGGTGCTGGTGGCTCATGTCCATAATCCTAGTTATTCAGGAGGCTGTCATCTGAGGATCACAGTTCAAAACTAGCTCAGGCAGGAAAATCCACAAGAGTCTCAGCTCCAACAATTAATCATCAAAAAGCCAAAAAGGGAGATCTGACTTATATGGTAGGCTGTCACTCTTGAGTGAAAAAGCTAAAGAGACAGGCCCTAGACTCTAAATTCAACACACACCCACACACGCACACACACGTCTCATCTTCATTTTGTAGGGCTGGGATCTTCATGACCATGGCTCCCTTGATCATGATACCCATATGGGGATCTTTGGCATGAGAGGAATAGGAAGGAAACCAAGCCAGTACCATGAGATTGTAGGCAAGATCTTAATCTCTTTGAGACTTCAGCTTGAAAGAGAGCAGAGAAAGTAGTGGATGAGACTATAAAGTGTTGTACCCATTTTCTGGAGGTGGCCATGGATACAGTTTCAAAAAATGTTTTCCTCCTGCCATAAGGTGTGTGTGGCCCATTCCAGTGGTCAATTCGTCCCAAATTGTGCTGAGATATTCGTGTAGCTGGCACCATTAATTTTGTGCAAATCGTCTAGCTTTATAGTTGTTCTGGGACTTACAACAGAGTGAAGAATTGGGCTATGATCACAGTTGAAAGAACAGAAGTGTTAGGCAGAGAAATCATGTACCATCTCCAATGGGCCTAGTGTTGCAGTTACTTCACAAACAATCAACGTGTCTACAGGGAGAGTTGAGTAGAATTGGGCTCAAAGGTCAAGGTAGAAAAGGAGACAGATACACAATGAAGACAGAGATGCTGAACCTTTTTATTCCATTTTAATCATCCATCAGACATCTGTAGGCCCAAGTGGCATCAGTATTTTCTGCAAAAGTAGCATTTAACGTGCTGCAGAAAAATCTAGGCCACTGTTATCATAATCCACGTGTCAAAGGTTTTATCTGCTGCAAAGCTTGCGGGAAACTGATAGGGTAATGTATTGCTTACCAGTGTGATGTCAAAATTTGTAATTTTTGCGGTGAATTAAGATCAAGTGAAGCTAAGGGTGTATTTAGGGTTCCCCTTGGTAACATCAAAGAAGAGTGATTTATTATGATGGGACTGTGATTCTGCTCTGACAGACTGCCTGCTGTCTGAGTTGATTCTGGGGACTGACAAAGGAATTTTATGCATTGATGATTTTCTTGCTAATAGTATCCATAGGGCTGGAGTTACCAGAGGAAGCTTTTATTTCCCCCCTTTTCCCTTCCTACTTTCCCATTTCTCCCTCCTTCCCTATTTCCCCTATGTCTTAGTCATCTTACATCAGTGCTGCTCTTGTATTTATTCTGCCTGATGTGTCTGTATGATGAAAATACCACGTAGCCATGCTCTCTGCATGTCTCTTTCCCATCTTTGCCTGGCACTGACATGTTGAATACTTAAAACCAGTCACAGAAGTCACAAGTCTTACAAATCAGGCATTTCTTCCCAACATGTGAGCTGGCTGTAACAAATTTACCTCTGCATCACTGGGGATGGGAGGTGGGGGGGAGTGATGATCAACTACCACTCGAGTTGATCAGTGTCTTGAAGCTGAAGAAAATGAACCATGGAGATTCATCACATTCATCCTTCTATCTTCCCACATGCTGAAATGGTCTATGCTGAAAAGTTGAAAGAAATGATTCCCTTTGAATACAGGAAAGAGGCAGTTTTGTGGAATCAGACGAGCAGGGAAGACTTAGGGTGCAAAAGGCAAGAGCCATGGTCATAAGACCAGGAGAGGTGGATTTCTTGACCAGCTCCTAATGAGCTGTGAGACTTGAGGGAGTCCAGTAAGGTACCCGTGTTCCATCATCCCTACAACATAGTCTGCAGTTAAAGGTTTATGGTATTCATGGTTATTCAGTGAGTGAGATGAATTAAGAGTATGGATGGTGATAACATTACAGAGGACTGTAAAACAAAGGATTTCGATTTCACTGCTAATTTTCAATTGCTTCCAGGGAAAGAAGTTCCTTTGAGAGATTGTATCTCAGAAGTATTTTTTTTTCCTTCCTCTGGAATCATTATAAATTTCTTGGCTCATGGTAATGGATCTTTTGGGGGAGAGACTTAGTTGTCATTGTTGGAACATACAAGTTAAAAAGTGTAGGTTACATGTGGGTACCAGTGGCTCAGATCTGACATCCTAGCTACTCAGGAGGCTGGGATCTGAGGATAGTGGTTTGGAGCTAGGAAAATCTGTATGACTCATTTCTAATTAACTGCTAAGAGACCAGAAGTGGAGTTGTGGCTCAAGTGAGCTAGTCTTAAGCAAAAATGCTCAGATGCAGTGCTCAGGCACTGAATTTGAGCCCCCATACAAAAAAAAAGTGAAGACTACCAAAAAAGTAGAAAAATATATCACCTGATGAAATGAATACATAAAACATGCTACAATACAATATTATTTGACCATAAAAAGGAATAAAGTACTGACAAATGCCATGGTATGGACAAGCCTTAAAACAATTAAACTAGGTGAAACAACCTGGCCATAAAGACCCTATTGTTTGATTTCATATATGTGAAATGTTTAGAATAAACAAATCTATCTATATATAGAAAATATCTAGAAATATCTGGCAAATCTATAGAGATAGCTAAGGGATAAGGGATTTCTTTTCATGATGATGAATGTATCATACCATGAATTGTGGTAATAGCTACCTTACCCTGTGAATATTCTAAGACTGTTGAGTTGTACATTTTTTTCCATGGCAAATTTTGTAGTATATGAATCACAAAGCTGTCAAATAAGTCAAGATTGCCTGGTGTAAATTCTGGTTTAATTTGCTTATCAGCTGAGGGACTTGTGGCAAGTTTTCTTACATTATCTGCTTATTTCCTCATCCTTAAGATAGGAACAAATATGATCTTTCCTCACGAGAGTTGATTTAATCTTCATATAGCAAACATCAAAATGTAGTGTCCTATACATAAAGTGAAACGACTGTTTGCTATTATCATGCTCCTATTAGAGTGGAAGAAATTAGTCATGGGGATTGATGGAAAAAGTGTATGGATGCTTGTCTTTCACTATTTAATCATGGCCTGAGGAGGTGAACATATAGTCAAAGAGATTTAGACAATACCAGAGCAGTTGACTGAACAATGACACCCAAAAGACTCATGCATGTCTTATAGCCTGTGTATATGACCCTATTTGGCAAAATGGTGTTACAGATGTCATGAAGTCAAGGATATTTGGTTAAGATCATTCTAGATAAACCCAGTGGGCCTAAGTCCATGGCACATATCTCCACTAGATAAAGGAAGAGGGATAATAGATGCATGGAGGACCATAAAAAGATGGAGCTTCAAACCAAGGGATGACAGGAGGCTTTCAGGGTGGAAGAAGCAAGGAAGGCTTCTCCCCTAGAGCCCTTGGAGGGAGAGCAGTTTGGTTGTTACCATGATTAAGGGCTTCTGGCCCCACTTGGAGAAGGTTGAATTTCTGTTGTTTTAAACCACCAGCTTTACGGCAGCCCTGGGGAAACTTCACACAGCGAAAGGTCAAGCCTCTCCAAATGACTCTGGTAACAGCAGTCTGGGAGCTCTCCCTCCCCATTTCCCATCAAAGATAAAATAATCTTCATGAAGAAAGCCAAGTTCTACTCATCTATTAGAAAGAGAATGATACTGTGCCATTTGTAAGGAAATAGGAAGACTTGTAAAAAAATTATAAGGTAAATTAGCCCCAGAGAAACAAAGATTGAATGGCTTTCTTCATTTGCAGTAGATAGAATATACCTATATACCTATAAGTAAACACACTGAGTAGTATGCAAGTGGTTACAAATGATTAATTGAAGTCTAATTGACTCTATGGAGAGCTCAACTGAGAATCTTCTAGAAAGACTAGGTCACAGCCCCATAAAATCAACTCTAGGAAATGGGGACATGCAATATGGAGGATGTCAGGTGTGAGCCACTGGTACCCATACGTAACCTACACTTTTTAACTTGTATGCTCCAACAATGACAACTAAGTCTCTCCCCCAAAAGATCCATTACCATGAGCCAAGAAATTTATAATGATTCCAGAGGAAGGAAAAAAAATACTTCTGAGATACAATCTCTCAAAGGAACTTCTTTCCCTGGAAGCAATTGAAAATTAGCAGTGAAATCGAAATCCTTTGTTTTACAGTCCTCTGTAATGTTATCACCATCCATACTCTTAATTCATCTCACTCACTGAATAACCATGAATACCATAAACCTTTAACTGCAGACTATGTTGTAGGGATGATGGAACACGGGTACCTTACTGGACTCCCTCAAGTCTCACAGCTCATTAGGAGCTGGTCAAGAAGAAGAGGTGGGTGGAAGGGAGTGAGAACGGTGAATGCTGTAGCATAATCGAGATGCATTCTATTCATAAACTGCTTTGTTATGCAGCACCTCATTGGTATAACTACTCAAGTTTCTCCTTGGAGCCCAACGTTCTCTCATCTCCCAAAGGCTCCTTCAGATCTTTGCTCTCCTGGTTCAGGCAGCCTTTTCCCAAGAACAGTTGGAGCTCCTCTTCCCCTAGGTCTGTTTCCCTCTGTGTACTTTTCTCTTTCTCTTCTGGCTTCTCTAAAGTACTTTCTATTGGTGCCTCACACTTTACTGTTTCCTCATGTGCTATTAACCTTTCCTGCTTGTTTTTGCAGAATGATGTCTTTACATCTACAGTTAGCTTGTTGAATATAAGGAATCTATTTCTTCAGATTTTGCTGCATTCCTTAGCAGTGTTAGACACATAGTAGATGTATTGATAAAATGACTTTCCGTAAGTTAGTAAAACAAGGTGTATCCAGCTGATCTGAAATGTTAGAACTTTTTTTTTTCTGAGAGTACACTTTAAACTCAGAGCCTCCCATTATCTCTGTTTGCTCACTCAAATGGTGCTCTACCACTTGAGCTATACCTCTAGTTTGGATTTTTGCTGATTTCTTTTCAGATAGAGTCTATTAAACTTTTCTGAATAGTCTGGTTTTGACCTTAACTGCCTGAATAGCAAGGGTAACAGATACGAGGTACTGGTGTTCAGGTCTTTACTGATCTTTGTTTTTCTTCCATACTATGTCCTAGGGATCAGCCTAGGGAGAACTCATACTGTGTTTAATCAATTGGCAGTCATCTTGTCACAGGAAAAGAAGACTGATGGAAATTGGGATGGATAACTGATACAAATGTCCACAGCAAAGTTGGGTTCAATCACAGGTTTTAAACATTTCCTTTCTCTTTTCCTTTAATTATGTCAGTTTCCCACATCTCAGGGGAAGCATCACATTTATTTGTCATCAAGATGGAGTGGTTGTAGGCTCAAGTTGCAGATATAATTGTTAAGTTAAATTGAAGTGTCAGGAGCTCAAAGGAAGCTTCTGTCTTGATTGGAGCTTGCTTCATTCAACAAGCAGAACATATCTTGATATGGAGGAAGAGTTAGTCTTCACTTAAAAAAAAAACTACTTTGGAGAAGAGGACTGAGTGTCAGGCCTGTATCTATTTCTTTTGACACATGGTTCACCGGGAAACTATTATTGCTGAGTTTTTCTGGTATTGGACAACCACTGTTTCATTAAGTGACTTCTCAGGTCTGGATAGCAAGGGGTTAGATGAGCTGTCAGAAATTTCATAGCAGCAGAAAATAGAAAACTCTTATGGTTTTCTTTATTTCTTATCACTAAATCCTATTACATACCGGTAACAACTCTCTGGGCAGAGCATTTTTAAGGTTTTTATTGTGTCCCCTAGTTGTTAGCCAACTGACCTTTGGTCCCAAGCTTTCTTGTTCCTCACAAGTTAGTGTTTGTCATTCTGTAGGAGACATATTGTAATTTTCAAATGGGGCTTTCATTTCATTGTGATTTTATTTTTTACTCCATTTTTAGAAATGCACATTTCTATGCACAGCAATGCTTATCAGACATTCATCCCACAGTCCCTATATGAATATAGTTTCATTTCTTTGATTATATCATACTTACTCCTTCTGTGACATGTGGCATTTCTACAGGGACTTAAGGTGACTGCAGGCCTCTTTGAAAAGAAGTGCTATCTGGTCAGTCTGCTCTTGGGCTCAGGCACTTGTCTGTGTACAACTCTCTCAAGTGAAGTACCTCTCTTTAAAATTTAAAAGGGGTTCTCTTGATGTGAGTCTTTAAATGAAAGCTTAAAAAGGAGATGAAAATGACTGTATGGAATAAATGATATTAAAAGTCATAATTACAAGGGCTACAATACATATAGGAGTTAAGAATGACATTTCTTTTTTTTCATATATTTTTTATTGTAATTAATAGAAGGGTTACATGGTATTTGCCAGATAGATGGTGCATTAATTCCCATACATTGATACCCTTTCACATGTCTTGGTCCCCATTTCCCTCCTCCCACCCCCACCCCTCATCTTAAGACCTACATGGAGTGTGCTTCAAAACCAGTGCTATGTGCTTTGATCTATGCAGCTAGTCCTGCACTGACTCCCCTCTCTGCCTTGCTCCAGGATGGACTTCAGTCCCCATCTCTGCTCCTAGTTTCTGAGAGCAAAGCCAACACCAATCACATTGGTTATAGATGACAGATCTGTTTTGATAATAAAAGACCCGATCTTCTTTTCCCTCTCATCCATCCTTCCTTCCTTCCTTCCTTCCTTCCTTCCTTCCTTCCTCCCTCCCTCCCTCCCTCCCTTCCTCCCTCCCTCCCTCCCTCCCTCCCTCCCTTCCTCCCTCTCTCCCTCCCTTATTTCCTTCCTTTCTTCCTTCTTTCCTCCCTCCCTCCCTCCCTCCCTCCCTCCCTCCCTCCCTCCCTCCCTCCCTCCCTCCCTCCCTCCCTCCCTCTCTTCCTTCCTTCTCTCCTGTCTTCCCCCCCCCCAAGAGCTTAGAGAATAAAGGAACAATGCTCAAGGCAGGTCGGAGAACAACTGAATGTTGAATATTTAATATCAGTGATTTTTTTTACCAGTCATGGGGCTTGAACTCAGGGCCTGAGCACTGTCTTGAGCTTTCTCAAGGCTAGCACTCTACCACTTGAGCCATAACACTACTTCTGGCCTTTTCTGTGTATGTGGTACTGAGGAATCCAACCCAGGGTTTCATGCATGCTAGACATAGGAGAAAAAGAATGTCCCTCAGGATTCTTAGAGGGACCCTTATTATAAAAGACACGAATAAGAGAAAATCAATAAGAAGTATACTAATATGTACTTTTTGTAAGTACATGGGAGGTGCCCAGACAATGAATTGCTCCCAAGGTGATAACTTTCAATTTTAGCTTATAGGAATCATCAACAAAGAACAGAAAGTTTTATAGGCAGGTAACAAGGCAAAAGAAAGACTTTGAATTTCTAGATGCAGCATGAGGGGGAACAAATAAATGTTATATGGTAGAAGTGACAACATGTTCTTTCTACAATGAGGTGATAAATAAAAAAAAAAGACTGTTGTCTCGTAGTAACCTTTACATACTGAAAGATAGCTAGTAATAGTAAAGATGGATAGTGCAGATGCTTCTGGTACCATCTCTAGAGGTGAAAGGTCTAAAGATATTTTCACTAGTTAACCTTTGTCCTCCCTTGTAATGAAGGGGTCAGACAAGGTTCTTCTTTCTTTGTAAATCTCTTACTGGGCTTTAAGGCAGAGCATTCCTGTATTTGCTTCATAATTGCCTTCAACTTTCCCTCACTGATTTTGTCCTCCATCCAAGGCATCTGACACATAACTGACTCTTGCTTTCTCTAGTTTTCTTTCCCCCTTACCTGCCAGACTTAACCCTTAAGTAAAGCATTCTTTTATCATTCCTTATCTGGTTTATTTTTCATCTCAGAGATCTTATGCTAACGATACACCATAGTGGCTTATTTTTTGCATTATAACAAACTTAAACATTCCGTATCATCATCTCTTGTGTTCCTGGTACACTGCTGCTTCCTATTGTGTTTCTCATCCTGCAGGGATTGGATATGAAAACACATCTGAAGGAGGTGAGGCTGGAATGTTCATGGCTGCAATGTGTTTTTCACGGTATAATTTAGCTACAGCTGCAGGCCTAAGAGGGAATACTGAAAGAAGTTTGGTAGACTTCATTTAGGATTCCTTTATCCATCTTACTTCACAATCCAACAAACCATTATTCTAGGACTTTTTCCTTTCACACTGCCAGATAATATGGAGGGGTGGGGACTACCTCTCTTTAAACATTCATGCTCATTCTCAGCAATCCTGGGTGATAAAACAAATGGTAGTAGTATCCTTACTTTACAGAGCAAAGAAGAAACCGCAGAAAATAACTAGAGCTTTAATAGTCATCATTTTAATTCCTTCTTCCTATATGTTCCCACATCATTTTTCTTTTTCACCAATGAACCACATGTTTAATTTAATTATTGGCAGCTTACAGATGAAGCAACTGATCTGAGGAAAATTTAGTTGCATGGACTAAAGGGAGGGATGGCATAAGCAAATATACTTTTCAAAGTTTTTTCCAGTGCATTTCCTAATATTCTTCTATCGTATTTAAAGAAGACTACTGAGAATGAAATTTAAATGTGGATTTGACCAACATTTAAGTTACATGTATAAAAATGCTTGCTAACAATCATTTAAATTAAACAAATAAAAATGCTTTTTTCAGGGATGAGTGAAGCAGGGTACTGGTGGCTCACATCTGAAATCCTAGCTATTCAGAGGGCTGAGATCTGAGGATGACAGGTAAACAAATCTGAGAGATTCTTAGCTCCAATTAAGCAGCAAAAAGCCTGAAGGGAAGATGTGACTCCATTAGTAGAGCATCAGCTTTGAGTAAAAAACAACTACACCTGTCTGATCAATTCTAGTTGGAATTTTAACATGGAACATAATCTTTAGGAGAATTGTACATGTGTGGCTTGAAAGCTTACTGCCTGGAATGGGGAACAGCATTCCAGATGGCCTCCCATGATTTCCCCCTACTGGAGTACATACCCTTGTGCAGAAAACCCTGCACACATTGTACTGGGGCTGGTCTTTGTGATCAATAGCATATGATAGAAGTGTTGTTCCATCCTTTCCAAAAAAAGATTATGGCTTATGTCTTGGGTACACTTGGATTTGAGACTAGGTGAGATCACTCTTCCTTAAACTTGCATCAAGACACCTCCCTGGCCTTACCGGAGTCTCTGCATCACCTCCTTCCTTCCTTCCTTCCTTCCTTCCTTCCTTCCTTCCTTCCTTCCTTCCTTGGATCTGTGTGGGGGACATTGATTGTGAACATCTTTGTGCATAGGATCACATGACTAGGATCTGAAGTCTCTGATCAATAGCCAGGGAGAAATCAGTGTTTGGAAAGCAACAACAACAACAGCAACAAACTATGTAAATGACCCAGGAGGGGAATTTGTCAGTCCAAGGTAGGCCCTCAACTTTTCACAACTTCAGACCCATGAAACTGAGCCAGCACCAGCCAACTAAGCTACTTCCAGCTTCCTGACAACAGTTCAGGCTGGGACATTTGTGGTTTAAGATTTTTTCCTCTTCTACTTATTTCTTGGAAAGCTGCAGATTTCTATTAGTATGAATTGCTGGGGCAGATTATCGGCAGATCAATCTGTCACGAAGGCCTTCTGAAGTAAGGGGTTGTATCATATTGTACATTCTCTTGTTTAATCCATGAGAACATGAGGATTTTTCTGGAGCGTAGACATGAATGTTCTATAATCATCTCACCTTCTTCGCTGTGCCCTAACTCCCTTCCATCTGGGCTTTCCATGAACTCTTCTTTTTATCAAGTGTAAGATACCAAGATGACAAAAAAGAACCATCAACACTCACATTCATTTCCTGTCAGAAAATGGCTTTTGTGTTTCAACATACTGAGCTTAGTGTCTGTGTCTTGCTAGTGGAGCCATCTCTCTTGAACTCTTAATTTGGCAAGTTGGTTC
The DNA here is from genome assembly GCF_031878675.1 of Megascapheus bottae. Lineage (NCBI taxonomy): Eukaryota > Metazoa > Chordata > Mammalia > Rodentia > Geomyidae > Megascapheus > Megascapheus bottae. Next base: position 39,628,330 of record NC_143523.1, read on the forward strand.
ACCCCCACAACTGGACTAGATTTTCTGTTTTCACTCCAATGTCCAGTGAAATTACAAAGTCCCTTCTGCCTCCAAAGGTGCTGTGAACCAGGTGAGAATGGACTGGGTCTGCAGTAAAGTCCTGGGGTCACCCTGAGAGCATGAGGCAGGATAATATTTCTCTTAGAGGAGCTGAATTTTGAGAGCCTGGAGGGCAGAGACTGAACTTTATTGGTCTTAGGTCTCAGATTTGTTCCTGTACTTGGAAAATGAGCAATAGACTGATGTTGCCTAACCCCCCCCCCCAAAAAAAACCCACTGTGCTTATTGTATGCATTTTGTATCTGTTTCTGATATTTCAGTTGTAGGAGAGAAGAACATGAGTGATTTGTTTTTTGTTGGTGGAGAGAACTTGAACTCTGGGCCTGGGCGTTGTCCCTGAGCTCTTTAGCTCAAGGCTGGAGCCACAGTGACACTTCCGGTTTTCTAGTGGTTAATTGGAGATAAGGGTCTCATGGACTTTAGTGCCCGGGATGGCTTTGAACAGAAATCCTCAGATCTCAGCCTTCTGACTAGCTAGGATTATAGGTGTGAGCCTCTGTGCCCAGCTAAGAGTGATTTCATTTTTTAAGGACTCCTCCTTCTAGATTGGAAGTAAGACAAAGCCATCATCAAAGCAGAAAGCAAAGGCTTTCCCATTGTAATAATAAGAACAGAATTTGAATAATTGCACAAAAGAACAGGAGAAAAGAACCAAACAGAAGACATGCTATTCTAATTAGAGCTTTCAGGCCAGGTAACACCCCAAAGTTGTCACCCTAGAAGCCTCTTGCTGTAAGGCCAGGCTTAGATTTATGACAGCTGAGTTCCATAAGATATGATTGCACCTGTTTACATCAGGGGCTTCTTTCCCTTAATTTACGAGTTTGCCTGTGTACTAAATCGCGAAAGCATTCTGCACACTTTTCAATGAAAACATTTGACTTCCTTCCAAACAGAAGCACATAGTGAGTAGTCACTCTTCTCTCTCCCAAACGCCATCTGAGCCACTTACATCTTTTCTGTGCTTTCTTTCTCTAAGAATCCTTTCCTTTCTTCTCCATCTTTTTTTTTTTTTTTTTAAATTTTGGATTCTAGAGTCATCCACCCAAGTTTAATTGCTCAGTACCTTACTAAGTGTGTGTGAATTCTCTTGGGAGCACTTAAGGGCTTCTTAATGTAAGGCTGAGTCTGGACGAGTTTCAAGTGAGTGGATAATGCAGCTTGGCAGGGAATAAGGGAAGCTGTTTATCCTTTAGAGGTGCCAGGATGGTATCACCGTCAGATCAGCAAATCTGAATAGTCTGGAACGTTGGGAAATAAGCAATGTCTTGTTGATGATGCGGGTAGTATTGCAGAATATGTGCTAATTGCTTAAGCGTTTTTTAAATTTCTAAACATATCACTCTATGGGGGCATTGATTAGAAAAAGAAAAGCTGAAGAGTGATAGAAGCTGCAATAGAAATACAGGCAGAGGAAAATATGAAGAAATGATCATTATCATCTTTTTTAAGGTGGTAGTGTTCCTCTCTGGTCAGTGTCAGCCCTGTCATGGTTATGTGTGTCCAGTGTCCCCGGGAATTGTATTAACTACTTTACACACACTCCCTCACTTTTGTTGTTTTGTTTTCATGGTGCAAGTGCTTGAACCCAGGACCTTCACATGTGAGGCAAACATTCTACCATGGAGTATAACTCAAATCCCCTTATCTTGGGTTTATATACCTCAAGCCCAAACCAAGTTGATATTGATTGAGATGCGTTGTACCCATAAAGTGACATATTAAATTGAAACCCCTTTGTACAAATACATAAAGTTAACACATACAATTACTACCATTACTATTTTTAAAAGCCCACAGAACCACAAAATAGGTACTATAGTTCTTATTCTACCTTTGAGGAAACATGCTTAATGAGATAAGAGACTTGCCCTTAGGATCCCAAGCATGATATGCTGTAGTTGAGACCTGAAGCTGGTATTTATCTGCTCAAGGCTCATATTCTCATTTAATACATTAATATAAATATAGTCACCATTAATATATATGTAGACTCAATGTTGGAAATTATTTTGATTGTACAGGATCACTTTCTTTAATATAAGAATGTATTTGTGGGGGCCGGGAGTTTGGCCTAGTGGTTAAAGTGCTTGCCTAGCATGCACAAAGACCCGGGTTCGATTCCTTGGTGCCACATACATAGAAAAAAGCCGGAAGTGGTGCTGAGGCTCAAGTGGTAGAGCTCTAGCCTTGAGAAAGTCCAAGGACAGTGCTCAGGCCCTGAGCTCAAGTCCAGGACTGGCAAAAAAAAAAAAGAATGTATTTGTGTACTTGGTTGCATTGTGCTGTTGGCAGAGTACAATATGGAAATGGGCAAATGCCTGTGGCTCATGCCTGTAATCCTAGCTACTCAAGGGACTGAGATTGGAGGGTTGTGGTTTCATGGTAGCCCAGGAAGAAAAGTCCATGAGACTCTTATCTCTTATTAAACACAAGAAACCCCACAAAATGCAACAAAACAAATCAGCAACAACAAAAATACAGAAGTGGAGCCAAAGCTCCACTGTGGTTCAGCACTAGCTGAAGTTTGAGGACAGTGCCCAGGCCTTCGGTTCAAGCCCCATTTCCAGTACTAAAAATATAAAAAAGAAAGAAAGAAAAAAGGAAAGAAGAAAGAAAGAAATGGGCTACACTATTAACCTAAGCTTGGAAAGGCAGGCTTCATCCATAGAGATTAAGAAGGCCTCTCCTTACTATCCTGATAATGAGTTCTAAAGTAATATCCTTGATCCAGGTCACGTCTGAATGGAGAATGTCAGTGAGCTGAAGGCATTTGACTCAAGGAAAGTGGTTCTGACATTTATCTTCAATTGTAGCAAGGTGTTTAGACTCTGGTTGAGTAGTAATGATGATGCTTCTCATTGTGTGGAGGCCAGAAATTAGACTTAGAAGGTCAAGCTGAGGTGGCGGGGAGGGTCTGTATTCTGCTAGTCAAACTCAAGTTGAAGTAATGGTGGCTCCTGTAGCATCTTGGCTTTTCATTGTACTAATTATCCTCATTATTGCATGCATTTTCTATACTTACAGCAATGACTTTTCACTTGCTTTGTCTGCCTTTATTCCTTCAAGAAAAATTATTCTAGAAAGGGCCAATTTGTATCCTGTAACATTGAGAAGGAAAAAAAAGTTTATACCCAGAAAGAAGATGAAGCTTCTTTCTAAATTATTGGTACATTGGTGTCCATGTTATTCTTCTTAGAGACCATGTTATTCTTCTTAGAGTTCAGGAAAAAGCACAAGAGTAAGAATGACAGTAGTAAGGGACAAGCCTCTGTGGCGGTCATCAAACTATTCCCCAGTATCCCAGTTCTGTCCTTCGATGCACAAAGTGGGATCACATTTACCCTCTCTCTTCTTATGATAAAAGCCTTATACTAACCAAAGAAACATGGGTAGAGGTTTCCTGTAACCTTCAAAGAACCAATGAGTGCTTTGAATTCTTCCTTCTGCCTGCCACAGTGATTATATAAGGGTCTGTCAACTTTCATCCCTGAGTATGAGAAATTGGGACAAGAGCCCCTAGTTTATCTCTGAAATTTCCCTTCCTTTTAGGTTACCTTTATCTGTGTCCCCTAATACCACTATAGTCCCTAGAAATTGAATACCACCCTAGTGGCATCTGTATGTCAGAAAAGTAGAGACATTATTTTTGTTTGTATACTATTTTATTAAAATACAATTTATTTTTACTAGTTTTATTTGCACATCAATAAAAATAAAGATCCACACTATCTCTTGAAAGATCCACATTATTTCTTGAAAGCTGCCACTTTCAAGAAATTTAACTCTGAATGAAAGAGAAGACATACGCTGTAAGACTCTGGGAATGTGAAGTGTTGAATGCTACCTGTGGCTCTGCTGGCATGTAGCTGCGAGCTGGGGAGTGTCATCCTTCTTCAAGGAATGACATTCTTGCACAGTTTTCTGATGCTGAGAGTTGATGGTTTTAAGGTCAGTTGAAGGAAATGCTAAGAAGAGCACAAGGTAAATAAATGGAAATGGGACAGAACATAGAAGGAAAAGGCTGAGTGGTGGTGTGGGGAAAAGAGAGATGAAAATAAGAGAAAGGCAAAGGGAAAAAACAAACATTTATCAAAAGCCTCCTATGTGCCAGTGATTATGAGTTTATGATTATGTGCTTATGAGAAGCACTTTTTATGTATTTGTGCTCTCTAATTCAATTTTCATCCCAGTCTCATGAGACTATGATTATTTCCTTTATTTTATAGAAGAGGAAAATGAGCTTAGAGTACAATTAGTCACTCACAGTCAGCTTTGTAGGGAAAGGCTTAGCTGAGCTGGAGTTGTGAGCAAGGTCTGTGCTTCTGCAATCCCTTGAACCAGGCAGTGCTGTGTGGCAGGTAGGTGACGAGAATCACACCCAGAAGGACATTTGAGCTGTGAAGATTGGGAATTGTCTTTTGGCAAGTTTGTTGGTTTTTGTCATTTTAGACCTGCTCATTACATTTTTTTTATTGTTCTTATAAAGGTGATGTACAGAGGGGTTGTGGTGATATAAGTCAGGTGAAGAATACATTTATTTTTGGACACTGTCAACCCCTCTTCTCACTCTCTGCTCAAATTTTTAAAACTTAAAAGATGTCAGCAGTAGGAATTTAGCCAGAAATTGTCCAGTGAACATGATATGTTAATTGCAAAACAGAACCTGGGGATTGGTTAACTTTGGCTTTGGATTGATTGGAGGCGGTCTTTTGAAGATCTCAAAGGCAAAAATGACAGAGCAGAGGTATGTTCTGGTCCTGAATTTAAATACCAGGCTTGGAAAATACAGACGAATAAAAATCAAGGGGGAGAAAATCATACAGAATGAAGAACTTGTTTTCTTCACTATGGATGCGCTGAAATGCACCTAATATCCAAGAGTCATTGTGAAACCTAAGAACAAGATGTGCCATTATCTGAATTTGCTTTTTCCCAAGTCTGAATCATTTTTTGTCTCCAAAGTATTTATAATATTTTGTATTCTCTTATCAAGTACTGTTACTTAGTTCATATTCTCAATTCCTTTTTTCAGACAATATTTGACTAAAATGCCAGAAATTGTTTAATACCTTTCTCTATTATAACCCAAACAAAGCAATCTGGGTACCTTTTCACACTTATTTCTTGTAAACCTACTGATATTAACTTTGGATTTCTAAATAACAGACAATACAAAGCATTAATGTTTGCTTATTAATTTAAAAAATCAAGGGGGAGAGAGAATGGGAGAGGGAGAATTAATGATGAGGCAGTGGGCAGGTTTAGTTGTCTAGTAAAGATTACACCACCAGAACACTGATTCTTAGTTTCTGAGTTTGGCTTAAAGTCAAAAGTTGAATCAGGCATCTGCTTAATGAGTAAGAAAATATTGATTAAAAGCTCCAGACTCCCTTGGCTCTCCAGCTTGGAATCTCACTGCTTTGATAGCGCAAATCAATATCCTCTTGTGAAGGCTTAAGCTCTGATTTGTGAAGTAGGAATTGCACCAGGGTCCAATAAGAACTGCCATCCAGCAGAGAAACTGCAGTGGGCATCGGCTCGAGGCAAGCACATTTACCATTTGGGCAGCTTTGATTCAGGGCTGGAAGCCCTGGGCCAGGGCTCTCAGCAGCTTCACAAATGACCTCCTGCTACAGACTGACTAGGAAGGGATCTGGCTCTACGTCTGGGTTTTCTTCACTTTATCTACGGGTGTGGCTAGATCCTCATAGAACATGAGCATCGTGGACTTCGACTACAAGCTGGACCTGGAGTGTGTTTGCTATATTTGTTGCAGATCCATTGGCCTCACCCGGCCTTACATTGACTTTTCCATTTGGTGGAGAGGGCCTAAAATGGAATAGATCTATCTAGGGGTAGAGGTACACACATCTCTTTTGTTCTTACTCACTGGAATTGAAGGTAGACTGGGAAATGAGCATCCATTTTTGGAGTTAAAAAGACCTGTGAGTGTGAAGAAATCATTTAACCTTGCTGAGCTGTTGGTCTTGACTATGAAGTGTACCTCACAGTGGATTCTAGCTCCTACACAGTTGTAGATGTTTAGTGGAGTGCCTCCTGCATAAATTGTGTACTATCATAAATCCAATAATTATCCATATGCCACGACTTAATCTGCCTCTAGTGACTGCCTTTAGAGATCATGAGTGTCCTCTTCCCATGCAGACATTGTAGGAAACCAAAATGGTGGCCCCGTAGTCATTACTCCAAGTCTTTCCTAATCCTAAACCCACAGAGCCACAAAGACGAGTTGTGAGTATCCCTTACTTGTGGTGATTCAATTCATAAGTCTAGATGTGTGTGTGTGTGTGTGTGTGTGTGTGTGTGTGTGTTTGTATATTAATATTGGAGCTTAAACTCAGTGAGTGCCTAGGCACTGTCCCTCACCTCTTTTTGTTTTGGCTCAGGGCTAAACACTCTACTACTGGATCCATAGTTTCACTTTTGGCTTTTTGGAGATAAAAGTCACACAAGCTTTCCTGCTAGGGCTGGCTTTGAGCTGCATGAGACACCAGCACTTAACTCTAGATTTATTTGTTATAAGCAAAACCCTGCTTTGGAAACAATGCAATTCCTTCTATACTGAGACTACATCTTGTCTTTCCTTGTCCAAATTTTATAGAACCTTCTGCAAAGTAACGTAGCCTTTTGAAGAATCTGCAAACTGCTAAGTATTAATGGCTTCTCATATTCCAGATCTGTGAGTACATTAATGATCTACAAAGTCCTACAGCAGTATTGCCCTACAATAATCTGAGGACAGACTACTGGATATAGGCCACACATTTGAGCAGACTACATTAGACAGGATTCTCTACAGAAATAGGCCAAAAGTATACATGGAAATATGTTATATTTGTTATAAAAATTAGGTCATGAGATTATAGAGGTTTAGAAGTCCTCAGTTGTCTTCAAGTTGTGTTCAGTGAGATGGTTGAGACTGATGTCCTGGTTGAAATATATAGGCAAGAAGGAAAAAAAGGTGAATTCTTTCTCTGACTTTCTCAATTTATACTCTCAAAAGATTGAATGATGCCTACCAGTGGTGGACAGGGCAGTCTAGTTTACTGAATCCACACATCCAAGGGATAACCTAGTTTTCAAACACCCTCGCAGATATTGCACTCAGAAAGAACTTCTATTTGGTTACCCATTGTCCTAGACAACTACCGTATAGAGTTAACCATCACAAATACCTTAGTGACCGGTTGTAAAGGGTCCTTTGTAAAGTCTTTTGTCTCTCAATATATGCTAGCTTGTTATATGATTTCACCCAAATCTAAGCAGAACTAAGAAATCTTTTCCACTCACAAGTATATCCAGGAAGGGGAACCAGACATGAAGGGCAGCAAAGTGTCATAGTTTGGAAAGAATCTACACTTCAGTAGCAGAAACAAATCTTTAAACTGTCTGACAATACAAGATCTAATAAAATGTCACAAAGCTAATTAGTAAAAGGCCAAGGATTTAGCCAGTGGGGAAAAAAGTACCAACTTCTCAGTGAAAAACAACAAAACAAAATAAATACAACATAGATATCAGTCAAATCTGTTTTTTCCTTTGGTTAATTTTTAATGTGATGAGAAGTTGACATGTGAATTAAGTTGCACTCAGAGGCTGAGAACACTGTATACCGAGAGATGAGTCACCCGAAGTTCTAGAGATAAGGGAAGTCAGTAGAACATGAAGAACAGGAAGGTAAATGATCTCATTGAATGAGTCATTGGAAGCAACTTGAGACTCTTTCCTCTAAGATAAAAGTTATTTCTCATCAAATTCAAATGCAATAGTAATCATCACACACGCACACACACACACACACACACACACACACACACACACACACACACACACACACACAATGGTACAAATCTTGTTTATCTTCACAATATCCCCCTGAGCTGGGGATTGTTATCCTCACTTTACAGAGGAAGAACCAAGATATGCAGAAGTTAAGAGAGTCTCCATAATCACACACAGTATACTAAGTGTTAAGCTGACACAGAGACCTGGCGTGCCACTGTTTCCAGAGTCAATGCTAAGGACAATGATGATTAGAAACCACCAGTATGAGGTCTTAGATCTTATTAGAATTCTGGCAAGGGAGTCATTAAATAATAAAATGCTTGAAATTTGCTTCATGTTAATCCTAAGTGGTGGAGAAAATCGAGTGGATGAGTGGGCAAATGAGCATGGCCATGCGTCCCCGTTAGTGCAATAGAAATGGGCATATGGGCTGGTGAGGTTCTCTTTAGTCTTGTATTGGTTTTCAACTGTGTCTTCCAGAAGAAAGACAAGTGAATAGCTACATAGCTGCCTATTTTAAGGGTTGAGTATTTACAGATAATTCTGTGTGACCTTTTCAGTACCTTGTCTTTACTCTAATGATTCCAGCTAATATCTTGCAATCAGCTGAGAACAGGGAGGTGGAATGATAAGCACCAATCATCTCCTTTGTGTTTTCTCTTAAAAATGTTGACCACACTTAGCTTTTTCAAATATTATGGCATTTCTTCTTCCATATAGGTAGATAGTCATACAGCCTCTGCCCTTTCTACTTGAAATCCTCAGCAGGCTTTTCTGTTCTTCACAGTTTGGCAATAGAGTTTGTAAGGAGTATACAAAACACCCTGAAAGATTGGAAACAGATAGCGGGGGGCATTGAATGAGATAGATTTAAAGAGCCAAGGCAGACACTGGCTGTTATTTAGAGACTAGACACAATGTGAAAGTGGGAATTGAAAAAGGAGGAAGCAGAAACATCAGTTAAGCTCTTTAAGGGGAAAAAAGAGCCCAAAGTACATCGTAAAGGATACAATGTGGGCATTTATATCTTCATTAAGGAGTTTATTAATTAGAGTTGAGTTGTTAACCGGTTTATAGTTCCTTGGGACTAGGACAAACCTCTGAGAGGAGCCCAGGCAGAGAGCAACCTGCCTGGATAATTGCCAGCACCTGCCATTGGGGGTTTGCTCTAACTTGGCAGACAATTTAATATCTCGCAGGTAGGTAAGGAGGCCTGGGTTTCTTTACCCATTAGCAAGGACAAATTCCCAGGCTCCTAGCCAGTTTTCCATACTGGGCTCTTCCTTTCTTCTACTGGGAGTGAGATAAAAACCAGAGTTGGTCTTAGCTAGCAAGGGCCCAGGAACTCCCAGATTGTTCCCAGATTTGAGGTGCTCAGGGCTTCTGTATCTCTAAGCCAAAGTGATGCAGGTAAGCGCCATGCCAGTGTGGTTCACAGTAGCAAAGATTGTCTGTCTTCTTGGTGTCAGATGGCTTTGGTGACAGTGAAGCGACTGCTCCACTGTGGATTGCTCCATTGTACTCCTTTTTGTTTCTCATTCTTAAATACTGCTTTCTTCTGACCCCATACTTAGCTATTGGGCTTGATGATTCTTTTTATGTTCACTGGGGCTCCAGAATCTTGAATGATGGAGATGTGTGTCATAACTAAACATGATCAAATAACCAATGGGAGAGTGGATTTGTCTTGTGAGTCCACATTTTGAAACTGCAGGTTCAGACTGCCATTCTTAGGACCTCCCTCTGTGTCTCTGTGGAGACATTATTTGGATCTGCACAATCATCAGATGGATGCGCACGCGCGTGTGTGTGTGTGTATGCTTGTGTGTGTGTATGTGTGTGTGTTTGGTACCTTTTAGATTCTAGAAGGTCATTAAACATACTAATGCACAATAAAATGTCAATTGCTGGAAGTCATACTTGTTCTGGCTTATGAAAAGGTTAAGGCTCAACCCAAAGAAATCCACTCTAGTGTTATACATATGTATATATATATATACATATGTTATATGTTATATATATATAACATCTATATTACACACATAGGTATGTATGCAAATACATGTGTGTATATATCTACGCATGCATATATATAGCTACACACATATATAAATAACACCACACACATGCATATGTATGTATAACCACACATGCACACACACATACCCATAGGAGTATTAAATATATTTTTGAGAACTTTGTAGAAATCATATGATAAATTCTTTCAGTAGTTTTACTCGACTTCCATTTTATTTTCCTTTACAAAAAGGTTAAAAGATAAAACTACATTTCCAGTATTGCTTTACAACTAGGTCTGTGGGTAAGAAATTGATTTTTCATATTAGATGTATTTGTTCTAAGATATAAAAGAGATGGGAGGGAGGAGGAAACCATTTTCCTGCTTCTTGTCTCTATTTCTGCTGGCAAGCACGGATGGAGAATTGGAGTTGTTTTGGCAGCTCCTAGTCTCCAGTTTCTTGAGGATCGAGATGTATCTATGACAGCTGTGTCTCACTATTTCCTGCCTCCTGATTCTTGGGGTCTAGTTGTATAAATGTGGTTTTTGCATTCTACAAATGAGACTTAGGAGTGGGTCAATATTCTAATATTCCAGGAGTCACTCAGATACCTCACCTTAGAAGATGTTCCTATTTTAGTTCTTCTGTCAATTTTTTCAACACTGAAATTTCGAGCATTACATGTCTACCTGCCTAAAATATCTACACAGTTTCTATTTTTGTTGTTAAATTTGGCGTTTGTAGATTTTTTTTCCAGTCCTGGGCTTGAACTCAGGGCCTGGGCACTATCCTTGGACACTTTTTGCTTAAGACTAGCGCTCTGCCACTTCAGCCATAACACCACTTCTGGCTTTTTCTGTGTATGTGGTACCAGGGAATTGAACCCAGGGCTTTATGCATGTTAGGTGAGCACTCTACCAACTAGGCTACCCTCCCAGCCCTTTTATAGATTCTTTAAGTAGTTGATAAGATACATGCTCATGAAGCTTGTTCTCTTCCTAATTTCCAAATCTAAATTAGACATGAAAATAAAGATGAAAACCAAGGGCACACACACGCAACTGATGCTGGGGAGTAAAGGTGGCTTTGAAGACAAGGCCAGACAAGGGTGGGAATTAAGTGCCACCCATGCAGTTCTGACCTTAGTCAGGCTCCGAAATGTTACTACTAGATAAGCTGTTGCTTTTTAAATTTTTTTTTAAATTGTCAGAATAATGTATAGGGGGTTACAGTTACATTTGTCAGGTAGTAGGTACATTACTTTTTACACATTGATACCCCTTCTCATGTTTTTGTCCTTGTTTTCCTCCCCCCACCCCTCCTAACCATTTTCCCCTTTCTCTTTCCTATTTCAAAAAACAAATAAGCATATGTATATCTATGTATATCTATATATAGTATACCAGGTAACAAAGTCAGATGCAGTAACAATATGAGATTAACCATAAGGACAAAAAAAAGAGAAGAGAAATAACATAGTACATTAAGAACAACAATTACACAAGATAAACCTCTTGTTTCTATATCCTAGAGTTCATTTTATTTAGTCTCATCCTATATGACCTGATATACTTAGGTTTTGAGCTATTATAATCTTTGTTAAGAGAGTCCTAGATGTGGATTAACAAATGAAGGAAACCATTGAGCCTATGTTCCTTTGGGTCTGGCTTACTTCACTTAATATGATTTTTTTCCTAGTCTTTCCATGTTATTTTTTCTGATGGCAGCATAGAATCCCATTGTTGTATGAGTAAGATCAGTTATTTCTTGCTATGAATGCCCTTACTGCTTTGTAGGGGCTTTGGGTCACTGTAGATTGCAATAGCAGCTGGCATATCTGAAAATCTTTTGTTGCACAGTTGCTGGTGGCTCATGCCTGTCATCCTAGTTACTTAGGAGGCTGAGATCTGTTGTGTTTGAAGCCAGCTTGGGTAGGAAACTCTTTGAGACTCTTATCTCCAAAAACTACTAAAGAAGCTGTGGATTGAGTAGTAGAGTGCTAGCCTCGAAGTACTCAGCCGCTAAGTTCAGGCCTCAGAACCATGGGGGCAAAATGCACACAGGTGTGTGCACGTGCACATGCCTGCACACATGCGTGCATATGCACACACACATTTTGTCGATAGAGACAAAGCTCCTTAAAAAGTTAGAAAAGGTAGCTGAAATAGGTGCTTTGTATGAGTATTGCCTGTTGGCCTTCTTCAATTGTTAATATAGACCAGTGAGGGTAATGCAATCATCTTTCTTAGTGGAGAATGTACTTTAGAGTGAGGATAATTAAATTGATAATGGGAAGGGAGAAGCATTGTTTTGTGCCAAAATATTCACTTCTCCCCATAACTGTTGAGTAAATGTAGCTATTAGCCCATGCATACAATCTTCCTTAATCCTTTGAGCTCTCTGGCAGCAGGTAGATACTTCCTGCTGAGAAACATATTTGAGTGAGATGAGCATTTTTAAAAGGAGCAGGAATCTGTTCGCCATCTGGGGATGCTAGAATGATCCTTGCGTGTTCAGAATGAATTCAGGTGAGCTGGGGAAGAGGGGGCGCAGTGAAGTTGCTCTAAATTCTGTCTGCCAATTGAATTCAGCTGGGACAGAGCTTCACAAGAGGTGGGGGTGTCTCTGAGATCTTACTGACAAGGGGTAGTCAAAGGTGGTATTTGTTTTTACATTAATGCTATCACTCTAGGATGACCCCATCACCGTGTGTGTGTGTGTGTGTGTGTGTGTGTGTGTGTGTGTGTGTGTGTGTGTAGAAATTGCCTCTTAAACATTTGCTCATTTTAAGGCAAACATTCTTGCCTGCTACAGAGAAAAACAGTCCCACTCTTTTATTTAAAAATTATTTAAGTATCCCTTTATATATATATTGATGTCTATGCATCCAGTATTAATTCTGTAACAACTTTTGGAGGTAGCTACTTTTATTTTTACTTGTTTTATGATGGAAAAAATCCAAGAGGCAGAAAGACAAAAGAATGGACCTGCCATTATGTATCTAGCAAGCCAATACTCAAAATCACACTCCGTCTGCTTTGTACCTGTTACAGGGAAGCACTGAGCCATTGACTGGCTGTGGTTGCTTTCCACTTAGCCTTCTCTTCAAAGAGAGTACTTTGCCTATGGCACAGGTTGTCTACCAGGGAGGACACGTTGAGATGTTCAGAATGTGTCACCCAGCCTGCTCCCTGCTCTTCAGATTATGTTCTGGTATGCTGCCACCACCCAGAGGTGGAAGAGCCTGCCCAGTTTGCACACTGGTGCTTTCTAGGATAGTAGCCATCTCATCCCATTACACACCTGGTCCCCCTTTTTCTGTCCATTCTCATACCTGTAGCTTCATTGGTTCCACAGACAAAAATTCAACCTGACTAGACTATACTCTTAACATTTCTTCATTATCTATTTGAAGGCCTTTATTATAATTGAAACTACCTTCTCAGTCTCATTCTTTTCCTGTTTTTTTTTTGCCAGTCCTGGGGCTTGAATTCAGGTCCTGAGCATTTCCTTGGGCTTTTTCAAGACTAGAGCTCTACCACTTGAGCCACAGAACCACTTCTGCCTTTTTTTTTTTCAATGTATGTGGTACAGAGGAATCAAACCTGGATCTTAGTGCATGTTAGGCAAGCACTCTACCACTAGGCCAAACTCCTGGCACTCAGCGTCTCATTTTTATACCACATTTAAAGATAACATCTTTTGGCTCCTCTTACCTATACCATAGAACTTATATTTTAATCATCCCAACATCTTCATAACCTTTTTTTTCTCCTCCTGGGAATCTTTTAAAGGTCCCTCTTAATTATAAAATTGCTCAAGGTTGAAAAGAAGAGTCACCATAAAAGTTAAACTATGGTCGTAATTACCCTATGAAACCTAACAGTGTTTTACAGCATTGTTTTTACAAGGATGTAGGCTCTCAGTTTCTTTTTAGGTTGTTCAGAGTTTTCCTTGTAACCTAACGTGGGGTTCCTGTCAGAAGGAGTATAGATGGCCCAGATGACAGTGAACTGATGGCTGGGGATGTGACTGATTTAGCTGAGCTCGGTAATCATAGGCAGGCACACATTTTTCAAGTGCTTTTCCAAATCTACTTGGTCATCCTCCAGTCAGTCCTTCATATAGGCAAACAAACTGATTTTTATAAAAGGCAAGTATGATTTTGATTATGACATCTGTTTTCTGACAACCCTCACATGGCTTCTATTTGCTTTTAGAATATGATTCTTAAAGTGACCTGCAACAGGATCTGCCTCTGCCAAGCCTTTTGGGCTGCATCCTGATCTGGCTTCTCATTGTCTTGTATTTTAGCTTTTCTTTTCATTAGTTTTCCTGTTCTGCGCGCTCTGCATGCTTTTCCATTTACCTTTAATGTTCTATTGCTTTCTCCTTACCTTTCCAAGTGTCATTCATCCTTCAAATCTTCAACTTAAACATGACTTTCTCAGGAAAAACAATAGTACAGGTATCATGTACTTTCTTTTATCACATTGCTTACAATTTAAAATTAAATGTACTTAATGTCTCTTTCTTCTAGGTATATTATGGTGACTATTAAGTAAGGACTATGTTTGCCTTACTTTTTGAAATACTTTCTGGTACCTAGAAGTACCAAGAAAGTATGTGTTGAACAGATCATGAGTTAGTAGAACTAAAGCATATGTGACTGCTTTCTCTCCCCATCTAGATTTCAAGTTCTTGAAGTTGAGTCATAATTTTGCTAATTTCTCATTACCATTCCATATTCTCTTTCATATTGTGACATATGACTGACTCTTAGAGCTCTAAAATATTTTTGTCTCATATGCTTTATTTTTCTAATTGTTGCTTGTTTTATAGCTTAGGAATCTTGCACTTCAGGTAGGTCAAATGAGATAGCTAAGATCATAGGATGGGATCATGGATAAAACTGGGCCTATCTACAAGGATTCTTCTGATGGTAAGAAAAAAAACAATTTAAGCTATCTTCTGGCTTAAGAGAAAAAGAGTACTGCAAAGCATTGGGAGGTGTTGGAGGAATGGAAGGAAGTGTTACAGTAGTCAGGTCAATTCTGGAAGCTTTTGGAATTGCAAGTAAAAATCTGGTCTGTGGGATTCCTCAGTCCATCTTGTATCTGTTTCTTTCGGGGTACTGGCACCATTTGGTCAAACTTCTCCAGACAAAAAGGGTATGATTATCAGTAGGACTGTCATGAGGTGTATAATTCTTATCTTCCATGTAAGCAGCCAGAAGACCACAGGCACCAAAGATTGTGTTTATTATGGAAAATTTCCAGCAGATGGCACTCAGTGTCTCTCCTGAAAAATCAAGCAATTTGAGGAACAGACACATTATCTATTGCTCACAAAGGCTCCCTGGAGGGGTACTGGGGACTCAGTCCTGTGCCATCTCTGGGGACATATTCTTCTTAATTATACCCAAGGGAGGAAGAGGAAACTTCAGGAAGCATAACCAGGATACCTACTTGGATGGACCTAACTGAGATTACATCTTGGATCAGTTTTTCTGGCTGAGGAAAGGACCATGGATCATTCCTTAATTCCTCAGATGAAACAACACACACACACACACACACACACACACACGCACGCACGCACGCACGCACGCACGCACGCACGCACACACACACTCCTTGCTTCCAATTTATAAAATTCCATCTGTTGACTACAAAATGTGTTGAAGCCTTATGTAATCATCAATAAACTCACTCTCCATCTAAAGGGGGGTGCGGAGAGCTCAGACTTGTAATAGTAGCTAGTCAGGAGGCTTAGATCAGGAGGACAGTGATTTGAGGCCCCTACCCAGGAAACACAGTCACAAGACCCCAGTTCAACCACTAAAACCATGTGCACTGGTAGGTGTTCATCATCTTAGCTACAAAGGAAGTATAATGAGGAGGATCTAGGTTCAGATTGGTCTGGGTAGAAAGTGAGAATGTATTAAGAAAATAACAAAACATAAAGGGCTGGGTGAAGTGGTTCAGACGTAAAGTGTGGTTCAAGTGGTAGAGTACTTGTCTAGCAAGGCCCTGAGTTCAAACTACAATACTGCCAATGAAGGAAGAGAAGTAAGAGAGAAGAGAGGGAGAGGCAGAGAGGGGAAGAAAGAGAGAGAAAGATAGAAGGGGGATTTTATAAATGGTTATCTAACCATGGAGTCCAAGTGTTGGCAATTAGCCTGGTGTGATTTGGAGGTGTCTTGTCCAAAATCAAAGTGATTGTGTGTGGTAGCATTAAGAATTTCTCTAGCAAGTTACTTTAAAAAAAAGCTATTTGGATGCCATATTTATTGCAATCCTATTCATTGTAGCTAAGGTATGGAAGCATCCCAGATGCCCCTCAGTGGCTGAGAGGATCAAGAAAATGTGGTATATATACACAATGGAAATCCACCCATCAGTGAGAATGATATCATGCCATTTGTAAAGAAGCGGTTGGAAAAATCTGGTAAGTGAAGGCTGGGAATGTGGCTTAGTGGTTGCAGTGCTTGCCTAGTAAGCACGAAGCCCTGCATAAACAGAAAGCACCAGAAGTGGCTCTGTGGCTCAAGTGATAGAATGCTAGACTTGAGCAAAAGAAGCTCAGTGACAATGCCCAGGCCCTAAGTTCAAGCTACAGGACTGGCAAAACAAAACAACAGAACAAACTAGTATATGAAATAAATCAGGCCCAGAGAGACAAAGGGCTCATGTTTTCCCTTATATGTGAAAGCTAGATTTAGCTTATAAACTTATAAGTAAAGGTAGTATGCAATTATGTGCAAATATAAGTGTATCAACTTATACACTTAGATTCAAAGGAGAACTCAAATAGTATAATTCTTTAGAAAGGCAAAGTCACAGTTCAGCAGAGTAAGATACCAGGAAGCAGGTACTTGAAAGCAGTGGGATCTAGTCAAGGGTAAGAGGTGGAAAAAGGAAGAGAAGAGGGGGAGAATGCTGTCCAGAATCCAGAGTATATCCTGCAAAATGAAGAGGAGTGAGGGAAAGGGTGAGGAGGGGAGGGATGGCTGAGAATGTGGAAAAGGGTGACAATGATCAAGATACACTGTGTCCATAAACTGCTTTGATAAATGGCAACTCCTTTATACAATTACTTAAAGAGTAAAAAAAAAGAGGATTGGATGTTAATGTGTTAATCTTGAGTTTGTTTTGACAAGCTTTGGTGATTTATTAAAAGATAAATCTTGATTAGATGAATGATTAGATTAGAAATCTTGGTGAACTGTACTGTTTGACTCTAGGAGCCTGCCTTTGAAGTTCCTTGTTTTCTTGAAACAAATCTGTAGGGCTCCAAGCATTCTCTCAAAGCCTAAGGTTCTTTTTCTTTTTGCAGTTTTTTTTTTAAAATTGTAATTAATAGAAGGGTTACAGTTATATTCACCAGATAGAAGGTGCATTACTTCACATACACTGATACCCCTTCTCATGTTTTTGTCACCATTTCCCTCCCCCAACCCCCTCCCCTCATCTTGTTTTCCCTCTTCCCTTTCCTATTTCAAATAAACAAATAAATGTATATTCAATATATCAGATAACAAGGTAAGATACTATAACAATATGAGAACAACCAAGGGACAATAAAAGAGATGAGAAATAACATAGTACATGAAGAACAACAATCACACATTATATAGCTCTTGTTACCATATCCTGGTGGTCTTTTCATTTAACCTCATCCTATATGGTCTTTTATATCTAGGTTTTGAGCAATTGTAATTCTCTGCTAGGAGAGTCTAAGGTTTGTACTAATTATTACAAATGAGGGAAACCATGGAGCCTATGTTCCTTTGGGTCTGGCTTACTTCACTTAATATGATTTTTTTCCCAAGTTTTTCCATTTCCTGACAAATGGGGTGATGTCATTCTTTCTGATGACAGCATAGAATTCCATTGTGTATAAATACCATATCTTTTTTCTTCTTCTTTTTTTTATTGTAATTAGTAAAAGGGTTACATGATATTTGCCAGATAGAAGGTGCATTAATTCACATACATTGATACCCTTTCACATGTCTTGGTACCCATTTCCCTCCCCCCCCACACCCCCCTTCCGTCTTGGTTTTCCCCCCTTCCCTATCAAATTTCAAATATCCAAATACAAATAAATTCAATATATCAGATAACAAAGTGAGATACTATACCAATATGAGATAACCAAGGGATAGCAAAGGAGATGAGAGACAACATAGTACATTAAGGACAACAATCATTCATTATATGGCTTTTGTTTCAATATCCTGGAGGTCCTTTCAATTAGCTTCACATTATATGGCCTTATGTATCAAGTAAATACCATATCTTGTTGATCGACTCATCAACTGAGGGACATCTGGGTTGGTTCCATATTTTTGCCCCAAACCTCTGCTTCTTAACTTCTTTTTTCTTTTTGTCCCATTTCAAGCAAGAGGCCAAATGGGTAAAGGAGAACTCAGCTGCCCTCTGGTCCCTCGCTTCATCCCAGATATTTTTTACTTTATGAAGGAAAAGATTCCGATGTTTTCTCAGTGAGAAGTTCACAGTTTACGCTGGGTAGCCTAGACAGCCAGTCTTTCCCCCTTGCTAGGTTATTTGTGGGCCTCCTCTCACTTTGGCAGTGAAATAACTTTACTCGGCAGAGGATTCATCTTCAGTGGGCTTGTAGTCAGGATAAGGTCTGACCCAGAGCAGCTTTGGATCACTAGCCATAGATCCAAAGGGCTTTCGTTTTAATACCACTGTATATACACCCTACTTTTCCTTTGCAATTTAACAAATGATAACTTGAAGTGCATTTTCCTCTTGCAGGACTATACTGAAAGCTATGAGAAGTATTTAGCATAATGTTAGTTTTTAATATTTTTTAACAGCAAAGCACTAAAATATTATTGCAGCATGCTTGCTCAGACACAACTTATTTATTTCTCTATAGGGAGAATTTCTACTTTCCCAGCTGAATGTTGAGTGTTTCTTGTTGCCTTTGCCTTTCATTAACTGAAACCCATCTATGTTTAAGGGTGACCCATTTTTGGATTACTAATTTTTTGTATCAGTCACCTTTGTATTGCTAAATGTCAGAAAATCAACTGTAACTATATTAAGAAAGTAAAAGGGGAAGGAAGATTATTGGAAAGAGCCTAGCTAATTTATATAATCACAACTGAGAACTGTAATTCTAGAAACTTCTATGATGGACCTGAGGACTTCATTGTTTCAGTATCTCTTTCCTATTTGGATGCCCTCTGTATGCTGACTTCATTTGTTCAGACTCTTCCACATGGAGGAAACTGGTTTACATCTTTATACCTCACAATTAAAGCACACAGTAGTATTCTTCCCTTCCCGCTTCAGGAGAAAAACATTAGAGAAAGTACTCTTGATATACTTAATTTGGGCCAGTTATTGGGGCTGTAATTGGCTCAATCCAGAATAACTTCCTTCCCTTGAGGGCCCCTGGGTTGATGAACAGAAAAAGAGGGTTTTTTTTTTGTTGTTTTTTTTAACCACAAAAGATGACCATTCTCGGCAGTGTGCTAGAATTTGACATCCTAACTAACTAACTGGCTAACTAAGTAACATTCACACTAACTCACTGGCTTGTTTTTAACTTGTTGCGAACTCTGGTGTCTTGTGCATACTACAGTGGTAGTTGCTGAATAAATGTTTATTATCATGTTTGGTTTCATGAGGCCAGGTATGGAGGTTCAAGCCTCTAATCCTAGCTATTTAGGATAGATACCTCAAGGACAGGCACTGGAGGTTCATGCCTCTAATCATAGCAGTTTGGGTGGTTGAGATCTGAGGATTTTGGTTTGAAGCCAATATGGGAAGGAAAGTCTAGGTACCTATCTCCAGTTAGCCATCACAAAGCCAGAACAGAACAGTGGCTCAAGTGGTAAAACATAAACCTTGAGTATAAAAAGCTAACAGACCATGTCCAGGCCCTGAGTTCAAGCCCAAGTACCAGCACATAAAAGATACTTCAGTATTTATTATTTCAAAAACTATCCATGAGGACCCGATCATTTCCCTTTTCAAGGAAAAATTTAAAAAAATCCATTATTCATTATTCTCAGACACAACCAACTCTCCTTTAAAGATATTGCCAATTTTTCTTGCTGATCTCATCTCTCCAGCTTTGGAAAACCAGTCACGTTCTGCCCAAATTATGCTTCTGATGAATGTGGTCCCTGGATATTCAGCTGGGACAGTGATCTACAGAGACAGTAGTTGAAATGGCCAATCATAGGAGCCTCTGAATCATGCCTGAATGCAGGTGTGTGATTAACAGCAGGTGCTGGAGATGTCAGAGCTGAGAAATTGGAATCTTCCTTTCTCCTCACCTTAGAGATGCTTTAGATTTCCTTGGAACTGAAATTTCTGTAGAAAGACAAACTTTGTCATAAACAGCTGCTCATTGCTTGTGAAAGATAGGCTGTTTTTAAGGGCACTTTTCTTTTTACTTATTTTTATTATTATCTTTAAGTAGTTGAACAAAAAGGAGAGTTACTTTTTAAAATGCATATTTTCTGTCCTTCCAGCTTATAGTGACCCTTGCAAGACCGGGGACCAGAGATTATACTTTCTTATATACTCATTGTTCTAGAACAGCTTTATTACCCTAGAGGGTGCCAGGCTAGGCTTAGAGGATACTATGACGGCAAATAAAATCATGGGATGTGACTTTAAAAATGTGCATGGAAGGCTGCTCAGTGTAGATGAATGGAAAACTGTGGTGGTGGAACTAGCCTTTGTCTGAGAGTTAGCAAGTATCTTGGGTTCTGGCTGTATTTCTGATTGTAATTTTTTGAAACAGGAATACTTATTATGTCAACAAAAACTGACTATTGCAGGCTCAAACCTGGAACTAAATAGAGACCCAGATAGATAAAAATCTTTACTCCTGGAATATACATTATAGTACAAAATATAAAATGCAGATAAGACAATAAATAAGATGAGTATAGATCATCTCAAACCTCAGGAAGAAAAAGGGATATAGTAGAGGCTAATGCAGGTGGTGTGTATGTGGGGTGTGTGTGTGTGTGTGTGTGTCTTGTGTGTGTAGTTGTGCAGGTCATTTTCCTTATCATTATTTTATTGCTAGAGGTATTCAAGCCCAGTGAAATGGAGAGAGCCATTAAAAGAGCAGGTAAGCACAATGCCCTGTCCTAACCAGCACTCCTCCAAATGCTGACAAATCATCCCTGGTAAAACTGATAGCTTCTTTTCCTTTTCAAATAGCTATCTTATAACAGCATTAGGTGCATATCTAAAAAGAACAGAGAATGAGTACCCATAATTCCTTTAGCAAAGAGTTGCCTCTCTTTTTACTATAGTATTTTCCTCTAGTTTCTATTGTACACTTGTTAAATTGATGTGTTATTACCATGATAGCCCTTCTGCGTGAGCAAATGTAATGAATGTAAAGTTTGCTAGAAAAGTCTCAACTTCTGATTTTCTTTCTTTGGGCGATCATAGTGGTGATAATGGTTGGACCATTCACAGATTTCTTTCTGTTTTAATATAGTGGTTGTGTGGTGGAAATTATTTCATCTTGATTTGACTCCAGGGCTTTTAAAATTAGATTTTGCTGAAGTCAGCTTCGATTTAATGCTTGTTGCATTACAGGTATTAGGAAAAAAAATTCCATTCCACCCCAAAGTCTTTGGCACACTAGCAAACTAATTAATACTACCCAGCTAGGTAGGTAAATCCATTTTCAATTACCAGCAACATGGTGAATTTTTTAAGTGCAAAGTTTGCCCAATACTTGAGGAAAACAAAACCGAATCTATCATATATGATGCTTGATGCTTGACATTCGTGCCAAATGGGCTCTCAGATTTATAAAACTTTCAGTATCTTTGCATGGCAAAGACTGTGAATTATCTCAGATGGCTAAAGTTAGGGAATAACGAGCCCGAGGACATAGTTTGTATGGTGAATAGAAAATGTTTTTCCTTGTGGGAGGGGTTGGAAGAGGGGAGGAGGGACAAAAACACGACAAAGGGTATCAAGGTTTGAAAAGTAATATACCCATTACCTGATGAATGTAACTGTAACCCCTTTATACATTATCCTGACAATAAAATGCAATTAAAACATTTTTAAAAAGAAAATGTTTTTCCTTTGTTTTTTGAACATATGATTTTGTCAGTAGGCAATTTTTTTTTCCAGTCGTGGGCTTGAGCTCAGGGCCTGAGCACTGTCCTTGGGTTTTCTCAAGGCTAGAGCCTTGAGCCTCAGCACCACTTCTGGCTTTTTTCTATGTATGTGGCACTGAGGAATTGAACCCGGGTCTTCGTGCATGCTAGGCAAGCACTCTACCACTAGACCAAACTCCCAGCCAGTAGGCAATTATTATTATTTTTTTTTTGCCAGTCCTGGGCTTGAGCTCAGGGCCTGAGCACTGTCCTTGGACCTTTCTCAAGGCTAGAGCTCTACCACTTGAGCCTCAGCACCACTTCCAGCTTTTTTTTCTATATGTGGTACCGAGGAATCGAACCCGGGTCTTCATGCATGCTAGGCAAGCACTTTAACCACTAGGCCAAACTCCCAGCCCGGCAATTATTTTTTTTAAGGCAAGTCTCACACCTTATCTAGGTTGTACTGAACCACAATCTATTTATTTTTTATTATAATGTATAGTGGGGTTACAGTTATATTTGCCAGATAGCAGGTGCATTACTTCTCACACGATGATACTGCTTCTCATGTTTTTGTCCCCATTTCCCTCCCCCAACCCCCTCCAGTCTATTTAAGCTTCCTGTCACAGCTGAGATGAGAGGCTACTGCCGTGATACACCACTTCTTTAAACGGAATGCTGTCTTGTGGGCTTTGTTGTCCAGGCTCGACTGGAGCATTGGTCTTCCCAGTCTCAGCTTCCCACATGGTTGGATGACAAATGTCTGACACTTCACCAGCTGTGGGCTGGGAACTCTTCTACCAGGGAAGATTTTTAAACCATGAACTTTCCGGATTATAGATGTATGAGCCAATGGCACCTAGTGTGTGTGTGTGTGTGTGTGTGTGTGTGTGACTTTGTAGCACAAAACTTTAGACTTAGGTGATGCCTTAGTGTGTGCAGCTATAATGAAATTTATAATTATATGAGTAATTTATAAATGGCAGAAACATGTTCTTCATAGTTCTGGAGAAAGGCCTCAGAGGCTTTGATGTCTGGCGAAGGCCCAATCCTTCTAAATGAGACTCCTTGAGGTGCACCAATATGTAGAAAGGAAGGAAAGGGGAAAAGATACTTAATGGCATGTCCTCATGTGACAGAAGGGAAAAGAGCAAGCTCTTTTCTAAAGCCCCTGGTGCCATTTATGAAGGCTCTACTATGATCTCAATCTCAGCTTCCCATGTCTCTAGGAGCAGAGGCATAAACATAAACATATCTTCTCCTAAGGGCTCATCTCTTAATCTTTTCACATTGCTGTTAAGTTCCACAAGTGAATTTTGGGGGGCACATCTAGGTGAAAGCAGCCAATTATCCTCAGATATTTTCGCTTCACCTGGCACCTAGAAGAGAAGAAAAGAAAAGAAAAAAACAAACCCAAACTAATACCTGCTTTATAGTGATTGAAAATGTTAACACATCACACGCTATAGTTGTTATCATGCTGTTGCACTCAGATCTGGCTGACCTTAGTGTCCTGCTGTGTCTCCACCAGACTTAATTTCTGACAATACCATCTTTTCTAAGGCACTTCACAACAGGAGAGCCTGCTTAAGATGGGAAAGAGAGTGCATACAATCCTCTTGGCTCTACATATTTTATTGGACATTTATTTAGTTATGCCCTACAATAGCCTATTTGCTAGACTTTTGTGATGCCAACTTGAGAGTTATCTTTTCCTTGCAAAGGAATTTACAGTGTAGTGGGGAAGACTGATGAACAGACCAAAAGTTGCAATCAGAGGGGTAATGGGAGTTTTAAAGTAGGTCATAAAACTAAGGCAAGGTTAAAAAAAATAAAAATCTCTAAGCTTGCATCTTAAAAAGAAAAAGGAAGCAAGTAGATAGAAAAGGATTATTTCTAGGTCAAGGGAATAGGATGTGAAAAGCTCAGGAAGAACCTGAGGTTGTGTGTCAGAGGGACACAAGGAAGTTTGGTGTGGGGGGTGGTTATGTGGCTGGTATGTCAGTTTGGGTTTGGGATTTGTGTTGACAGGGTTTGACAGAGACAGACTAAGGACAAACTTATTTACCACGGCAAGGTCTTTGTCTATTATGCAGTAGGAAGTGTGTGATGAAAGGATTGTAAGGAAATAGAAGAAAGCACCACATGCAGGTTTTTTTCTCTTTTAGAAATACTCTTGTACCCTACGTGAAAGGGAGACTCAAACATGAGTTATAGTAGAAGCAAAGGATCTTTATGGTAATATATGAAAAGGTTCAGCAGTGAGCTCAGAGTCTAGAATTGCTGACAGTGGGAATGACAAAGAAATAAGAGGAGAGAGATAAACTAGACAATTGCAATGAGAGAAGCCTATTCTGGCTACCTTGTGGGGAAAATTGGAGTTGAGTAGTTTTGACAAGAATATAGTAATTTAAAGTTTGAATAGTATGAGTTGCCTATGGGAGATATAGGCCATATTCAGAAGGAAGTTAAGTCATGTGATCAATTTTACACATTTATTGAACACCTGCAATAAGCACTGTAGGTAATAAAGTCTATTATAAACAAAATTAAAAAATCACTGTCTGGATTCAGATTGGAGGAAAAAGAAACAGAAGCAGATATTATAAGTGAATTATTGGGTGGGCTAGACAGTAATAACATATATTAAAGTGAAGAAAGTAATATGTAGGGTTTGAGGTTGGGGTTGGAGAGAAGCATGAGCTTCAAAGAGTGGAGGAGGTAAGTCTCACAGGATTGGTGTAGAAGGAGGGAGATAAGTCAGAGTTTAAGGTGGAGTCCATCTGGGATTGGGCACAGTGGTGGTAGGTGTGGGTGGTAAGAAGTGAAGATTTGCTGGGTATGATGGTGCACATTTGCAATTCTTGAGATGCTAAGGTAGAAGGGTTATGAGTTCCAGACCAGCCTGGACTACAAAACAATAGATTTTGCTCATCTTTATAAATATTTGTCAGTAGATTGAACGACAAAACCAGGTAGAGATTACAGAGAGGACTCCATGGAGGTGCCATCTTGATCTAGAAAACATTTTTGGCTTTGTCAAGGCATCCTGGGTTATTAGAACCATGGAAACAGATGGTTGACAGAATATCTATAGAGAAAGGAAAAGAATAGAAAAGTGGATGTGCAGCTTACCAGACTCCCCGGGACATGTGTCTGAGATTTCAGCTGCCAATCTGGAGGGCATTCTCACACAGACCACATCAGAGGTAAAATTTAGGTGGACTTAAAAGAACATTAAGGACTCCTTGGCACAGGTCAAAACTTTCTTAATAAGGACCAAGAATCACAACAAACCAGAGAAAGGCTGGATAAGTGGGACTGCATTAAACTGAAGAGCTTTTGTATGGCAAAGGACATAGCTAGTAAATTAATTAGGAAGCCTACAGAGTGGGAGAAGACCTTCACCAACCATACAACGGACAAAGGCCCCATATCTAAAATATATCAACAGCTCAAAAAATTGAATCACTCCAAAACTAATCTCCAAAGTAACAACCATCCCTTTAAAAAATGGGCCAAAGACTTAAAGAGAGTCTTCTCTGAAGAAGAAACAAAAATGGCCTCTAGACACATGAAGAAATGCTCAACATCTCTGGTCATAAAAGAAATGCAAATCAAAACCACTCTAAGATTCCACCTCACTCCAGTTAGAATGGCCAGGATCAGGAAAACTAATAACAACAGATGCTGGTGGGGATGTAGCCAGGAGGGATCACTACTACACTGTTGGTAGGAGTACAAACTCGTTCAACCACTATGGAAAGCAGTATGGCAGTTCCTCAAAAGGCTAAACATAGAGCTTCCCTATGACCCAGCAATTCCACTACTTGGCATTTACCCAACCATCCAGAAACTAGAGCATACTAAATCCACCAGTACAACAATGTTCATTGCAGCATTATTCACTATAGCAAAGATATGGAACCAACCCAGATGTCCCTCAGTTGATGAGTGGATCAACAAGATGTGGTATTTGTACACAATGGAATTCTATGCTGCTGTCAGAAAGAATGACCTTGCCCCATTTGTTAGGAAATGGAAAGACTTAGAAAAAATCATATTAAGTGAAGTGAGCCAGACTCAAAGGAACTTAGGCTCAATGGTTTCCTCATTTATCATAATCAGTAGAAACCTTGGGCTTTACTAGGAGAGATTTGCAATAGAGCAAAACCTTGATACATAAGGCCATACAGTATGAAGCTAATTGAACGGACCTCTAGGATATAGAAACATAAGCCATATAATGAATGATTGTTGTCTGTAATGTACTATGTTATCTCTCATCTCTTTTGCTGTCCCTTGGTTATCTCATATTGTTACAGTATCTCACTTTGTTATCTGATATATTGGATATATTTGTATTTGGTTACTTGAAATTGGATAGGGAAGGGGGGAAAACCCAGATGGGGGGGAGGGGAGCGTAATGGGGACCAAGACATGTGAAAGGGTATCAATGTATGTGAATTAATGCACCTTGGTATCTGGCAAATATCATGTAACCCTTTTATTAATTACAATAAAAATATTAAAAAACAGCATTAAGAGCAAAATGATGATGATTTTGTAAAAAGTACAATAGATCTTATTTATAAGCATCAGATTTGATGCTTATAAATAATAAATTCAGCTCCTAGAAACGGGACTCTTGACATTCTACAAATCTTAAAAATGAGACATAAGATGAAAAGACATAAGAGACTTCAAACAGTTCATAAATACCTTGGAAATGAATGGAGAAGGCTGAGACCAGGAACATACAAAACACACATCTCACAAATGAACTGTGTGCAGGATAGATGAGTTCTGTACAACTCCACAGTTCAGATACTCGCCTCCCAATCCAATGTAGGTGCGACATTCAAACCATTTCTTCATAAGAGATGTCCGCACATGGCCAGCATTACTTATCCATCAGGAAAAGGAAAATTTGTGAGATATCATTGCGTGCTCCCAGATGGATAAAGTATGAAAAATCTGATAGCACCAAATGTCAGCCAGGATGTAGAGCACCTGGAACTCTCCTCAACTGCCATTAAAAATGCAGAATGGGGCGACCACCATGTTCATGCAGTGTTTCACAAAACTACACATATGCCCATCCAGACTCCAGTTTTATTCCTTTATTTACTCAAAAGAATGAAAATATGTATATACAAAAGTCTTGTAGCAGAATGCTCACAGCAGCTTTATTCATAACAGGCAAAAGTAGGGAACATTTATTTTTTGTCTATGAGAAAATGGAAAACAAATGGTGGTGCATCTGCACTACCCAGCCAGTAAAAGGAGCAAATCCTGACAAATGTGTATGTGGGGGGGAGGGAGAAGGGGGATAAGGGGGAGGAAGGAGCCTCACCCAAATAATTCTCCTGTGTACTGCTGTGCTTGGAAGAGGCTAGGATGATGGGAAGTAGACACAAGTGGAGATTGTATCATCCCAGATATATAGGAGATTAAAACTGGGAGGATTCTGGGTCTAGGTAAGGCTGAGCAAGAAAGTCTGTGAGGTTCTATCTCATCAGAAAAAGCTGAGGATGTTGCTGCATGCCTGTCATCCTAGCTACAGTGAAAAGTCTAAACAGGAGGGTTGTGGCCTGGGTTGTTGATAGGGGAAGAAACAGGACTGTTTTGTTTTGTTGGTCGGGAAGAAACAGGACTGTGTTTTGTTTTGTTGGTCGTGGGGCTTGAACTCTGGACCTGAGCACTGTCCCTGAGTTCTTCAGTTCAAGGCTCATGCTCTACCATGTTGAGTCAAAGCACTTTGAATGGGATCTACAGATCTCAGCTTCCTGAGTAGATAAGATGACAGGCACGAGGTACCGGCACTCAGCAGAACTGTGTTTTTAAAATAAACAACTAATATTTCTTTTCCTTATGGTTTGATCTCTGGTGGGTTTGTTTTTTGTCAGTCTGGGCTGGCATTTTTTGAACTCTGTGTCTGGGTATTGTTCCTGAGCTCTTCAGCTCAAGGCTACTTTGGTGGTCTTCTAACTTCTGAAAACCTCTCCTCTGAAAATTCAAAAAGCTTTGATTCCTGAAATCCAGATTCATCCCTGGGATTTGGCTGCAGGTGATAATAGATTGCACTTCTAAGGCAATGAGATAGGGTCAGGCATACCCTTGCTCTCTGGAAATCTAGACATCCATACCCTAAGTGAGCCTGGGTCTCGTTTTTGTGTACTTCTTTCTATGGGAGCATTATGCAACTCTTAATTAAGGACTTGGGGACTCCAGGAGCCAGATGGAAGGTGGTGGGAGATGGACGAGCAGTGCTCTCATCACCACCTTTTTCCTAGGGTTCAAAGATGCTGAGGTAGAGCGATGCCTCGGGAACCTGGGAGCCAGGAATTTTCCTTTTCTTCTCTGACTTAAGAAGTCTATTTATTCTTTTTTGCTGTAAAACATGTGCCATGTATAGAAATTGGAAAATAATGAAAGAAAAATATCTCTACTCTTACTACCAGGACATAAAAGATGTTAATATTTCGTTGCATTCTCTTCAATTGTTTTTTTGCCCTGTGTGTTTTTAATAGTTATCATCAATTCATATATATTTTTCAACATTTAATATTACGATTAATAATAATTTTCTCTATAATTGCTTTTTACAAAGGTTATTTTACTGGTTGTCTGACATAACAACAAGTTCATACCATCATATATTTAGCCAAGTGCTTGCTATTGAGAATTTGGATCTTTTACTATAATTTCATTATAAATTATATTGTGCTGAATATTTTCATGCATGCAATATTTTTTGTGCATTTAATATTGCATTTTAAATCTCCTTTTGATTACATTGTTTATCATGGGTATTATGGCTGGTAAGGATTTCGCACAATGCTTGTCAACTTTGCCTAATCTAGGAAGAGTATTTTAAATATATACTTCCTCAGATTAACTGAATTTAAATCTTTCAGAATAAAAATGTAGGAATGTGTGCATCTAATAAGTGTCACTGGGGAGTTTATAATGGAAAGACTTTGTTATTCCTCAAGCTCCTCAAGGTTTTCCTAGCTCCCACTCAATATCCATTTTCAATGTCAATGTCATGTACTTTGGGTGTTTGCTACTGTAGCATCTCAGCTCCAGGCACCAAAATCTTTCTTGTCAATAGAGTGTATCATATGATGTGAAAACAATGATGTCAAAGACAACAATTTTATTAACACACAAATTCTTTTTTTTTTTTTTTGATGCGTCATGGGGCTTGAACTCAACCTAGACATTGTCCCTGAGCTCTTCAGTTCAAGGCTACCTCCCTACCCTTGAGCCAAGCCCCACTTCCAGTTTTCTAGAGGTTAATTGGAGCTAAGAGTCTCAGGTCTTTTTGTGCCCAGGCTGGCTTTGGGCGTTAGATCTCAGCCTCCTGAGTAGCTAAGATTATAGATGTGAGCCACCATGCCCGGCACTAATTCACAAATTCTGTGCGTTGGAATTTGGGCAGATGGTAGCTGTTGTTCTGAACTAGCTGTCAATTCAACTTGACAACTAGTTTTCCCCAGAGAATTGGGAGGTGGCGGATCATCAGAGGGCAACTGGAGAGTTATGTTTAAAATACTCCATTTTAATGCAGAGAACATTTTTGATGGAGACTTGGAGGTTACTAAGCATCTCTTTCTCCTTAGAGCAATTATATAAGCAGTCACATTCCTACCAAGACCAATGACACACTGGCAGAAAAGACTATAGTTGTTCATTGGGAAAATGTCAAAGGAATTTAGCAGCATTTATAAACAGGCTCATGCCTATACTCTACTAGGATTTGTCACTGTACTCATGAAGCTGAGATCTGAGGACTGAGGTTCAAAGCCAGCCTATGAAGAAAAGTCCAGGAGACTCTTATCTCCAATTAACTAGCAAAAAGCTAGAAGTAGAGGTTTGGCTCAAGTGGTAGAGGGTCAACCCTAAATTATGGGGCCCTGAGTTCAAGTCTTAGTGCTGGAACAAAAACCAAACTTAGTCAAACGAACCCAACAGCCCCCATGGTGTAGATCTGAGCTGCTCAAGTGTCCATTTGTCATTTGTAGCAATTTAAATGTGACATCATCGAAAGGAAATAAAGAGTGCAGATTCTCAATGGTAGAATCACAGTTCAAAAACTGTCCTGTGTTGCAAGTCACTCCCACAGTAGATAACACTGCTGAACATT
The DNA here is from genome assembly GCF_031878675.1 of Megascapheus bottae. Lineage (NCBI taxonomy): Eukaryota > Metazoa > Chordata > Mammalia > Rodentia > Geomyidae > Megascapheus > Megascapheus bottae. Next base: position 39,658,520 of record NC_143523.1, read on the forward strand.
TCTATCCTTGCAGGAAATGACTGGGCAATTCCAGTGCACTTCATCAGGAATGAACGAGTCTTTCACTCAGATGGTAGACTCTCAGAATAATGCTTACTAAAAGGAACCAGGAAATCTTGGAGAATGGCTAGGCTTGGAAATAATTAAGACTGAAAAATCTTGTTATAATTTTGGAAAAATAAAGCTAACTTGAAGATACTTCATTTCCTATGTGGAGGAAGTTTAGACGTTAATATATTAATCATTTGCACTATATTCACAACATGAAATACATTACTGAACAGCACATAAAAAGAGAAAATTTCAGGTATTTCTCCTATCTTTCTTGCACAGGCTTAATTTTAGGTAAACTAAAGGATTATACAGGGGAAACAAGTTTTTAAAATTGCAGAAATTCTACTGCAGTTATAAATACTTTTTTTTGGGCTATCTGTAAGGAAATACTATGTCTAGCTAATGATCATTGAAATCCATTAAGAGGATTTGATGAAATCCTGGTGGGAAAATGTTTAGTGGATGAAGAAGCTAGTAATATCTGAACTGAAAGATCAATCTTAAGAGCACAGAGACCAGACCATATGCTCCTCCTAGTGCGATGAAATATGCTACACAGAAACCTGTGAATATCCTTGCCAAATATGAACCTGCATCTAATAAGGCATCCTCCTTTGTGTTATGTTGGTAACAATGGTAGGGATAGAGGAATGTGCTAAACAACACGGATGGATTTTGTAAGGTGTCAAATAGAGAATATGGGAAATGTACAAATGAATTAGTTTGTTCAAAAAAATTAGAAATAAAAAAAAGAGGAAAGAAGAACTTAAAATAGAAGAATGGCTCAGTGGTAGAGAACTTGACTCGTCAATGTGAGGTCTTGAGTTCAATTCCAAGTACTCTTAAAAAACAAAAAAAAAGACATTCAAACTTAAAAATGAATGAAGTCATGCAAACTTAAAATTACTTCAATCTGGATTCAATTTCATCAACTTTACAGCCACTCCTTTATGAGATGGTTAGAACATTTCAGCACTGACCCTATGTGTGAGATTAAATAGTTGTTACTTAATGTGAGTTATAGTTTTCTTTTTGATAGTCTTGGGCTTTGAACCCAACAACTTGAAGTTGCTGAGCAAGTGTTCTGCTATGGAAGCATGACTCCAGCCTTTTGTTTGTATTAGTTATTTTTGAGATAAGGTCTCACTTCCTCTACGTAGATGGTGATCCTCCTATTTTTATTTTCTCAATTTAGCTAGGATAACAGTCTGTATCACCATATCCTGATTATGCTTTTGTCATCTTCATAAAGGTGTTTATAATCTTTGATACTAGCTCATGAAGCATTTATGGATGAAAGGTTGTATTCTTAAAATTTATTAAAAATGTAAAAAGTAATGGAGGAATGGAAGAAACCCAAAATGTTCATGTTTTGATAAACAGAAGTTGAAAGTAGATGATAGATTCTGGGTTCTCACTGCCCAAGGAAGAAGTCAAAACGTTCTCCAATCAGAGAGAGAAAGACCCAAACCACATGGATTTGTATGATTCAACATTTCAATTAGAAAACGCTATGAACATGGTTTTGTATTCATGATGGAAAGGTTGAGACTTTGCATATTTTCTTTTTCCAGGACAATATCTTATTTAGAGTGCAGTTGTCATGTTTCCCCCCCTCCGAAAAGGCAAGGCCGTGATCTGAAATGACTCTCTTTGCTTAAAAAAAAAAATAAAACGAGGAAAGCAAGTTCCCCATGTAGTCTGCCCTGTTGTACTTGACTGACATGGGTTATCAATTTTTTTTAAAATTATCTTATTGTCAAAAGGGCATATAATATAAACTGATGGAACTCATTTCAGAATGAAACAGTTGCACACTTAGCATTTTCATCTTTCTAAACACTTGGCATGATGGACTGAGGGGTGTGTGGACACAGGTGTGAGCCAGGATAGCAGCTGTGGATGGGTGACAGAGAACTGTCTGTCCCATCTTCTGTTCAACCTTCTCTAAGCTTTCCTTCAGGGTCTGCAGAGGCTGGGCCAGTCCCTTACTTATCTGCTTTCTCTTTCTTCTTTGCCCAATTCTCCTGGGTTTTTTGTTATGGAAAGAGCAAGGGGAAGCCCTAGAGCCCTAGAGTGTGAACACTTTCATAACATTTTGTTTCTAACTAGCTTCAGGCAAAACTCTGTTAAAACAGAGGAACTTAATTAAAGATTTGGACTTCCATTCAAAATGTAGAGAGAGTGGTCTGGGTAAACACACTCCTCTCAGCTGCTGTTGCCCTAAGGCTATTACAAAGCAAGTGTCTCTGCCCAAGTGAGCCAGCCATTTCAGGTTCTTGTATCAGAGACAAAGGGAGAGAGAGGAAGGAGAATCAGAGAGAGAGAGAATCAGAGAGAGCCTATCTACAGCCAGAGAGATCTCTTAGAATTGCCAGCTCTGGGACTCTTTGTGGTTCCCTGCTCTGATCTTGCTAGGGAGAATGCAGCTGCCACAGAGCCTGTCTCTAAGAGAGAGAAAAATGGCAAAGTCAGGGTGAGGTATCCTGTAAAGAAGCTGTGTCCAGGCTAAAAGGCTGAAAAGTTTTTTCTTGGAATGACAGAAGCACAGGATAGGGAGGAAGGAAGAATCTTCTGCACAGGACTTCTAAGTTGGGGGTGGGGGTAGGGGGGAAGAATGGAGGGAAGGCAGAGAGACACTTCTCTCATATTCCTGGGAAGAACTTGTTATGCAGGAAATTTGATCAGTGAGATATAGAAAAGCACCACACTTTGAGAAGTGGAATCTTAAGTCTTTATTATACAGCATGTGACTGTCAGTGGACTCGTGTTACTCCCCCCTCCCCCCCCAAAAATGTAGTTAACCAAAAGCTTACAAAGGCAGGAACGAATCCTAGCAAAAGTGCATTTACCAGAGCCAAATAAGCTAAGAGGAACTATGGGCAAGAACTCCCAGGGGAAGACTTTCCTGGGGCTCCACAAACCAGGACACATCTGCAGTTCAAAGAGTGACCTGTATCACACCGTGGCCTATTTCTCCTCTTCAGTTCAGGGAAACTGGATGAAAAGTCCCCATCATCTCTGAAGACTTCAAGATGGCGATGAGGACAAGTTGGTGTTACTTTGACCCAATATCCGTGTTTCAAACCCTGTGACTGATAGAACCCATTGTCTATGTCCTTGAATAACAACAATAGCAACAACAACAACAACAACAACATCCCATCAGTATAACTTTGTTTCCAGATGTCCTTTGGTTTTCTGGGTATCATTTTTAAGATTTGGATGCTACCTCAGGTAGATAAAAGAACAGGAAAATAGCAAGGACTGATTCGTTAGCAATGTGAAAGTACACTACACGGTGTTATGTTCAGCTAAGGGCCCTTCCTCTGTCTAGAGGATGCAAGAAACTGTGGCTTTGTAACTCCGTAGGGTTGGTTTTCTAGTAGGCTAAATAGTCTTTCCCAGTTAGTCCATTACAATGGTGTTATGGTTGCATGATGGGTGTGGGAAGCCACACAGAGCAGGTTGCCTGTATTCCTAGCTCGTCAGGAGGAGATCTGAGGATAGAGGATTGAAGTCAGCCTAGACAGCAAAGTCCTCAAGACTCTGATCTCCACTGAACTACTACAAAAGCCGGAAGTGAGCTGTGGCTCAAGTAGAAAAAAAAAGAGTGCTAGCCTTGAGCGCAGAAAGCTCAGAGCATTGCCAAAAAATAAATAAAATAAAGGTACTCGTTATCTGATGTATGAATACCTTACTAATAATAATCAAAGTATATTTTAAAAAAATAATAAAAAAGCTCACAGCACCCAGTCCCTGAGTTTGAGTTCCAAGATCAGCACAAAAATAAAGAAGGCAAAGGGAGATGAGTGTGCATTTGATCTTTGACTTTTCTGTTCAGCCCAGATGATGGAAGTTCATATAGAGGTCACCCCACCTTTGAAGAATGTGATCTTGATATGGTAGTATGTACCTTGAGAAGGACATTAGGTCATTATCTTAATTATTGCTTCAGGATAGAGGTCATCTGGTTTTTATTGATTCTGTCTTAGCAAAGGAGAATGGATGCCCCCTCCCTTAACCCCAGAATATTTCCTCATTCCTGCCTTGGTTTACACAGCTGTCTGTGTCAACTGTTTTAAAAACTTTAAAAATGTAAATGCCAAGAAATTACAAAAATATAAATTAAATGTTCAATTATTTACATTTCCTATATACTTATTGATATTTGTGCTTTAAATCATAAATGGTTAATTTTACATATTCATGCTCTATTCAAGGTGATAAATAGTAACTGAAATAAAACATTAAAATTAAACATTTATTTTTCAAATTCACACAACTCTAAGCATAAGCGATTTTAATTATTTAACTTTCAAATGCTTTGTTTCTGGTAGGCTTATATAGCATTTATGCTTCTAAAGTTATTGAAATTGAAAATTTCACTAAGACGTTTGTGACACCCAGCTATGATAGACCATAAAAGAAATGGCTGTGTAGTCTTGACATGACACTTGAATTATAATACATTCAGTCTTTTGATGTGCTTATTTAATAACTCTGTGTTCCCCATTTTCTAGCCTGCTTCTATTCAATACATACACTCCTAGATGATATATACTTTTCTAAGAGTTTATTTCACATTTGGGTTCAATCATTATTAAATGCTTTAGAAATCATAAAATTGAGAATAAGAAACAGCGTTTTCTCTCTTTTTTTTTTTTGCGAAGGAGGGGAGAGTGTTAGAGGCTTTGGAATAGGATTTACCTAAAAATATTATTTTATCTTTGAAAGTGGGTCTGGAAAGGTAAGATAGTGAAATCTGAGTATCTATTGCTAGATGCATTCATGATCACAAACTTCTTGTAGGTATCTCAAAATCCAACTATAGCATCGCCAGGTCAGACTCTTTCCCCTCAGCGGGCCAGTCCTTTTTCCTCAGCTGGCACGTTTTACTTCACTGAGAAAAACAAGCAAAGTGAACCAAATAGTCAGAAGAGAACTCTGAGGTTTTTCCATATAGACCTTCAAAAGAAGCCCAGGGATGCTGAAGCTCTGAGTTCAGAGGGAAAAAAAAATCTGGAACCTAGCATTGGTGGCTCACATCTGTAATGCTAGTTATTGAGGAAGCAGAGATTTTGAAAAATCAGTTTTAATCCAGCCTGGGTAAAAAGTTTCTGAGATTTCATCTCAACCAATAGCTGGGCGTGGAGGCTTGCTTTGGTTATTTAAGCTGCTTGGGAAGCTAAGAACAGAATTGTAGTTCCAGGTCAGCCAGATTAAAAAAAAAATCTTTCCTTCCTTCCTTCCTTCCTTCCTTCCTTCCTTCCTTCCTTCCTTCCTTCCTTCCTTCCTTCCTTCCTTCCTTCCTTCCTGACTTCCTTCCCTGCCTCCCTTCCCTCCCTCACTTCCTTTCTTCCAACATAGTCTTATTATATATCCAAGGCTAGCCTTGAATTCTCAATCCTCCTACCTCAATCTCCTGATTGCTGGAAAAGATCAGTTTTCTTTCTTCTTTAAAGTTGAACCCAATCATTTCAATGGTGTAGGATTAGAGGATTAACCAGCTTTTTTTTTTTTCAGTCCTCCAATGGGGAGAGTTTTTAATAGGCTCTAGGAATCATTTGTTTCTTTCTCTAAGTAACTCTGAAGAGCAAATTAGGATTAAAAAAGGAATCCTCATTGTCTGTGAAGAAATTTCTGTACTTTAAAAATTATAAAAATTGTTCCTTGGTTGATAGAATTAATCACAAAAGGATTTAGTGAAGAGTGCTTGAATTTTTGTTCAATTAAAAAACAGTCACTATCCAACCGAGAGTTGAACAAATCTACTCCCTGCAGTTTTTTTTTTTTGTCAATTGATGTGCTAACTTTTTAATGGGTTGATTTTTTTTTTAAAAAAAAATCCAACAGAGAAGCATAGAAATGTATCCTATTTTACTTGTCTCCAGCAGCTTGCATTAAGTAGAGTCCAGTGGTAAGGTTATGAAATTGAGAAAGGAAGAAGAATCGGAACATGAATAAGCACAAAGGTCAAGAAACCCAGAGTACAGAGGGTTTTGTTATTCTTTCAACATTTGTCACCAGATGCTTGTCTCAAATAAGTCGTGCTTTGAGAAATGGTTTTTAAGACTTGCTTAGATGTGACAGCTGTAAAAATCCCTTGTGAACTCTGCAAAGGCAATCTCCAGCCCAGCTGCTCCCGTTTGGGGCTATCCAGAATGAAAATGCTGTTAAGTGACGGATTCATTTCTCTTCCCCATCCAATGGCTCTGACAGACATCCAATGCCAAATAAGAGAATGAGTTTCTCATATTGTGCTTCTGCCTGTACATTCATCCTGAATTCTTAACTACTCAGGGTGTGGGCAAACAGAGAAATGAACTCCACAGGAATGGTGGGGTCGCGGCAGCAATGCTGGGCCAAACTCTCAAGAGTATAGAGCCCTTATCTTCTGGAACCACTTTGGAAGACAAGCACCTAGAGGATCCAAAGAGGGAATATACCAAATTAGCTACTTGTATTAAAATTCACAAGGCAATGTGACTACACATCTGGGGCACGTTGATGGACCCTTGGAGAATTTTCTTGGGGGTCTGATTAATATAAGGAGTGACATAGATTTATTTTTGGATAAAATGAGGTTTAAAGTGATTTAATTTTTTGGGACCAATGTACAAAGTTGTACATATTAATGGTGGATCATATGATATTGTGATACATGTATGTATTGTGTAAGGTTTGAATCAAGGTAAATATTTATTTCTTCGAATAATATCTTTTTATGATGAGAAGATTTGCTTCAATATCCTTTTTTTTAGCCTTATTTATTGATTTAGTTTTTAAAGGGATACACTGGGCCACTAGTGTGGCCTAGTGGTAGAATGCTTGCCTAGCATGAGAAAAGCTCTGGATTTAATTGCTTGGTACCACACACAGAGAAAAAGCCAGAAGTGCTGTCTTGAGAAAGCTCAAGAACAGTGCCCAGTCTCTAAGTTCAAGCCCCAGGACTGGCTATATGTATATATACACACACATATATATATATGCCTGTCACAAAAGTCCTTGTTTATTCTAGTGTCTTAAAGAATTTTCCTGCATATTTTTATTATTTGTTTCACAGCAGCAGATTTTATCCATTTTGAAGTGACTTTTGTAGGAGGCCCTGGGAAGTAATTAGGTTGTGAGTATGGACTTACATAAATGGGATTCTTTAATAAAAGACCCCGTATAGCAAAAACAATTCATAGCAGAAAGAATGGCGCAGGAGGAATTTCAATACCAAACTTTAGACTCTACTACAGAGCTATAGGGACCAAAACAACTTGGTACTTGCACAAGAACAGGCCTAAAGACCAATGGAATAGAACTGAAGACCCAGATATTAACCCACAGACCTATGGCCACCTAATCTTTAATAAGGCAGCCAAAAAAATAGAATGGAAGAAAGACAGCCTCTTCAACAAATGGTGCTGGCAGAACTGGTTAAGCACCTGCAGAAAACTAAGTTTGCATCCTTCTTTGTCACCCTGCACTAGAATTAACTCCAAATGGATCAAAGACCTCGAGGTAAAAGCAGATACACTGAAAACCTTAAAAGAAGGAATAGGAGATACACTAGGTCCCCTTGGCACACGTTGAAACTTTCTTAATAAGGACCAAGAAACAAAACAAATCAGAGAAAGTCTGGATAAGTGGGACTGCATTAAACTGCAGAGCTTCTGTATGGCAAAGGACATAGCTAGTAAATTAATTAGGAAGCCTATAGAATGGGAGAAGATCTTCACCAACCATACAACGGACAAAGGCCCCATATCTAAAATATATCAACAACTCAAAAAATTGAATCACTCCAAAACTAACCTCCAAAGTAACAACCATCCCATTAAAAGATGGGCCAAAGACTTAAAGAGAGTCTTCTCTGAAGAAGAAACAAAACTGGCCTATAGACACATGAAGAAATGCTCAACATCTCTGGTCATAAAAGAAATGCAAATCAAAACCACTCTAAGATTCCACCTCACTCCAGTTAGAATGGCCAGGATCAAGAAATCTAATAACAACAGATGCTGGAGGGGATGTGGCCAGGAGGGATCACTACTACACTGTTGGTGGGAGTGCAAACTCATTCAACCACTATAGAAAGCAGTAAGGCAGTGCCTCAAAAGGCTAAACATAGAACTCCCCTATGATCCAGCAATTCCACTACTTGGCATTTACCCAGTTATCCAGAAACAAGGACATACTAAATCCACCAGCACAACAATGTTCATTGTAGCACTATTTACCATAGCAAAGATATGGAACCAACCTAGATGTTCCTCAGTTGATGAGTGGATCAACAAGATGTGGTATTTGTATACAATGAAATTCTGCTGTCAGAAAGAATGACCTTGCCCCATTTGTTAGGAAATGGAAAGACTTAGAAAAAATCATATTAAGTGAAGTAAGCCAGACTCAAAGGAACCTAGGCTCAATGGTTTCCCTCATTTGTCATAATCAGTAGAAACCTTGGGCTCTCCTAGCAGAGATTTGCAGTAGAGCAAAACCATGATACAAAAGGCCATATAGTAGGACGCTAAATGAAAGGATCTCTAGGATGTAGAAACATAAGCCATATAATGAATGATTATTGTTCTTAAGGTACTATGTTATCTCTCATCTCTCTTGATGTCCCTTGGTTATCTCATATTGTTATAGTATTTCACCTTGTTATCTTATATATTGTATATATACTTGATGGGTTATTTGAAATTGGATAGGGAAGGGGGGAAACAACATGGGTGGCACGTGGGGGGAGGGAAATGGGGACTACTGGTGAATATAATGTAACTCTTCTATTAATTACAATAAAAATACATGAAAAAATAATAAAAAATCTTGAAAAAAATAAATGGGATTCTTCCCCTTATTGACAAGGCCTCTTTCTTCTATTGCATGGGTTAGAAAGACAAGATGCCAGTGGGCACTGGTATTTCACACATGTACCCCTAGCTACTTAGGAGGCTGAGATCTGAGGACCTAGTTCAAAGCCAGTCCAGGTAGTAAAGGCTATGAGATCCTTATGGCCAATAAACCACCAGAAAACTAGAAATGGATTTGTTGCTAAAATTGGCAGAGTGCTAACCATGAGCAATCTGATATATTGAACTTATTTGTATTTGGATATTTGAAATTTGATAGGGAAGGGGGGAAAACCAAGATGGGTGGGGGGTGTGGGGGGGAGGGAAACGGGTACCAAGACATGTGAAAGGGTATCAATGTATGTGAATTAATGCACCTTCTATCTGGCAAATATCATGTAACCCTTTTACTAATTACAATAAAAAAAAAAGTTCATGGACTCAGCCCTGAGTTCAAGTCCCATGACTGACAGACCAAAAAAATAAAAAACAACTACCACCACCATCACCACCACCACCACCAACAACAAAGAAAGATAAGATGTCTCTGAACCAGGAAATAGGTCTTATCCGACAATAACTATGTCTTCGACCCATGAGGTTGGGCTTTGCACTTTACAGACTTATGAGTAGTAAATTTCTGCTGATTACACCTTGTCTGTGTTGTTTTGCTCTTGAAAGCTGAACAACTGAAATACCTATCATTTTTGATTGGCCTTATAGCACCTGTCACACTTCTGTCCTTATTTGTATACATACTTGTCGGTTAGAATTTAACCTTGTTGGATGTGGGGAATAACTTCCATTTTTCAGTTTTGGCAAGCTCTCTGCACCGAACTATTAGCACACTGTATAAGTTGTGAATCACTGCATAACACATTTAGTAGTTTAAATGACTACCCATATGTCCAGTCCACATTTCTCTATGTATGTATTAAGTCTGGATCTGCTTGGATAGATTTTCTGTCATACAAATAGGTGTTGCCTGGAGACTCAGGGGAAAGGACACCTTCTCGATATCAGACCAAGTTGTAGAATCTAGTTACTTGAGCCATGTGTGTGACACACTCCTTGCCCTCCCTCTATTCCTCCCTAGTTTTTGGGTGGAGGCCACTTGCTGTTCTCAGAAGCCATCTGCAGTCCATTCCATGTGTCCCCTGTATCCTTAAGCCATCAAGTCTTTTGCATGGCTAATTTCATGTGGCTTCTCTTCTGCTACTAGCCAGAGAAATTCCACTGGGTGTAAAGGATCTGGGATTAGATTAGCCCCTTTAATCCCCTCTGGACAAGCTGAGCTGTCCTTTGTGACAGGACAGACCCACAGGAGAGGTAGCTTGTCACATTTACAAGCTCTAGAGATCAGGTATGTTAGGTATGTAATTGTGTTTGCTCACAGCTCTAAGTGGTTGGAAAGGACAAGAACTTTTCAAAGAGACTGGCTCAGATTTTTATTGTGATTAGGGGTGAGGAACATGAGGAGATTCCTGTGCAGAAGGGACTTCTATCCCTTCATTCTTTCTCTCAGGCCATCCCTACTGGATTACCCAAAGGTTTCCATTTGTTTGGGTTGCTATAGCAAAATTCTTGTACAGTATATGGTTTGAAACAACAGAAATATATTTCTCACAATCCAGGAGGCTGGAAATCTGCGATCACAGTGACAGCTGGGTTGGTTCTCTTGAGGGCTTCCCTCCTAGGTAGCAGACAGTTAACTTTTAGATTTTTTTTTCTCACAAGGTGGAAAGAGAAAGCTATCAAGCATTTTGGCTTCTTATGAGGGGACTGTTCCATTTATGGGGGCTCCATTTTCCTGGCTTAATTATCTTCCAAAGGCTCTTCTCCAAATACCACCACACTGGGGTGACTGGGACCCCACATATGGTTTCAGAGGGGAGAAACTCAGTCCACTGCACCAAATAAAGGCAGAAAGAGCAAGAGGGTGAGGTTTAAAAGCTATCATTAGCCAAGCAGCAAAAAGTGAAAGAAGACTTTTATAACAAAAAAAAAATTGATGATTTTATAAGGCACTGAATGAAGAGTTTTTTCCAGACCTGTAAAAGAAGCATCAATTAAATGTCTTTTAAAATAATTCTTTCATTTTTTTCCTGTAGCATATTCACAAATAAGAATGAGTGATTACTCACTCTACTACATCAGGCTTGTACTGAGGTTTTCCATGTGTGTGTGTGTGTGTGTGTGTGTGTGTGTGTGTTCGATGGAAACAGTGATGAAGCTATCATTCTTTTTTATTGTAATTAATAGAAGAGTTACATTATATTCACCAGATAGAAGGTGCATTACTTCACAAACATTGATATCCTTTCTCATGTCTTGGTCTCCATTTCTCTGCTCCCACCCCTCCCCTAATCTTGTTTTTTCGCCTTTCCTATCCTGTTTCAAATAACCAAATAAACATATATACACTATATCAGATAACAAGGTAACAATATGAGATAAGCAAGGGACAACAAAAGAGATAAGAAATATCATAGTACATTAAGGCCAACAATCACACATTATATTGAAGCCATCATTCTTCTCCCCCCCTCATGAGATGGTAGGAAAGCAGGGATTTTTCAGAAGTTAGTATCCACAAGCCCTATGTGGGTACTTGTCACCAAGCAGTAAGTTGTCTTCTTTTGGAAGTAGTTCATTGTGATACCCACTTTCTGTTTTTATTAGGGGTGCTGACAGACATGCTTCCTTAACAGAATAATTAAATAGAGAAATTAGTGGTAGCAACTCTGCTATTTCTTTTTTTCATATACTTTTTATTGTAATTAATAGGTTTACATGATATTTGCCAGATAGATGGTGCATTAATTCACATACATTGATACCCTTTCACATGTCTTGGTACCCATTTCCCTCCCCCCCACCGCCAAACCTCATCATGTTTTCCCTCCTTCCCTATCCAATTTCTCATAAGACAATTTCTTTCTTTCTGTCTTGAGGAAAGATAGGTAACATGGGGATGCTACCTACACTACTGTTTGATGTTCCTTTTCATTAGGAATTGCTATTCTACATAGAAGCTGAGGAACTGAAGTCAATGCAAGAAATTGGGAATTTTAGCCTTAAGAAAGTTTAAGTGCAAATGTGGGTGCCTGTGTTTGTCTGGGTTAATATACTCCTAGATTCAAGGATCCAAAGGTGCCTACTTTTTTCCATATATTTTTTATTGTAATCAATAGAAGGGTTACATTATATTCACCAGATAGAAGGTGCAGCAAGGGTGCCTACTTTCATGTGAGTTGGATTGCTGCAAGTTTCTAGACATTCTAGAGAGCACTGGTACTCAAAATGTGCTACACAAATCCCCTGGGGAATCCCTAATCCATTTCACTGGATGTAAATTCAAAATTCCTTCCTGGTGTGGTTCTTCAAACTGGTAACTCAAAAGCAGGACCAGGCAAATTTTTGGCTCTCTTTAACAGGAGTCAAGGAAGACCATCAGCCTGTAGTAGTATTATGGATATTTTTTTTCCACTGCCATGTTCTTGAAATGTTTTCAATTAGTTTTGCTTAAAATTGTCCTTGATAAGGAATTGTAATTTTTCTAATCTCAGTCTTGAACATATGACTTCTTTAGGATTGATTTCCACCCTGTTATCCCAGGTATAAACAGATGTCAGGCAAATTCCCAGGTTTGCTTGAGGTACAGGACATACAGGCAGGGCAATGTCACGTAAGTCTGGCTGGTCAACATTTCATTGTGGTCCTAACTGAAAGCCCCAATTACCCCAACCCTAATAGCTTTCTCAATAATCTCTTCCTCCTTGCTCAGATACCATAAAAGCCCAACTCTTACCCCACCTTGTACAACCTGTGTTTATTGCCCCTTGCTGTGCCTCAATAAACAGTCCCAGCCCATTAAGAACTGAGTCTGGCCTTACCTGTTTCCTAACAACTGCTAGCATCACCCATAAACACAAGAGAGCTGCAGACTCTTTAGTTCCTAAGGCTAGAGAGTCAAATTCTTATGATCAACCCCTTGTTCTACACATCCGTTCTCATGGTTTAATACCCCATCCATAGAACCCTGAGTAATATGGCAGAGGGAGCTTGAAGTTCCCTTCAACCATTTTCATGAGTACTATGTGATCCAAGAAGGAATTGTATTCTGTATTGATTCAAAGATTAGAATAAAGGGGCAGGATTGTGCCTAGATTCTGAAGTCAGACTAGTTTAGTTTAAATTCCAATTTTAATTATCTGACCTCTATTTTTTTTCACTTGTGAAAGGGGGTTAATAATAGTGGTCATTTCATATTATTATTATGGAAATTAAATATATTCATATTGGAGAACTACTTCAAATAGTGCTTTCATGTTCGTCAGTACTTTTTAAGATTCTTAAAAAAGTTACAGAGAGATATTTGCTTCTTTGAGAATTTTTAAACCATCACAGCTTTCTAACAGAATCTGTAGAACATCTTACAAGAACAAAGCCGCACTTGACTCTAACCGGGAGACAGAGAGACAAAGAAATACAGATCCGTAGTCCAGAGACTTAATACAAATCTTGCCTTAGCCATTTGTTAGCTGTGGTAAATCATTTAATCTCTCCGAATTTTCATGTCATCATTTACAATATAATTTCAGTGAGACAATATGATTGAAGGTGCTTTGTTATCTGCAGCGTGCGCTGTAAATGTCAGTCTTCCTTAGGTCCTTGAAAGCTTTGAAGCAGAAGCTGGGGGAGTCCCTCTTTGTCATTGACCTCGGAGGAAATGTATTGAAGAGGAATTAGGACTAGATAATTCCTAAAGCTCTTTCCTAATTCTGAGAATTTACAAATTATTTCCTAGCAAGTAGACTGGCCTGTCAAGGTTTGTCATCATATTAAAGACGTTATTAAGGGAAGTTTATTGTCTTAAATAAAACACGTGAATAAGGTAGAACTGTGCTAGATAGAGAAATTAAATGAAGCTATCAGAGAGAAAGGTTAGCTCCTCTATATATGATCATCATGATTCTATTCCATTGTTTCTGTTCATATTGCAGAAGTCCCTCTTCATTTGAATTACAGCCAGTTCCACTTGAAAGTGTGCAATTCCATTTTCAGTACTAAAGTTTAGGATCATTTGACTTTCTTGTTTTCCCTCTCAGAGCTTCAGATTGTTATGGTTAAAAATAAAGTATTTATCTTCAGTTTGGGAATCTAATAAAACTTTGACAGTAGTGTGAAATGGTATAAAGCATCTCTTCAACAGATCCATCTCAATAACACTTCCTGACAACAGGGCCACCTTTTAATGATTCAGAAGTTTTAAAGGGTTTATACTAAAGATGTGAGAATGACTGGAAATGGGTTATAAAGTAGTGAGAACTTGTTTGTTTTAAAATGCATTCTCTGATTTGGGTTTTGAACACGTTTGAGAGTGTGCCTCCATTAAAATGCAGCCTGATGAAGTGATTATGTTAACGAGGCTACGACTTGCTTCTGGGTTGGAATTACTGGGTAATTGCTGCAAGGTAAAACTTTTGTAAAGAGAAAGATGTATTTGGGAAGTTTAGAATCAATTTCCAGGGGGAAAAAGTAGTTAGAAATCTAGTTCCTAAGAACTATATAGTTGTAAAAGATGGGATGCCTTGAACATCCAGTCCTGAGGCAGAACCAGACAATACCAGGCCAGTGCAGATGATGCAGGTTTTCTTTTTTTTTTTTATTGTAATTAGTAAAAGGGTTACATGATATTTGCCAGATAGAAGGTGCATTAATTCACATACATTGATACCCTTTCACATGTCTTGGTACCCGTTTCCCTCCCCCCCCACACCCCCACCCGTCTTGGTTTTCCCCCCTTCCCTATCAAATTTCAAATATCCAAATACAAATAAATTCAATATATCAGATAACAAAGTGAGATACTATACCAATATGAGATAACCAAGGGACAGCAAAGGAGATGAGAGACAACATAGTACATTAAGGACAACAATCTTTCATTATATGGCTTTTGTTTCACTATCCTGGAGGTCCTTTCAATTAGCTTCACATTATATGTCCTTATGTATCAAGATTTTGCTCTATTGCAAATCTCTGCTAGTAGAGCCCAAGGTTTCTACTGATTATGACAAATGAGGGAAACCATTGAGCCTAAGTTCCTTTGAGTCTGGCTTACTTCACTTAATATGATTTTTTCTAAGTCTTTCCATTTCCTAACAAATGGGGCGATGTCATTCTTTCTGACAGCAGCATAGAATTCCATTGTGTACAAATACCACATCTTGTTGATCCACTCATCAACTGAGGGACATCTAGGTTGGTTCCATATCTTTGCTATGGTGAATAATGCTGATGCAGGTTTTCTTAAAGTCTCTTTGCATCACTGGAGTTAGCTAGAAGAGGTTTTGAAAAATAAATAATTTATGTATTTATAATATGTATAATACACTTATTATTTATATCATTTATTATTCACATTACTATCAATAATTTATCTGCAAGTTATATTTATATATTTGTAAAATTATTAATGAAGCATACATAATATGATTAATATACAAATATGTTTGTTTAATATTAATTAATTTGTTATCTTTAGTTGTACAAAGGGGTTTCAATTCAACCTGTCAGTTCGTGAGTACATGCATTTTGATCAATCCCCCCCTTTCCATCATTCTCCTCAGTCTCTCCTGACTCCACCCCATCCCCGGTGTTCCTAACTCCATTTTCACACCTTTCCTCTCTCCATCCAGTTGCTCCCTTCTTGACTTCATTCCCAGCCAACCACGTATGTTCCAGCTTTCTGTTGTTCATTTGGTTAAACTACAGGTTGGTTGTTCAGAGAAGTTACATCCTTGTAATCCTTTCCTGGTTCTACCACAAACCATTCTTTGGTTAATACGTTTATGTGTATGTATAGACGACTGTGGTACAACTAATAAGAGAGCTATGATGCAACAGTACCACTTTGGGGTAGGTATGTGAAAGATGACAAAACAGAATACGGTAAAGGTCTACACATCCGTGTTCACTGCTGCATTATTCATCATAACCAAGGGATAGAAATAGCCTAGTTGCTTTTTGATGGATAAGTGGATCAAGAAAATGTGATACCTATGTGATGGATGTGTGTGTGTGTGTGTGTGTGTGTGTGTGTGTGTGTGTGTGTGTGTGATGGGATTTTACTCCTACATCAAGAAGAATAATATATCATTTGCAGTGAAATGGCTACAAATTGGAAACATTATGCTAAGTCAAGTAAGTCAGGCCCTGAGAGACAAAAAGTCACATTTTTCTCTCACACGCAAAAGTTAGCAAAATCAAAATTTCCAGGTATTTCTGATGATTAGTAATGTTTAGGAATCACTGAAATGATATGTTACTCAAGCAGCTGAAGTTTTCATAGTGAAAGAGAGAAAAGGGTTATGGGTGATCCTGATGCATTTGAGCCTTGATTGCTGGTCTCCAGGGCCTTAAGGAAGTAAGAACCGGTTGTCAAGTCTGATGGGCAATTGTAAACTGCAAGAACTCAGAAGATGGGTCCGTTTCTGTGGCTTAGTCATCTCCTTCTGAGCCTCTATGATTACAGGGAATGGCTCTCTATATTTGACTGTAGATAAACATAACTTGAACATGTCACTCCATATCTACTGAGGTCTAAGACCACTGTTCTCAGATACGGCCCAGATCTGTAAGAGGTATCTTCTCAGATATTTAGCGCAA
The DNA here is from genome assembly GCF_031878675.1 of Megascapheus bottae. Taxonomy (NCBI): domain Eukaryota; kingdom Metazoa; phylum Chordata; class Mammalia; order Rodentia; family Geomyidae; genus Megascapheus; species Megascapheus bottae. The sequence goes on from NC_143523.1 coordinate 39,675,094, forward strand.
GGTTGTCACAAGGGATCTCATTTAAACTCTTCATTATATATAACTATATTCTATCTATTAAGACAAGGCCTTTGGACAGGATAGTTCTTAAATACATACTTGCTGAATGAATGAAAGAAATATAACTTGTGTTTAAACTGAATATATCATAGATTATCTCTGCTATATTATATCTAGGCTCTAGTTTATAAATTATTTAAACTTTTCAGGGTGTTTGGACAATTTACTATTGAGTTATCTGGCAAGAAATTCTTCTGAAAAGGAATCAGCTTTGTGGAGTGGAAATGATGTTTCCTAGAGAACAAAATGATTTTTTTTGTGTATATTTTTTTTCTTTGAAAGATAAAGATGATCCATACCAGAATTTTAGAGATTTAACTACATCTCTTCAGATAACATCAGAGCGAGGCTGCAGAAAATGCTGTATTTAGTAATGGATCATAGTAGGTTAGGGTTAAAAAATTCAGCCAGGTGCAGATGAGGATTGTGGTTTGAGACTAGCTGAGGCAAAAAAGCCTATGAGACGTGTGTGTGTGTGTGTGTGTGTGTGTGTGTGTGTGTGTGTGTGTGTGTGTGTGTGTATACATACTTTTATTTTCTTATGTGTACTTTTATCATTAAGTTTAAATACTTGCTTTCCAAATTAGCTGTTGAATTCATATACTAGTATGCTTTATTGGAAGTCAGTTGACCTTTGGATCAATGAATCAAAAAGTGGAGTTCTTAATCATTTAGGAGCAATATGTAGAGTCTTCTAAACATATTTTCAGATGATTAATTTACTCCAACAGTAACTGCGATGCTGTAGTGTGTCCTCAAGGCTGACTTTTTAGTGGTAATTTTACTCAATTACCTCTTTTTCCCTTCATCAATTTCATCTCTATCAAGTCATCACAATATGCAGAACAAAATGCGGCTATGTGATGAAACGTATTTGGGAGTCTATCCATGTCTCTTGGGCATCTAAGAATTTTACAATGAAAGGGTATGACACTCTAAAACACTAATTAGACATTCATTAAAAATTCTGAGTTTGTCTGAGCTTTGAAATCAAAGCGATACCCCCAAGGACAATCCACATTCAAGAGTTTAGTAAACATTTTTTTCCAATGTATAAACAAACATTTTTTTTTTAAATAGCTATTAGTTGCCAGATACTGTGCTGGGAGCTCTAGGCTCAAACAGGAGTAAACAAGATTCAAAGCCTTGTGGAAAATTCCTTTGTACAAATATTTATGTTTTTTTTCCTGCTGTAATAGATAAACATTCTAATTTTTAGGGTACTGTTGAAGCCCTTAGACTGATAAGCATGATTCCCCTTAGACTGATAAGCATGATTCTGTATCAGGTGAGATGCTTTAAGTTGGAACAGCTCTGTTTCTTTGAGAGAGGAGGGTTTTCTGGTGGAGAAGAAAGCTGCAGTCTTTGAAAGTAGTGGAGAAAGAATGTGATGTGGCCAGGCATTTGGCCTAGTGGTAGAGTGCTTGCCTAGCATGCATGAAGACCCAGGTTTGATTCCTCAGTACCACATACATAGAAAAAACTGGAAATGGTGCTGTGGCTCAAGTGGAAGAGCATTAGCCTTGCGAAAGCCCAACGACCATGCTCAGACCCTGAATTCAAGCTCCAGGACTGGCAAAAAAAAAAAAAAAAAAAAGAAAGTAATGGTAAGGACTCTTAATTGTCTCAGCATCTTGGTGTGACAATTATATATAATGATATATATATTAAAAGAGTTCACAAATCATAATCTCAAAGAGCTGGGAGATTTCATTGATCATAAAACATTCCCTAGAACAAGAAGTTTATGGAACTTTCACCAATATATCTATGTGTGTATATATATATTAATCAGTCCTAGGACTTGAATTTAGGGTCTGGGCACTGTTGCTCAAGGCTAGCTCACTACCACTTTGAGCCACAGTGTCCCTGTCAACAAATAATTTCTTAAACCCTTGCAAGATTCTTTTTTTTTTTTTTTCTGGGACTGGTACTGGGTCTTGAACTCAGGGTCTTGGTACAGTTCTTTAGTTTTTTGCTCAAGGCTGGTGCTATACTACATGAGCCATACTTCCTGCTTTTGTGATTAGTTGCAAATAAGGATCTTACCAACTTTCTTGTCCAGGATCGCTTTGAACTCTGATCCTCAGATCACAGCTTCCTGAGTAGCTAGGGTTATAGGTGTGAGTCCACAGCACCTGGAGATGATTACCTTACCAATCCAGCCTTTTCCCACCTTAAAACATCGTAAGTGATAGGAGGATGGGGGGAAGAGGAGGAGGAGGAGGAGGAGGAGGAGGAGGAGGAGGAGGAGAAGGAGGAGGAGGAGAAATGTATGACATTTTCTTGTCTAGAGGTCTTAGCTTCTTTACTAGTTTATGGCTAATAATAATTCATCAAAGTGTTCTGAATATCCCAAGTTGCCTAAAATTAACGTATCTTGGATTGGATACTTTATTTTTATTTTTATTTTTTTACATTAAGGACAACAATCATTCATTATATGGCTTTTGTTTCAATATCCTGGAGGTCCTTTCAATTAGCTTCACATTATATGGCCTATGTATCAAGATTTTGCTCTATTGCAGATCTCTGCTAGTAGAGCCCAAGGTTTCTACTGATTATGACAAATGAGGGAAACCATTGAGCCTAAGTTCCCTTGGGTCTGGCTTACTTCACTTAATATGATTTTTTCTAAGTCTTTCCATTTCCTAACAAATGGAGCGATGTCATTCTTTCTGACAGCAGCATAGAATTCCATTGTGTACAAATACCACAACTTGTTGATCCACTCATCAACTGAGGGACATCTAGGTTGGTTCCATATCTTTGCTATGGTGAATAGTGCTGCAGTGAACATTGTTGTGCTAGTGGATTTAGTATGTCCTTGTTTCTGGATGGTTGGGTAAATGCCAAGTAGTGGAATTGCTGGGTCATAGGGGAGTTCTATGTTTAGCCTTTTGAGGCACTGCCACACTGCTTTCCATAGTGGTTGAATGAGTTTGCACTCCCACCAACAGTGGAGTAGTGATCCCTCCTGGCCACATCTCCTCCAGCATCTGTTATTATTCGTTTTCCTGATCCTGGCCATTCTAACTGGAGTGAGGTGGAATCTTAGAGTTGTTTTGATTTGCATTTCTTTTATGACCAGAGATGTTGAGCATTTCTTCATGTGTCTATAGGCCAGTTTTGTTTCTTCTTCAGAGAAGACTCTCTTTAAGTCTTTGGCCCATTTTTTAATGGGATGGTTGTTACTTTGGAGGTTAGTTTTGGAGTGATTCAATTTTTTGAGTTGTTGATATATTTTAGATATGAGGCCTTTGTCCGTTGTTTGGTTGGTGAAGATTTTCTCCCACTCTGTAGGCTTCCTAATTAATTTACTAGCTATGTCCTTTGCCATACAAAAGCTCTGCAGTTTAATGCAGTCCCACTTATCCAGCCTTTCTCTGATTTGTTGTGATTCTTGGTCCTTATTAAGAAAGTTTCTACCTGTGCCAAGGAGGCCTAGTGTATCTCCTATTCCTTCCTGTAAAGTTTTCAGTGTGTCAGCTTTTACCTCCAGGTCTTTGATGGATTGGATACTTTAAAAGGATAAGGAAATATTGTGAAGCAATTGGTTGGATTCAAAGACATACAAAGAAACCCATTATGCAAATTATGCAAATACTTTTAAGATAGTCTTCCTAGGGAGGATCCAGTCAGATAATGGGAAACAAATGGGAATCCAAAGTTTCCCATATGTTTAAATACAAACATTCTTTAAGAATGATACTAAGCCTCTGTAGCATGTCTTTGCCAACACAGGGGAGCAGGGGGCAACTAAAAGGAAGGGCTTCTCTGGTGATATGTGCATTTCATAAATGTGCACAAGGTGGCAGGAAGAAGGGAGAATGGAAGAGGCAAAGCTAATGAAATGAATGGTGTTGATTATAGAGTGTTTTGTACATCATTTTGGATGCTTTTCAAATGGGTAGTAATTTGTTAGCGAGCATCTATTGAGAATAATAGCTTGGCTTGTCTATACCTTTCAGACTGTGAGACAATTTCTCATTCATCACTGACAGGATCATCATACCAGTTTGGAGATGAACTAGAGACTTCTCTAGGTCACACAATTAGGAGATTGAAATGTGTTTTTCTGAAGACATAGTCTATCATTTACTTGTTGAAAATAATTGGGACAACAGGCCACGAATAACAAGTTTATCTTTGGGTATTGAGATCATAAATGATAAGCTGGTTGGTGATGAGATTTTTTTGAACTGGATGAAATGTTAACTCTGAGGTTACTTTACTGTATCTGCCTTGCAGAATTCAGACCACCAACTTCAATGGGAACATTTTTCTGCTTTGATTGAGGCATTGATGGTTTACCACCTGGGCTTTGCAGTTTAGATATTTCATCATCCTTAACATTGGGGATTTCTTCTTTACTGAAGTCAATTGGATAAGGAGGCTTAGGGAATTTTTATAATGGTTTGTTTACTTTTGCTTTTGAACCACAGTCTTGACTTGCAGCCTAAGCTGACCTGGAACTTGTTAACATAGCCCAAGTGGTCTTGATTTTATGATAGTAGTGTCTTACCCACCTAACAAATGGGATTGCAGGAGAGCCACACCAGGCCCAATGAACATGAATTCCTTTATCCCCCCTTTTCTATTGATTGATGGATTGGCAGATATTGAATTTACAGCATTGTACATGCTAGGCAAATGCTTTATCACTGAGACACACTCTCATCCCTACTCATATATATAACTTCTAGTTCACAGCACAGTGACATTCAGTGGGCTGGATAAAAGGAGAACAGTGGCAAAAGTTTTGGAGCTGAGGTAGAGGAAGTCTTTTTTGTTAGGGGCCTTCTAGTCAGGGGAAGTGCCTGGTACTTGTGGTATATGATATCAACTGGTATTTTAGCTCCCAATGAGTTCATTTTGGGTCAGGGTATTAGCAATTTATTGAGTGCAGTGGGGGGCTGGGATGGGAAATTCAAGTTGTTGAGATTATTTGACTCAGCCTTTATTCTTGGACCAGAAAGGTCTGCTGACGTTTGGGTTTGATTTCATTTAGGTAGGTGGTCTGGAGGCAATGACTGGACTTTATTTGTCTAGTTCACTGATAGTGGCTATTTCAGGTCATGCTACACCAAAGAAGGAGAAGTATTAGGCAAGAGGAACTTTAAGGAGCAATTAAAGCATGCAATTTAAGCTGCAACTTAAATGAGCTGAAAGTACTTGTTATTCTGTGCATTTCCACACTTTAAGTGAGGCATAGCAATCTTACCTTACAGCTTTCTGAGTATCATTTTCTTTTGCAGTGGGGACATGAGATACCTCTTCCTCCTCCTCCTCCTCCTCCTCCTCCTCCTCCTCCTCCTCCTCCTCCTCCTCCTTCTTCTTCTTCTTCTTCTTCTTCTTCTTCTTCTTCTTCTTCTTCTTCTTCTTCTGCTTCTTCTGCTTCTTCTGCTTCTTCTGCTTCTTCTGCTTCTTCTTCCTCTTCCTCTCCCTCCTCCTCATCTTTTTCTTCTTCCTCCTCCTCTTTCCTCCTTTCTTTTCCATTTTAATTCTAGCATTTACATGTTTCTCTTGAAGATTTTCCACAACTTCTTCTTTTTCCAGAAATAATGCCAGTTATATCAAGGGAGTAATTTATATAAAAGATGCTAATGACTTAAGATTTTAATAGAGATTTTAATATTTTAATAGTGATGTCAACCCCATTTGTAACACTTCTGGTCACCGCAAAGAAAAGACAGAAAGAGGATGCCTTGAAGTGATTACCAGGGTGTCTCAGAGGAAGAATGATGAGAGAAAAAGAAAAACATTAAGTTTTTGCTCTTGAGTTTCAAATGTATTTTGGGAACGTAGGGCAGAAGCAAAAGTGAAGGAAAGGGTGTGGACGTATATTGTATAAAGTGAATAAGAGAGAGTGGGAAAAGCAGAAGACCTGACGAGTCCTCAGAGTTGAGGACTGGAATCTGGCACAAGCATTATGAACTCAATGAACAGAAGAATCTTGAAATGACTACATTTTTGCAGAATTGACTCAGAGGAACATCTTTATCCTTGCCAAACTAGCGATTCAAGGCTGACATTTATGTTCAATGTTCAAAAAGTAGAGTTAGAACTTTACCTGCTTCAATTTGTTTCTCCCCTCCCTCCATGGTTAATAATGAGGAAAGACACTGAAAGGTGAAAGACTGAGTGGAATTTTCCCAGTTTGTCAGCAAGAGACATCAGTCACTACCCTTGGCTTTGTTGCTGTTCACCTTGGCCATACACTTTCCTCTCTGGGCTTCTTGGATTTTTTCTGTGAGGCTGGATAGAGCCTTGCCAGCCTGTTTTTAAGAATCCTTAGATGGCTCAAGGAGTTTTTCTTATGAAAGGCATGAAGCTATCATTGCTATAGATGGAATAAGTAAGATGTTCCCATGCCTATGTACTACTTAGTAGGATGTCAACCCTAGAGTGTTCAGCAAAAGATCATTAATTCATTCAAATGCAGTACTTTATACCCCATTTTGTAATTTTATTCTCAAATGAACAATATAAAAATGGCAGTTATTAGATGAAATAACTTTTTAGCTTGGATTTTATTGGAAATGCAGTTGTACAAATTTTCTTACAAACCCATTCCAATCCTCAACAGTTACGATTTTAAGGCGGGCTTCATGAGTGGTAGAAAGAAGCTTGCTGAGGTTGGTTTGGGAAGGAGGGAAAGAAATGAAGGAGGCTGACAGAACGGGCAAGTCTGGTCAAGGTACACTGCATGCACATAAGAACATGTCAAAAAGAAGCCCTCGTGTGTACCTAGTAAATGCCAATCAAAAGTGAGAAAAAAGTATCCATGTGCTAAAAGATTTGCTATCTAGCAAGAGAAGAGAAGCCAATTTTATATTACTTAGGAATTAAGATTGCAGAATTACTTTAGGAGGGACTGATTTTTATGCTGACAGTGGTACAAATGGATTTGTCTGAGAAATATAAAGATCCAATACCAGAGGAGACAATTTCAACACCACAACTAAACACTGAAACTCACCCCATAGCTTTCTTCAGCAGAATGTGTCATGGTAAACATCTATATTTAAATTTTACTCCTTTGATGCTGGGTGTCACTCTCTGACTTAACCATTCTTAGCTGTATTTCTCTTCTTTAAAATGAAGACAAAAATATCCACATCAAAGGGAGACTGTAATGATAAAATGCAACAAAGAGAAAGTAACTAAAAAAAGTTTGTGTCCTGTAAATCTTTCCAGTTTGACTAAAGGAAAATATGTAATAAAAGCAAGGGAAGTTAAAACTGGCTTAAATAGGAAAGGTGAATTAAACATTGAGTTAGCAGCAGTGACAAGTACATGCATACTTCACCCCTGTGTACAGGGCCTAGCAGGAATTGGCCATTCACTTCAAGTGATGAGCCTCTCCCTCTCACCCTCTCTCTCTGAAGTAGAGGAACTTTCATCTGCTTTGGGCCCTAAATCTGCCTTTCTTTCTAAACGAGTTCCAAAGCTATTGTTCAACACCCCCATTCAGCTGTTGCCAGCTGAATGAATCCTGGAGGAAGCCCTATTTGAGGTCATCAAATAGAATCTGAATGGGGGAATGTTGCTTTCCAAATAAGTTATTGTGAACGTCTCCTCACTCTGGTGAGGAGAGGTGGAACAGATGGCTGAGTCAGGACACACGCCAGTTCTTTCCTCAGTCCAAGCAGACAGTGAATCTAGGCTGTGGGAAAATAAGCTTTAGGGGAAGAACAGGAGCTGAAAGACTCCAGAAACTTGCTTGCTTGGTATGGTCTTGGATCCACCATGAAAGATGCTGTTTGGGGGAAAATGAAGCCTTTTCTTTAGAATTAAAGTTAGCTTCTTTAATATTTGCTGGATTGTGGCTTCGGAATAGTAGAGAGAATTGATTTTGATGAATTCTTCAGACACTGTTCTGGTTGGAGAGAATGGCTTGGATGGGAACAGCTCATCCTGTCCTCGGGGGGAAGCGGCCAGGATGCAGGTTTCCCAGTGTCACCTGCTATTCTCTTCTGCTCTGCCAAGCAGTGGAGTTGTTGGCAGGATGCCACTCCCTGAAGCTGTCGGCAAAGTTGTTCAAATTTCCTGAACCTCTGATTTGAGGATTCTGAAGCAGCAGCTTCTTGACTTCCAACTGCTTCATAGACTCATTTTGAAACATGACTAAAGTACCCACTGAGTTAGCAAAGTTCTGTCAGGTTCTAGGGAACAGAGAAGTTTAAGTTACCATTGAGGTTATTGTGGGGCTACGTGAGCAAGTCTTTTCAGTAGCCACATAGTCTCTGTAAGCAGAGCAAACTGGGCATGATGGTTCATTCCTGTAATCCCAGCACTCATGAAGTAGAGGTAGGAGGATCCCAAATTGCAGGTACATAGGAAGACTTGGTTTCAAGCAAGCAAGCAACCAAACAATTTACCCATCCACCTACTTATTCAAAATGCTCCCCGAAGGAACAGAGCAGATGTGTCTGATTCAATAGTAGATCTAAGTGTCTAGCTCTGGGTGACTGCTTGCACTAGCCTAACTAAGCCTCATAAACTAGATGGTTTATGCAACAGGAATGGCTCATTTTACAGTTCTGCTTGCTAGAACTTTGAGGTCAAGGTATTGCCTGCATGGATTCCATTATCGACTTCATGCTTCTTGCTTATCTCCTGGCTGTCAGTAGCATCCCTTGGCTTGGAGATGCACCATCCAGTCTCGGCCTTTGCTTCCACTGGGTGTTGTCTTTGGATGTGTATGTTCATTGTTAGCCATTGTGTAGGTTGATGAGCATCCCTAACTCCTGGTGGTGACAGTCCTTGGTGTTCTGTGGCTTGTAGATACATTCTTCATTCCATTGACTTTTCCCCATTGTGTATTTTCAGCCAAATTTCCCTCTTCTTATAAGGATACATCATATCATATCTCAATGACCCTACCTGCCCTCACATTCAGCTAATTGCATCTATAAAGACCCAATTTCCAAAGAAGGTCTCATAATGATAAATTAAGGAATGAGACCTTCAACATACTTTCAAGAGCATGTAATTCAAACTTAAACAGTACTCCCAAAGTCTGCACAATCTCAGAACTAACTCCTGACTCACCTATGAAAATCATTCTTTCACTGATACTCCATTACCACTTAGATTCTAAGAACTGGATTAAAAAATTTAGGAAACTTTAGGATTTAAGTCGATAGATGTTTAAAATTTGCAACATCTGATAACATGGTTATAAAGTTATAAAGTTAGTGTCATCTGTGTGCAAAACTTTCCTCTGCCAGCAGAATCAGCACATTGACAGCCATTGCCTTTTTTATATGTATGCAAGAAGATAGAAAATGGAAAAACTTAATTTAAATGACTTTTGGCTTAAAAAAGTCATGCTTTGCATAGTGATATGTAAATGTACTTTCTGCAGCTGCATTTGTTAAATTGACTTTGGGTACAGTGCTCTAAAAATTAATAATAATCTACGAAAAAGACCTTAGATATTCTACAGCATATGCCTGCTTAGACTCTTCTTTTTTTTTTGTTGGTCATGAGGCTTGAACTCTGGGCCTGGTTGCTGTCCCTGAGCTCTTCAGCTCATGGCTACAGCTCCACTCCTTGAGCCACAGCGCCACTTCCAGTTTTCTTTTGGTTAATTGGAGATAAGAGTCTCATGGACTTTAGTGCTGGGGCTCTCTTTGAACCTCCATCCTCAGATCTAAGCCTCCCGAGTAGCTAGAATTACAGGCATGAGCCATCTCGCCCAGCTTACACTCTATTTTTCTTATACAGTCTTTATGCATCTAAACTATGGTTTCTTGTATTTACCACTGAACACCCCCCCACCCCCGACTTTCATGGCTTGGTAAGTTTGTGTAGCTTGTAAACTTCAGACTCCAGCAGCCACAGCAGATATTTCTTCAACCACCATGTGGCTGGAGTGGGCACTAGGCCCTGACTTCCTAGAAAGATCACATTCTGTGTTATTACTAGCAACTCTGTGCTCTTTAAAGGGTCTGATAAGGGTCAAAAGATGAGATTAACCAAGATTAAACCAAGTATTTAAAGTGGTTTTGCTGTGATAAACCATTATTGAGATTCCCCCATTAATTAACATGAGACCTCTGGTATATGTGTCTCGACAGTATGGCAGACTCTGATAGAAGCTACAGGTCAGTTCCAAGTGGAAATCTGTAGAATCCATGACCTTTAAAAAAATACAGTGGTGGGGCCAGTGGTAGAGTGCTTGCCTCACATGCATGAAGCCCTGGATTCAGTTCCTCAGTGCCACATTAACAGAAAAAGCCCAAAGTGGCACTGTGCCTTAAGTGATACAGTGTTAGCCTTAAGAAAACTCTAGGACAGTGCCAAGGCCTTGAGTTCAAGCCCTAGTACAGAAAACAAAAAAAACATAATGAGGAAATTACAATACGTTTATTACAAGATGAAAACTGTACCAGTAGGACTAGAAACAGAAATGAATTGGGTTTATGATGACCCCACATATGGTAGGCACAACAGCTCCTTTTTGGAGGAAGGGCTGCACTCAGGGCGTCCCACGAGGCCGATTAATGTAGAATTTACACAGAGGCCTCTGCTTGGGGCTTGTTTAGGTCATTCACAGTAACCCTTCACCAGCCCTGTGTTAGAAAGTGCTTAGCAACTGGTGAGGGAGGCAGGTGGGAGGGAAGTCCTGCCTGTGGAGTGCTTGTAGATTCTGCTGGTGTCAGTATCCTCCCCACAGCTCATCTGAGGTTCTTAACTTGACTATGACTGTGAAAATTGGTGCACTTCTATCCAACCTCTGCCCAAACTCCTGTCTTACGAAGCAGAATGCCCTTTCCACTGGTCTCCTTTCTCCCTCCCTGCCTACGTGCCTCCCTCTATTTCATATCCATCCTTTCCTTCCCCCCTGCCCCCCGCCCTCTCTCTCTCTCTCTCTCTCTCTCTCTCTCTCTCTCTCTCTCTCTCTCTCTCTCTCTCTCTCTCTCTCTCTCTCTCTCTCTCTTCTGAATAGTATCTCCAGTACTCCAATATAGGCTACCAAGAGCTATGGATTATTTATTGTACAAAGAAAGTAAATATTGTTTTTCCCTTTGCAATGATTTCCTTTTTTCTAAGCTCCGATTATGGAAAATTACGGGGTTCACTCTCTTTACTGCAATCACTTCATCTTAAAAAGGAAGTTTGCCAAATCAAAATATTTTTCTCTTTTATTTGTCTGATGTGGCAATGTATTTATGTTCATTTATGTTCATCATGTCCACTGATTCCAGACTTACTGTCTAAACCTTGAACACATGGAGAGCATTGGGTCATTTGATTCCTAGCACTCCTTGTCAATATCAGGGGAAGAAAAACTACCCATAAATAGAAATTCTTTTGGCATCATCTTTTGGTGTCTTCTCTCTCAAAGTTATATAATAATAATAATAATAATAATAATAATAATAATAATGCTTTAAGGAATATTCTATCCAAATTTAAACACCTAAATTATTTAAATTTCAGAACACTTAATTAAGTTTGTTATGTTCTGGATTCCATTGGGAAAGTTTTGGGGACTGAGGGACATCAAGTAATAAACCCTTGATTTATGTGAGTCTGCATTTGTGTGAAAATAGAAAACATATTTTATGCATCAGTTATAGATATTGTTCTGCAACATTTCCTCATAAAACAGGATGTGCCTTATGCTAATTTTCCATGAATATTTCAATATCATTTGGCAAAGGGAGCAGAAATATGACCCATGTCACACACACAAAAACCCTCCTCACCTCAACTTTTGGATCACCACACTCTCCTGTGGTTTCTTTAATTACACATTTATGAAAGGAGACCATTCCAAGCAAAACAGAAGCTAACTTTACCAACTAAGTAGGAGAGGTGCATAGAAACCGCAAAGCACTGAAACATAATAGATCAAAGGACACCAGTGCTGAAACAAAAGGAGATGGGTGGTTCCCTTGTAGGCAGCAGGGACAAGCAGGTGTTCTGAGGACAGGTGGAAACTCCAATCAGCAAAAGTGAGCTAGTTATAAAACACCAGCACACGTTTATTGATGGGTATTATTGGGCCACACTCTGGAAGAGAATGGAAATTCATCAAAGTCCTACTCCAGGAATTTTTCCTGACCTTTGCTATTTAGGAACTGCCCAACCTCTGTTGTAAGGTTTTCATTTATCTTCTCCATTCTCAAGGTAGTTTTATTGTACCTTTTTTTTGGTATGTAATGTACATTTTATTGTATAAGAAAGGCTCTGACAGCTTCATATATAGGAGAGAGTCTTCCATGGAGAAATTATTTATTGTAATGGTTTTTATGTTGTGAGAGCTATAGCGACACTATGCTTTTGATCTACTTTGTAGCTCCATCCAGTGAAGAGAATTCTGTTCTTCAAATGCCAGAAATCTTTGCCCTTCCCCAGATTTAGCCTTTCTTTGGGATAATGCATGTAAAGAAGAGGGGGTGGGGGAAGGACCTGTTTGTAAATACCCTTTTCACACTCTCTGTTGAATAATTGCAATTTCTCACTCTAGGGTGGCTAGGTAGGGGGTCAAATCTTTGTAACACCTTTTTTCCCTGGAAGAAGAACCACTTTCAGGGGATTCCTGGCAGTTTTAATGGCATGGGGGAAACACATCTCTTCTTAATCTGCAGAGCCTGTATGGCTATTTTAGAGGAAATGTAACAGGCGATTACTAACTCAGAGGTACTATTTCCCTGTTTCTGGAAGGTCACTTTTGCAATACAACAACATTAAAATGCTTAAAGGGATGTTAAGGGAAGTGTTGAATATGTAACAGATGGAGCTCCGAACCATAAAAGAGCTTCATCTTCAGTACAGCCCTTTGTAAACTACTTAGTTTCTAGATGATTGCTGGATGGAAATTGGAGCAGGGGTTATCATGTGAAAGGCCAAGACAAAGGGAGGTCAACAGGGAAGTAGAACTAGATTTCTGCATGTGTTTCGTTTCTTTCTTCTGGATTCACTTAACTCCAGGCTGTTTCAGGTGGACTGATAGAGCTCATACTGGGAAGCTTCCAAGTTGTCTTTTTACTGCAGAATGTCTGAAAGGAAGCTCAATTCCATTGACTTCCTCTGGAAACACACAGAACCAAGTGATTGTCTGATGGTTCTGGAAAGAAATAAGATTTATTTTAGCCTTAAAATCTAGAGTTGATGGTGTCAACAACCTCTACATCTTTTTGCTTTCTCCCCCGGTAAGCTAGAGGATATCCTTTGATGCTTATTAGACAAACATGAAAGCAGAGAGAGCCCATGACTCACTTTTCAGTGTCATCCATTGGTTCTCTTGAGCCTTCAGCCTTAGTTGTGATCTTTCTTGAAATGTGAGGTATCAATGCATAATGACTCAAATAATTAAAGCTTTGTCTTTTTCTAAGCACATACTCATGGAAACAAGCAGGCAAGCAACCTCTTGACATTTCCTACTAGAAGGGCCTTGGATCTCCTTTACTCCAGCAACCTTTCTGAATCCTTTGAGCAATCTTTCTAGTAGGCATTACTTTCATTACAAAAAAAATATCCTAAAGGTGATGTACAGAGAGGTTACAGTTACATAGGTAAGGTCATGAGGACATTTCTTTTTGCGCAGGGCTATCCCCTCCCTCATTTGTACTCATTTTCTGTCCCCCGACTCCCCTCCCCTCTCCCAAGTTGTAAAGTTCATTTCCAACATAGCATCTGGTGAGCATCACTGATGAATTGGTTCACGCTTTGCCCCACTGTTTCTGTGACTCCCCTTCCCCAAGTCAGATAAATTTATATATAAAACAAAGGGTACAGAAATCAGAAACAGTAACAACAGGGAATAAACCCAAGGAAGAAAGAAAGAAAAAAAGAATGAAATAAAGATAAAAAAGAAAAATTCCTGATTCTATTTCTGGGAGTTCATTTCAATATGCATTTTTAAAACTTTTTTATTTTTTCATATATTTTTATTGTAATTAATAGAAGAGTTACATTATATTCACCAGATAGAAGGTGCATTACTTCACACACACATTGATACCCTTTCTCATGTCTTGGTCCCCATTTCCCTCCCCCCACCACCCCTCTAAACTTTTTTTTAACTTTATTTTATTGTCAGGGTGGTATATAGAGGGGTTACAGTTACATTTGCCAGGTAGTGGATATATTACTTTTTGAACATTGATACCCCTTCCCATGCTTTTCTCCCACTTTCCCTCTCCCCACCCCTCCCAATCATCTTGTTTTTCCCTCTCCCTTTCTATTTAAAATAAACAAATAAACATAAAACAATGTACCAAGTACCAAAAGTCAGATACAGTAACAACAGCAGATAAATCATAAGGGGGGAAAAAGAGAAAAGAAATAACTTCACATAGTACATTAAAAACAACAACTACAAATATAAACCTCTTGTTTACATATCTTAGAGTTCATTTTGCTTAGCCTCATCCAATATGGCCACAGGCAAGTAGCTATTGAGCTGTTGTGATCCTCTGTTAAAAATATCCTAGACATGGTATGGTTATTGCAAATGATGGAAACCATGTAGCCTGTGTTGCTTTAGGTCTGGCTTGCTGAGGCTCAGTTAACAAATAAACAATGGAGTCAAGATATGAAAACCTATTCTTGACATCAGCCTGCTTCCCATTGATTGACATAACTAAGATGAAGGATGTGTGACTCTGAGGAAGGAATGGGTATTCTGGCTCATGTGCCTACAAAGACATTCCATAAAAGATCACACTACAGAATAAAAAAATAAAATTATCCAAATTACTTTGTTATTCCGGAGCCCCCACAACTGCTCTTAGGCGCAGATAAGAGTTAATAAAACGAGAACTTGTATTTGGACTACATATATTTTCTACCTAAAATATCTCTTTTCGTTTCTATTCTATGAGGGTTCTACATCTGTTCCTTCCCGCACTGAGGAAGTCCTCTGTGGTTTTATATACTCTCCTCAAAGGACAGCAAACCTGGATCCATAAATCCTAGGTATTGCTTGATGACTTCTAATTAAATGAACAGCTTTTAAGTCTCATGGAACATACTGGAAGGAAGAAAAAAATTAAACCAAATAATTTCAAATCACCCTAAAAGGCAAGAAAAGAACACATTCACTATCTGAAAATAAAAATTTACAGCCATGTCATGAGGCAGAAACTTTGGTTGGATTGCGGCGTGGGGGGGGGGGTTAAGAAGCATCTCATATCATTTTGGCTACCCAACTTTCTCTGCAGTTGTGAACAGCAGTTTTTTTTTTGCATTTTTTATTGTAATTAGTAAAAGGGTTACATGATATTTGCCAGATAGAAGGTGCATTAATTCATGTACATTGATACCCTTTCACATGTCTTGGTACCCATTTCCCTCCCCCCCCCACACCTCCCACCCTTCTTGGTTTTCCCCCCTTCCCTATCAAATTTCAAATAACCAAATACAAATAAATTCCATATATCGGATAACAAAGTGAGATACTATAACAATATGAGATAACCAAGGGACAGCAAAGGAGATGAGAGACAACATAGTACATTAAGGACAACAATCATTCGTTATATGGCTTTTGTTTTGATATCCTGGAGGTCCTTTCAATTAGCTTCATACTATATGGCCTTATTGAACAGCAGTTCTTTAGAGGAAGGCAAGAGCTCAGAAAATGTGAGCTTTGTAACTGGACTATGTGTTACACATTTTATTCTGTCATTGCAGAGATTATAGACTATCCCATGATTTTTCTTTATAAGTTCCTTTTAGTCCATCATATTTCCTCTTAGTTTTTCTGATTTGGGAATTTATAGCCACTACATATCAATGACCATTTGTAGATGTGGCAGATGCAATTCTAATGTACACTGTGAATAAACTCCAATTGCTTTGTTTAAAAAGCCAATTGTGATTCTGGCACCTGATGGAGAAGAGGAAAAAAAAAAGTAAAAAGAGTCATGATAAATTATGGTGTGCTCCCTTTTGAGTAAAGGTGTCTGGTGGTAAGCCACAGGGGATGGTTTAATGAACATTTTCATTAATAATCAGGAGAGAAAGAAAACAGCATGTAAATAAAGCAAGCAGATGCATCCATGTGGACTGATGCTAATGAGCAGGGAATCAATGGAAATGAACGTATGCAGCTCCTAAATCAAGGCAAATGAGAAGCATGTTCAGAAGTCATAGCCATATGAAATGGGTGGCGATATAAGGAAAAATATTTGGATATGTCATGACACAGGAAGTAACTATAAAATATCTTATTTTTCAATTTATGCCGATAGCAGCAGGGGATATGCTAACTCCATCCCAATATTTTAGTAAGTTTTCTCTTTCCCAGATCCACTATCCAATT
Source organism: Megascapheus bottae (assembly GCF_031878675.1). Taxonomy (NCBI): domain Eukaryota; kingdom Metazoa; phylum Chordata; class Mammalia; order Rodentia; family Geomyidae; genus Megascapheus; species Megascapheus bottae. Next base: position 39,691,442 of record NC_143523.1, read on the forward strand.
TTTTTTTCATCAACATCACCATTTTCTCAGTCACCAAGGCTCAAATACTGGCAGTTACATTGAATATATTATTATGATGATTTTGGTCAGTAGTGTGCTTGAACTCAAGGCTAGGGCTCTACTACTTGAACCACAGTGCCACTTCTGATGTTTTTGTGGTTAATTGGAGAGAAGAGTCTCATGGACTTTCGTGCCTGGGCTGTCTTTGAACCACCATCCTCAGATCCCAGCCTTGCGAGTAGCTAGGATTACACGTGCAACCCAATGGTGCCCAGCGAAGTCATTATTTTAAAAATATTCTTTAAATAAGTAATACTTGTTTCAATATTTTACTGTGTGAAAGATACAATGCCTGACAGTTTGCATACATTATTACTTCAGTGAATTCTTAGGAAAACTGTTAATTATCAACATTCTCATTCTGCTGATGAGGAAACAAAAGACTGAAGAACTAAGTAAACGTACAAGATCTGAGAGTTTATCTAAACCAGTTTTTTTGATACCTGATGATTGTTACCCAACAGTGGATTTTTTCCTTGATGTAGTCTTTTTTAGCCCTATATTATTTTCTCATTTACTTAGCACGCACTGCATGTGAATGACTGAAGGCATTTCATAAGTGAATGTCCTGTCATCAATCTATCTCAGCCATATGCACCAGCCAGATAGGCCAAACTACTTTCATCATGTAACTCCTTTGCAGAAAATTCATACATCTAATTCTACTTCTATAACATCCAAAGATTTCTTCCCTATTTAGTTATTATCCAACTTACTCTAGGAAATTCCTTCCTTGGTATTTTTGAAAATATCCATCAATAAAATAACATAAAATTAAGTACAAAATTGTGGTTGAATAAATGAATTGAGAGAGAAATGATTATATGGAAAAATGTACTGAAGCAGAAATGAAATTAGGACACAAATATTTACAATAACCTGTGTATTTGAAGCCAAAAGGAGGATGGATTTCATACATTTACCTGAAGAATGAAAGACACAATACCTATGTGCTTCTGATCATAGAAAATAATGTTTATAGAAATGAACTCTAGGAAATGAAAACAAGAAATAAAAGAATTGACGGTTTGTAGCATGGTTCTTGAGGATAATAATAAAAAAGAGATCTGATTCATATACAATCTGTTATATTTTCTCTTATGATAAGTTGGTTAAATATTTATCCATATGTCAATTTTCAACACCACCAGGTTCTGCACATTAATTCATGAATCTAGGAATTTTCCATTTAGTTTAATATTCCTATCTCCAACAGAAAATCTAAGAGAAAACTTTTTCCAATGTCTCTGGTAGGATTATTTCAGCATTTTAGTCCTCATTTTCCAAAGATTCAAGCAGGTATCTTTTCTTTTGTTCCCCCCAGTCCTGGGGCTTGTACTCAGAGCCTGGGCATTGTCCTTGAGCACTGTTGCTTGAGGCTAGCACTCTACTACCAGAGTCACAGCACCATTTCTGGCTTTTGCTGTGTATGTGGGTACCAAGGAATTGAACCCAGGGCTTTATACTTGCCAGGTAGGCACTCTACCATTAGGCCATGCTCCTGGCCTCTCAAGCAGGTATCTTAAAATCAAAGGAACAGTTTATCTCACAGTGAACTTCAATGTGGGGAACCAAGTCTGGGGAGTTTAAGTCAGACATGGTAGTATACACCTGTAATCCCAGCATTTGTAGTTTGATGCAGGAAGATAGCAAATTTGTAGAAAACTTGGACTACATTGCAAGACCTTGCCTCAACCTTTTGGTCCTCCTCTAAGAGACAAAAATCCCCCAAGAAACCAGCCTCCCCCAAATCAAAAACAAATAATTGATGACCCTTTCAACTTGTGGAGGTCAAGAAGTTATCCTAAATTTGGTATTTGTCAAACATTTTCCACCGTATTTGGAGAGATTAGACTTACAGATATGAGGAACTGAATATTTTGAAATCCACAATTTTTTTCTTGGCCTGTCCTGGGACTTGAACTCAGGGCCTAGGCACTTGGCACTATCCATAAGTGTGTTTTTTTCACCCCCTCAAGGCTAGCGCTGTACCACTTGAGACATAACTCCACTTCTGGCATTTTTGGTAGTTTATTGGAGGAAGAATCTTACAGATTTTTCTGCCCCGCTTGACTTTGAACCCTAATTCTCAGATCTCAGCTACTTGAGTATCTAGGACTATAAGCATGAGCCATTGACATCCAGCTGAAGACTAGAATTTCTTATACAAATACATTTCATTATTTCTCCTCTCAGAATCCAACAGATATTTTGGGAGGTGCATCTTTGTTGTTACAGGGCATACTTCAAATGTAAAGAAATACATCCCACCATCTTCTAATGCTATCTACAAAACCACTTCTTGGACAATAGAATCTGTCTAACGCAGTTTCTGGAGATGAGATAGTCTATTGATTCTTCTTTCTTTCATTGTGGAGGTGATACAATCAAGAAGTGTTTCCAAGAGTATAGAGCACAGTGGAAGATAATCGATGAGGCCTGGCTAGAGGAATCCAGATTTTCAATCATTTAAGAAAAAGTAACATGGACAGATCTCACAGAGTGGACAAGAAAAGTATACCCATTGTGTCCCGTGTAAATGTTTATCAGAGGTGACTTAAGGAGAGGAAGATTCTAGTGTGCAAGTGGATGGGATGATCTAGTCTGTAGATGCTTCTCCCATTTTCCATCAATAGAGTCATGAACAAAATGGCCACCATGCCATTGGAAGGCTTCACAGTCTGTGTCTCTCTGGAACAGGTCAAAGCATTGCATCTGGCTTTTTCCTGTGATGAATCCTTGTCTGCAAGAATACATGTGGTCTTTCTTTCTTTTCTTTTCTTTTCTTTTTGCCTTTTATCCAAAAAAGCTAATTTTCATCTATTCCTTTACCCCTTTTGATCCCATTCATTTTTTTTGCCTATCATTTTCTCTGTTTATCTCTAGTTTTGTCTTTCCTACCTACCCATGAATTTAAAGACAGTAATTGTAAAGTCCTGTCTAAAGTGCAGATAGATCACAATAACAGGAACTGACATAGTTCCATAAAGCTAAGTGAGTCTACTGTATGGAAAATAAGAGCCCTAGGAAAGATCCTTCGTAGGCTTTTTTTTCTCTCTCTCTAGATGAAAAACTGTCTGAAACTTGTAAATAGGACTGGGAGTTCCATGACAGGAGTCTGGGGTGCTCTGACATCTGGAAGCCCAGTTGAGATGTACTTAGAAAGTCCTCAGCTTCCTCAGTGGATGGGGACATTCCTATTTCTGCCTTGCTTTTACTGGTCTCATGTATATATATATATATGTATATGTAAATATATACATGCACATATGTATATACATATATATGTTAAATCTAGAAGTATAAAGAAGTAGAAGAAACATTGTTTTTTATTTTTTATCATCCAGGTAATGTACAGAGGGGTTACAGTTACATTTGCCAAGTTGTAGGTGTATTACTTCTCACTCATTGATACTCCTTCTCATGATTTTGTCCCTATTTCCCTCTCCCCACCCCCCCAATCATCTTGTTTTCCATCTTCGTTTCCTATTTCAAATTAGCAAATATATATATATATATATATATATATATATATATATATATATATATACCAGGTAACAAAGTCAGATACAGTAACAATATCGGATTAACCAAAGGGCATCAAAAGAGAAGAGAAATAACATAGTACAATAAGAACAACAATCACACAATGTAGAGCTCTTGTTTCCATATCCTAGAGATCCTTTCATTTACTTTCATTCTGTATGATTTTATGTACCTAGGTTTTGAGCTACGGTTATCCTCTGCTAGGAGAGTGCTAGATGTGTACTAATTATGAGGGAAACTATTGAGCCTATGTTCCTTTGGGTCTGGCTTACTTCACTCAATATGATTTTTTCCCCAAGTTTTTCTATTTCCTTACAAATGGGATGATGTCATTCTTTCTGATGGCTGCATAGAATTCCATGGTGTATAGGTACCACATCATTTTGACCCAATCATCTACAGAGGGGCATCTGGGTTGGTCCTTCTCTTTGCTATGGTAAATAATGCTGCAATGAATATTGTTGTGCTAGTGGCTTTAATATGTCCTTGTCTCTGGATGGTTGGGTAAATTACAAGGAGGGGAATTTCTGGGTCATAGGGGAGCTCTAAATTTAGTCTTTTGAGGCACCACCATACTGTTTTCCATAGTGGTTGAATGAGAAGAAATATTGTTCTTAATCTTATGAAGAAATGTTGATATTTGGGAAGAAGTATAATTTATAAATTTGGGGCTAAAATAAGATAAAAAAGAAAATGAATGGACTGGGAGTTTGGCCTAGTGGTGGAGTGCTTACCTAGCATGCACGAAGTCCTGGGTTCAATTCCTCAGTACCACATACATAGAAAAAAGCTGAAAGTGGTGCTGAGGCTCAAGTGGTAGAGCTATAGCCTTGAGAAAGTCCAAGGACAGTGCTCAGGCCCTGAGCTCAAGCCCAGGACTGGCAGAAAAAAAAAAAAGAAAATGAATGTAGAAGAAGTAGAAGTTGAAAATGTTACAAAGTTAAACTCCACGTAAAGGCTAACAATGAAACATTAAAACCTAATGAAAAGATGAAGTGAACAGATTTAAAATAAATGAGAAAAGGCTAGAGGCCAATGAGATAAAAGGTTAAAGCCATGAAAGTAAAAGAGATGAGCAATGAAAATGTGTGAGATAGGCTGAAAAGTTAGAAGTATAAAAGCAGATGAGATTAAAAGCAAATCACAGAAAGTAACATGCTAAGGTAAAAAAGGATTTGAAGAAAATAAAAGAAAGCAAAACCAAAGAGCGTGAACATAGACAACTGGAGATGCTATATGGGGTTAGTTGTGCAAAGGTAGATAGATACTGGTTGAGAAGCTGTCTTCTGGTAGTGGGAAGTCCATGGTCGAGTTGGAAGACATGCCATAGGACTGGGGAGAAATTGGTAGCATGAGGCTGCTATCAGTCACTACTTTCCTCACTGTCCATCTCTAGTGCAGGAGCCCTTGGATTAAGGCAGTGGAACGGCCTTGGCTATTGAAGATTGTCGGGAGTGCAAGGTCAGGCTGAGTACCATAACCACACAAAGAAATGAGCTATCATGTATGAACTCCATGCCTAACTTTGAGCTATATCGTCGTATTGTGAATCACTTTCTGCTGAAACTTGATTACCATTGGGTGCGAATGTGTTATTGCTTTATCACTCTCTGCTGAGACCTATAGTGAGAGTAAACACGTGGACCTCCCCCACCCTGCCCACCCGTGTGCTGATAGGCTCCTGCACCCTATATTAGCTGTATGGACTTCCTCAATAAACAAGCTCCTGTCTTGACAGGTCTCCCTACCGTGAGGGAGGGCTGGGTGCAGGTGGTCAGTTGGCCCTCTCCTTTCTCAACTTCTCCTGATAGGGGCGTGTTCTCTCTATCCCTCCTGCGGGTTGAGAAGGACGGAGGACTAAAAACCCTGACACCCAGGCTGGCTTTGAACCATGAACCTCAGATCTCAGCCTCCTGAGTAGCTAGGATTACAGGCATGAGCTACCATGCCCGGCTTGTTCACTAGATTTTTGAACTCTAGTCAAGTGATTGAGACTTGGAAGACTGTCTACTCAGCAGTGATGGGGGAACATTCAAATGAAACTGAGTGAGCTTGGGATAATATATCACCATATACTGGAGGTCTGTTTACCCCGATATTCAATGCAGATCTAAGCAAAACAAGTCACTAGCAGTTACTGGAGAGACAGTAATAACAGATTGTTGATTTCTTATGGGAGGCACTGAGATACCTCCTTATCTTATCATCTAAGATTCCTACATATTTGAAAGTCATTGAAAGTTCTGCAATTAAAAATAAACCTAACTATTAAAAAAGATCCCAGCAGATCAAGGTGCCTCATAACCTTGGGGATGGAGTTGGAAGGAGCAGCACAAGACTGGGGGAAGAAATACTCGAAAAGAAAAAAAACTGGACCTGGCACAATTTTTAGAAGAATGGCAAGGGAACCTCTTGAGTGAAGAATTAGTTTCAAGGGGGCAGATGGGTCAGAATTTCTTAGAAAGAGTTACTTGTGCTACATCATGAATGGTGTTAAACATCTTCTGGATAAGGAGTTTGTAGTCTCAGCTATTTGGAAGCTTCGAAGAGTTTTGACTTGAAGAGTGACCCACTTGAGGGTAAAAATTTGGATAGCACTAAGGGAAGGGTTACAAAGAAGGACAAGAAATAGCTAGAGAAGGTACTTGTCCCCAAATGACAGGCAGATCAGTCACATTCACTGCTTCCTATAACATTTTCTTTAAAATGCTGTAAGGGGTGGTAGGTGCTTCCACCAGAAACAAGAAAGAGAGTTTGCAGGGGAGCAGACATTTTTGGAGATAGTTCTGAGAGCCACGGTAGGCAACTACATGGAAAACTGAGGCTAGAGGAATTCACAACCGAGAACATTCACAGGAGATAGGATTGCCAGGGAGGGAGGAAAAATTGAGGAGGGGTAGGGAAAGATGGCCACAGGTAATGTGACTGAACCAGAGGTGATTCAAACTAGAATTGTGGAAAGACGATCAAATTGCTTTCATTTAGTATGAGACACAAATGTTTTACAGGTAAATTTACAAGCTAGGGAGGAACATATTTGTAGAAAATTATTTACACAGAACATGACAAAAGAAACATACACCCCTGTAGCTTTCTAGCCCCTAGTTGATGGACAGAGGCAATCACAATTGCTTCCTTGATACAGCTTATTGGCCTATTATTCTAGGCTTGCCTCAACTTAAAATTAATACAAGTTACTTTCTGTTACTTGCCTCTAAATCTTAACAGATTTGGAGAGTATCATAGGTTGTAAGCAAAGGTTAAGTAAGAATATTTAAAGAAGGTGAATGAGATATGACAGTTTAAACCTTTTAAAACATTTAATTAAGTTTTTCAAGGGAGCTTTGAGAGCCGGAGGCATTTTCCCTTGTTTGGTACAGGGTTGAAAGATGTTGGAAATTCAGGCAACCTTGAAAGCAATTCATTAACCAGCCATAAGTCAAATTAATGTTGTCTGATTACAATGAAAAGGAGGAAAAAAACCCTGCTGGAAGCACTTTGTGACCTCCTAATTAATATCAGCTCATTGACTAATAGTTTGAGGTGATTTCCAGTCCTACAGAATTGTAGCCTCAATCAGTCTGTAGAAAAATTTCCCCAGCTTAATTTGTTGTTGTTTGTAATATTGTTCCTTAAAACTGAAAACAGGTTAATATTCCCTTTCCAGCTCCTAAATTGCTGCTGTCTCCTCGGTGGCTCCAGTTTATTCTTTTATTTTCCCATGTAGCACTGAAACATCTAGTAGCTTCTTGTATTTGCATAGCCAATCACTCTGTAATAGCAAAAGGAAAAAAATCCTTTGTCAAACTATGTGTTTTAGTTTTTCATTTGGAAATTATAATCCTGTAGCTAAATTCTCCTTCCTACAGGGCAGAACAATTTTACTCTCTACTGAGCTCTGGTTTTTCATTTTGTCCCATTTTCTGGAGAGAATTTGGGTCACTTATTAATGCTGGTTTTAAAACAGCTTTTCACATGAGGACCTTTGAACAGACCTGGCTGTGCACAAAATTATTAGGGAGGTTTACATGTTCCTTTCCAGGGTCCCTTCCTCACGGCCACTTTTTTCTTGGTTTTATTTCCTCTCTTCCTCTCAACTTTCCTACCTGCATGGATATAGCTTCCACCCTCTCTAGGAAACTTCGGCATTGGAGAACTGCTCCTATATATGTCCTTTTACTCTATAAGCATTCCAATCCCCTAGCTGTCAAAATCTATCTGATCCATATCACATAGAAGCATTCATTGTTAGTGTTAATGACAAAAACTATCTTAGAATATAATGATGCCAGAAAAACCTATAGAGCTAGTTGCCTGTGGCTCAGGCCTATCTATAATCCTAGTTACTTCAGGAAGCTGCAGTTCAAATTGGAGGATTGCAGTTCGAAGACAGCCTAGGCAGGAAAGTCTGTGAGAATCTTATCTCTAATCACCAAATAGCTGAAAGTGGTGCTGGATTTCAAGTAGCAGAGAGCTAGCCTTGAGTAAAAAGAGTTTATGGACAGTGCCGAGGTCCAGAGTTCAAGTCCCAAGACTGGTGAAACAACAACAACAACACATACACACACACGCACACGTGCACACACACACACACACACACACACACACAAATCTATGGACTTTAAGTCTGGTCTTTAGAGTGACTTATGGTGGGAAAATCAGTTCTGATGATAGAATGGTTAATGGAACAATCCCAACCCTGGGGTTTATCTGTAATTTCTTTGTAAGTTGATCTTTCTCCCCCAATATTTGCACTACATCTTGGAATGTGTCCTGCTTGTATCTAATGTTCACAGTTGCCATGGTGATTACATCAGAATAGGTAACTGAGTCAAGCTGGTTCATGTAGGCTCTCCACGTATCTGAATTTGGAACCAGAGAATTGCGAGTTTAACATATGACCTTGAAAGCAGATGAACAATCATTTTTACTAAGTGATGAAGGAACCATTTTAGCCAAGGAGAAGAGAGACAATGCAATGGCTGCCTGGAAAGGCAGAAGAAAGACACAAGTGGAAGCTCTGTGGGTTTACCCTGGATTTGACCTTCACCTCATACTAGGTGACACATAGTTGATTTAAATAGTACACTTTGGGCAGGTGGGGGGGCGAGTACTGGGGATCAAACCCAGGATCGTGCACTTGCTAGGCGAGCGCCTTGCCACTAAGCCACATCCCAGCCATAGATATATTTGAAAATCATCATTCTGCTCCTAACCATGAGACCTGTGACTGAATGTGTATCTAGAAATATTTTGTGGGTAAATATTCTAGAAGAGAATTCTATTCCTATTGCCTGAAATATAATGGCCTATAATTGCCTGAGAGGGGAAAGAGAATTGTGTTGGCTAAAATAGTGATTGAAGAGAAACAGCTGTAAAACAAAGTAAAAACCCAGCATGGATAGAATACTTTGCTGAGTGTAAGAGAGGGTTGCAGATGTGGTAAGTATGTCCCTTCAGCTCTCATTTTGTCAAACGGTCAGCCTCCAGTCACATTGCAGATATTAACTCTCCTGAAATGCACAAAACGATATGAAGAAAGTTAGGAAGTTCTGACCCAGGGTAATGGTTAATATTTATTGAGTCCTTTTATGGGCTTTGCATTCGTTATGCTGTTTAAATTTCACAGATGTCTTATGTGTTGGATTTTCTTATTTCTTTTCCATTTCACAGATAAGACATTAAGGAAACCACAGAAAAGTCATCTGCATAGCCCTTGTGCCTGATAGGGTTATGGAGCTGGGGCATAAATTCAAATACTATGGCTATTGCTCACAGATGCTATGCTTTTGGCTACTACTCTGCCTTTTTCCCTAGGAGAAGATGAATCTCTACCAGAAAACGTCACGGCTCCACAGAAGAGAAGGGGACCCCACAGGGATATTATTCATGTCCTGACTCAGGGCTCTACACTCATTTTTCTTTATCAGGGCAACTGGCTTACATGAAAGATACCATACGATCATCACACAAGCAAAACAAGCAATAATTCCTCATCCTTGGGATGGTTGCTTCTATTTCTGTTAAATAGGCTGTTGATAATCCAAATTGGGTGTCAGGAAGTGCAGCTAGAGCAGAGTACAGCAAATGATACCCCCCCATTGGTTGATTTTAATGTGGAGAAAAAGAAAATATCTTTTATTATTGGTCCTTCGATGATTGATTCTTAGTTCTTAGGGCAAAACTATCACAGAGATAAGAATCAACTTATAAGGATTTTTGAAATTTAAATGTGCATGAGATCTACTTATTTGCTTAGTGTTTCTTCCATGTTTGGTTTGCTTCTTGCTAGTAAAAGATTCCTGAGGGGAAATGGTGCTGTGGCTCAAGTGGTAGAGTGGTAGCCTTGGGCTGAAGAGCTCAGGAAGAACACCCCAGCCTAGAGTTCAAGCCCCACGACCACCACCAGTAACAACAAAAAAACCCAAAAACCAAAAACAAGAGGATTTCTGATAAGATTTTGGGGAAAAATAGGAGCTGGGTGCTAGAGAAGTGTTTCAGACCCCCAAGCTAGGTGGTTTATGGGGTAAAGGGTTTGTGTATCTGTAGCAAGCTACTTCTTTTGGTCTTAAATAAGAAAAAAAATGTCTACAGATCTTTCTACAGAAGATAGAGAGATCCTGTCTTTGCAAGAGGTTTAGCATTACATTAAAAACTTGTTTTGAAACAGGGACTCATCATGGAGCCTAGGCTGGCATCAGACTTACTATATGTCCCTAGCTGGCCTTGAAACACAATCTTCCTGCTTCAGCTTCTCAAATGCTGAAATTACACATTCTATTTCCCTAAGGAAATTGCTTTGGTACACCTGCAGAGAGTGTACCCCCCCTCCCCGGCCCCCTGTCCCCTACCCTGCCATACTTATCCGCTCTTGGCTTTGGTGATCACCTTTCCCCCATTCCACAAAACATAGTTATTACAAAAGGATCACTAGTGCTTCAGCCTCTTCAAAAGAGAATAATGACATTTTCATAGCCAGTGATGGTGGGAGGGAGGGTAGGGATGTTGACTAGCTGAAACCCCAAGGTTTTTAAAGAACCAGAGAAAGGTCGTTCACCTCTTAAGCAGTGACAGTTGTGAAAACAAGCCAATTTTAGAATTTGTCATCTTGCGTTAACAGCGTACCCTTTTGTAGTTACTGATATCTTCAGAGAAAATGCCAGCCATAAAGAGCTTGCCTGCCGGCTCTGGCGAGGAGGTAGAAGCCTCACATTTGAGGTTGATGAAGCTTTCATTGGCTTGCTGCAGGCAGATATGATCCAAAGAACTTTGGCCTGACAATCGTGGTGCCTCCTTTACCCTGGCTATGATTCTTCGAAGTTTCTTGATATGGCCTTTCAGGATTCTGTCAGGTTTTCAAGTCCCTCCATCTGTAAAATGAATGAGCTAGACAAGATTAGCTCTGAAAGCCTTTCTTGCTTGAAAGTTCTGTGATTCTAATTTCTGGGCTAAATGGAAGAAATTCACAATGCCTTCAGATCTAATATAAATTACCTTTCTTTACTTTTGGTGTTTGAGTCTATTTCGTTGCAGGTGTGATAAGAGATCATTGGAAAGTTTTGAACAGGCAGTTGATTGGAATTTGATTTTTCCAATCATTACTCTAGTGGATGTGAGGCATATCAGCTTCAAGGGATAATGCAGACCGAGAGTAGAAGCAGAAAGACCAGAAGGAAACTTTACCTTAGAGGAGATGTGAATTTTACTCTGGTAGCTGTGGCTGTGATGAGATATGGTCCAATTAGAGAGAGATGTGGAAGGCTGAATGAGTAGAGTGTGCTGATTTCAGGATTAGATGTCCAGTATGAGTGAAAAGCACCAAAGCTGCCCCTTTGGTACATGCAGGCAGTTTTCCACATGAAGAACGATGCTCTATCCCAGCAAGTAACTGGCTCCTTAAAAATCTTTGCCTTGCTTCATGGAGGTTGAGGAGGTCAGAGGTGACATTTTGGAAAAAAAAGAATTTACTTAGCAATATTTCCTATAGATCTTCCTTGATTGGCCCTGCTACGGCCAGACCCACCTCTTTGCATTTTGCTTCCTAAGCCAAGGCTTTAGTATGACTAGGGGCTTAGTAACCTTGGCCCAAATGTACTTCTTTTGGTGTATCAATGTATACAGAGATGTCAGGCTTAAGAACAGCATATCGCTGTTCAGTGAGACTAATGTCACATTTCTTAAAACTACAAAGCACACTGAGTCATTATGAAATTTGTGATGCTAGCTCTAAGTATCCCTTGGACTTCTAAGTTTCAGGTTATTCAATTATATATCACTGTGAAGGTATTTTGTATGATGTAAATCATCAGCACATTGTCTTGGATAATGTTAGTGGGCTTCATTCAATCAGCCAAAAGTCTTTAACATGCAACAGAAGTTTCTGAAAAGAAGAAATTCCATGTAGGGAAGGGGTAACAATGTTCAGGAAGTAATGTACTTACTACCTTACGAATGTAACTGTAACCCCTCTAGACATCACCTTGACAATAAAACAAAATAAACTCCATATAATGGCTATCGTTTTGGCCCATGCCCAGGTATTTAATTCTACCTTAGATGATGGCTTGTCCTTGAGTTTCAGACTTGCCTGGCCTTGTCTTACGCTTGCACATATAAATGTTCTTTAGTAAATTCTTTGAGATTGGCAGCCTCCTTATTCTATTTCTCTAGTAGAGCTCAATCTCCTCATTCTGTAGAGCATGAAACTGGAGTAGAGTAGGCAGACTTGATCAGCTGGAGAGGCAGATGCTCAGATGTGGCCTGTAAACTTCTAACACCACCTTTCTATTGCTTAGAATGCACTTCTCAATAAGGTTACAAAGGCACAGGAGTAATGCATGAACTCCTGTTTCCTCACTCTGGGCCTGACCAGTTTTCAGTGGCTCTGGTGCAAAGTGATAAATGATCTAGTGGAAATTAAAAATAGGGTACTAGGAACACTGCAAGCCTCGGAGCCTTAGCAATGAAATGAGTGCACAGAGATTGTAGAAAGTCATATAAGGGGTTAAAGGATATTGGAGTCTTCAGAAAGCAATTTTGGCAATGTATATATGCCACGTGTTCTTGGAAAGCAGCTGTAGAGCTGCAAAAATACTTCTCATTCATACCCTTCCTTGGGAAAATAAAGCTACGTAAACAAGAATTAATATATATATATATATATTTAAAATAGTAGACTAAGATGTCCTGGGTATTCTGAATGCTAAGCCTTGGCACCAGGGGAACTTTTGAGCTGGACAATACTTGGTTGGTGGTGGTTCTATGCAGTACAGAATGTTCTCTGGCATCTGTATCCTCTATTGGCTCCCTGAAGCCAGTGGCAGCCCTTTCCTTGGAGCAACTGAAGATGCCCCTCCAATGGTCCAAGAGCACAAAGTCACACTTGCCTAAGATCTGCTAATCTAGGGAAGGCCAGCAGGAACACAACGTTGTAGAGGATTGAAGGGTGTTCTTAGCCCTATCTGAAGCCTTCCACATAGGTACTGAGATAAGATGTGTGTTTGTTCTAGCGTATGATGTCTCTTCTGTATTACCCCCTTGGTATATTTTTATTAGCTTTCCAGGAGGCATGCATCCTGTCTTCTAGCTGGAAATGGAAGTTATTTGAACAGAAGGGAATGTGTTAAATGCTGTTGTGCTGTAGGGTGTGCATGGAGAGAGCGCTCAGTAAACATGGATTGATTGACTAACAGAGCAGCTGGAGATTCCCTGGATATCATCTTCTCCACTTGTTAGTAGAGATGTGAAGGAGTTCAAAGCAGGTACCGCCTTCTATTGCTTTATGCAGGTCATAGTATCTTGGCTCCTTTTTAACCATGTGAGCTGGGGAAAGGATTATGTAAGTGTGCCAAGCCTCAGGTTCTCATCTCTAAAAAGAAGGAAATTATAGAGTTGTGTCAGACCTAAAAATAGATACTTACACTGGCACAAAAATGTCTTATACATATTATTGTCTTCCCTCCCTTCCTCCCTCCCTTCCTTACTGTTTTCCTCCCTTCCTCCCTCCCTTTTCATCCCTTCCCTTCCTCCCTTCTTCCCTTCCTTCCTTTTCCTCCCTCCCTTCCTTTTTTTCTTGCTATTTTGTGTCAGTACGGGGGCTTTGACTAAGAACCAGGACAGTCTCCTTTCGTTTTTTCACTCAAGGCTGGTAATCTATCACTTAAGCTATACCTCCATTTCCAAGTGGTTTTTTTTTCCTTCAAATTTGTCTGCCTAGGATGGCTTTGAACCTCAGATTCCTGATTATAGTTAGGAGTGGACCATTGGCACTGGTCTTCCATATGTCTTAATGTTACTAATATTAGTATTATTATTGATACTGTTGTTTTCTGTTTCCTAACTGGAGACTTCGGTGAGGATTTGGGATATCTCAGGGCAGTACGAAAGAGGTTTGTGGCTGTGAAGGTACTTGTGGATTTGCTTGGCTAAGGTTAACTTGGTCATGGAGACAACTCATTTACTTTACAATCCTCACTACCGCTATTCACAAAGGCACTCGTGGTGGGGAGGGTGGGCAAAGAGGCCTGTGTCCCCTGAGCCTCCCTCATAGAGCCCCGGGAGGCTGTAATGACCCACACTGGTTTTTCAGGGCATCTTTGCAGCAGGAAGCAGACCTCGCATATTTTCAGGAGCAGTAAGGAAACTGGTCATTTATGATTAGAAAACCATTGGAACAGAGAAGGGAAGCAGTGGTTCAGAATTCACTGGAAACAGACATTTGGTAAGGGTTGCCTTGAGGGTCTTGGGATATGTGGAATGGTGGGTAGGGGGGGAGTGTGCTCAAGTGATTGCTTCCTCCTTGGAGGATGGGGAATCTTCAGACAAAATGTACTAAGGGGCTCTTGGTTCCTTCCACCAATGCTGCTCAGAAATGAGCTTGCTGCCCATGTAGGCAGTCTCTGTGGAGAGTGCTTTCATCAAGCCTTGGTAAAGAGGGAAAAGAACAGAATGTGCTCACTGCTTTCAAATGTATTTTGAAGCTTGTATTTAACAGCCAGAGCTGGTAGGTGAGCCCTAGAATTAGCAGGTGACTTTTTTCTCTCTCTCAAAATACTGCTATTCCTTTTTATTAAGAAGGATTAATTCTAATTTTCAAAAGTCATAAAGAAATTGGCACATGTGCAGGGAGACAACTTTCAGATCCTATCCTAGAATTTAAAGACTCAGGCTTTGCTCGTCATTTAATTTACTGGGAATTGGTTGGTGACAGAGATGACAATGACTGGATTAATTATCCTTAAGTACTACTTTTAGTCCATAATCCTCTTCCTTTAAGATTTTAATACCCACTTATCACTGATATTACAGTTGTCTATAGCATAGTATTTGTGCCTTTTAGGTTATATTTCAATATTGTTCATGCTACCTCATCAACAACTACTACAACAGTTGTTGAATGAGCTAACTCATTGATACAAGGAAAAAGCATCCAATCTAAGAACTGGGGCATCTGCGAAGCTCAAAGATGGCAGGATAATCCGATAAACCAACCCATGCCTGACTATTAGGATCTGGGAACTAAAAAAAAGAACGAGGAAGTAAGAAGACAAAAGAATGGGGAAATAAGCACTGAGCACTAAATTTTTGGCACCATAACCTACTACAGGAAACAGAAAAGAGACCAATCAGAAAGCCATCCAGTTCTCCTTAAACCAAATATGTAACAAAGTGGGATATTGTAACAATATGAGATTAACCAAAGGGTGACACAAGCTTTAAAAATTTATCTTCAAATAGTTATGCAAGGGAGTCACCATTTAACAGAACAGTTTATAAATACAATGCATCTTCTTTTCTAATAACCATTTTTATAATCTTCTGTTTGTGTCTTTCCTGAACTCCTCTCCTGACAGATACTAGGACCAAAGTTGTATAGCTGCTTTAAACTTTCTGGATGGGAATTTAGGAGTTAAGAGTTTCTTCTTTCTGACATAAAGTCATTGAGCTGTTACAACATGAAATAGAATAGCTAATATGTGGCGGAAAATAATTACATGTTCTCAATATTCTTTTTTTTTGGTGGGTCATGGGGCTTGAACTTGGCCTGGGCACTGTCCCTGAGCTCTTCAGCTCAAGGCTGCCACCTTACCCTTGAGCCAATCCCCACTTCCTGTTTTCTAGGGGTTAATTGGAGATAAATCTTAGACCTTTTGTGCCCAGGCTGGCTTTGAACTTTGATCCTCAGATATTAGCCTCCTGAGTAGCTAGATTTACAGTGGTGAGCCACCACACCCGGTTTCAAAACTCGATATTCTTTTTCTTTTTCTTTTTTTTTTTGATAGTCCCGACCTTGAGCTCAGGGCCTGAGCACTGTCCTTGAACTTTCTCAAGACGAGCTCTACCACTTGAGCCTCAGCACCACTTCTGCCTTTTTTCTATGATGTGGTACTGAGGAATCAAACCTGGGACTTTGTGAATGCTAGGCAAACACTCTACCACTAGGTCAAACTCCTGGCTCCTATTTAATATTCTTATTTGGAAAAGTTATTGCATCTGTCTACCTAGGCACCAGCCACTAACCTTCTTTTGGTCATGATAATCCTAAGAATATCTTTTTCCTCTTTTTAATTATGTATTATGGACATTATGGAAGAACTGACCAATCACAGAACTCCATTTCCCTGGCCACAGAACTTAGTCCAGAGAGAGAAATTAGGTAGTTAAATTTTCATAGAAAATTTCAGAAAGGAGCTAGAAGCATAGACCCCAACCATAACTTGGCTATAAAGTTGTTAAGATACGAATTAAGCTCAAAGATATCCATGGTCATGTCTTTAACTTATGGGGTGAAGGGATAGACAATCTGAACAAGGAGCACTAAAAATGTTTTAAAAAGAATCTACAGATGAGAGACTTCATCAATGAAGCTATTCTCCTAACTTGTGCTCCTCTTCCATCACTCTTCATTTCTAGTTGGTGATGGTTCCTATGTTGCCTGCTGTCTGAGTATGTGGCTCCAAGGAATATAAGCTTGAGTTTACTTTACTTTGTTCTTGTTCCACCTGGATTTTTCTTTTGTTGCTATTAAGTAGTTGTGTAAACAGGTTACAATACTATAAATCCAGTTAGGAGTATGACACATCTTGATCAGTGCTGGGAAGTTCTTTTTGAACTGATTATGAGGTTTTGGTGAGTGATGTTGATTTTACAGATGCTATAGGGTTTTCTTCCTGAGAAGAGTGACCAAATCTCCCACTATAGGAGATGCTTAAAGCCTGTAGATCTGAAGTATGCCATAGATAATTTCTAGACGTGTGTGTGTGTGTGTGTGTGTGTGTGTGTGTGTGAGAGAGAGAGAGAGAGAGAGAGAGAGAGAGAGAGAGAGAGAGAGAGAGAGAGAGAGGTGTGTGTGTATGTGTGTGTGAAAGAGGTTTTCTTTTTGTCAGATTTTCAAAGTAATCCATAAGCCAAAAGGAAAAGAAAACAAAGTTAAATAGTTCAAAAGAGAGATGTCATATAGAAACTTCCAATATGTGAAAGAAGTATGAGGAGGAATGCAGAAAGAACTTTCAAGTCTTGGCTATCAGAAGCATATGAGGAAGTGTTTGGAAAGTCTGGAGTGTGTCGAAAACCCAGTTAGTTCAGAGTCCCTAAACACAGTGTCTTCAAAAGAAACCTCTCAGGGCATTCATTCTATCAAAGAACTCTCCCAATTTTATGAAGTAAGGAATATCATCCTTAGATTTCCAGTTAGGTGAAAAAGGATATAAAAATACAAGTAGCTGGCTGTCCTTCTGCCTGGTGTAGAATTATACACTTGTGTGACTTTTTCGTTTCCTTTAATGTTCTAGGAAGCTGTCCTTTCAAAGCTTTCTGTCACTACTATGGCATAACCATTCCCTACCCCTGACACTTGATTTCATTCTTTTACCATGCTTGACTCAGTTTCTAGAATATATCATGTACTAGGGTGTGAGTTAGTGAGTTATGTGATCTATCCTATTTATTTATATTCACTTCCTATCTCACTTAGCAGAATGCGAGATCTATGAGAAAAGGCACTTGATGGTAAACTTCTTTGTTATCAGGGTTGTCTTCAACACTCAGAATGGTTTTGGTCACAAGTATGCACTGAATGAGCGATTAAAGAGAAGAGGGCCTTTCCTGTGTTTTTCCACCTATTTAAGAGCTAATTTTCATCCCTCCTTCAGAATAGCATGATAGTAGCCATAAAGAATAGCATGACAACTAAAAGCACAGCTTTTGATGTAAGATACATAGGATATTCCAGCCAACATTACTCTGAAACTATCTTCATTGATAACAGTTATCATGGTAAAGCAAATGGAAAAGGCTTACTTTTCTTGAATGTCATGAAAACATCCTAATCTCTTCTATCATCCTCTATAGATCTTGAACATCTATTGTGAGGAAAGCATAGATCCTGGGTTCCACTCTCAGCTCTCACACGCTGGCTGAGAAATTTTAGCCCAGTGATTTCATTTTTCTTGCCTTAGTTTAAGTTTCAAACAGTGCCTCTTTCATTATCTTTGCCAGGTAATGTGTTAAGATCTACCACAATGTTTAAGCATGAATGGAACTGTTGGTAGTTGTTGGTATATATGAAGTGTTATGGTATTTATGATTCACACTGAATCCATACTTTAGCTGTATTGGTGTCTGTAGGTGTATCTTTAAGTGAAATTTTCTTTTAAGTTCTCTGAAAGTTTGCCTTTCTGCGAGCACAGGTGAGCATCAAGCACACAGTCCCCTTTGTTGAATAACTAGGACTGGGATTCCTGTTTTCCCTGGTGTGTGTGTGTGTGTGTGTGTGTGTGTGTGTGTGTGTGTGTGTGTGTGTGATTACTTTTTCTGTTCTATTTCACTCATTTCAAAGAAAGGGGCTTCTCTGAATGCATACCTCTGCGTGTCCCTTAGCCATCACAAAGAGAGCTCCAGGTTAACCATGTGGACAACTAAGGACATACTCTGTCCAGTAGCCTAGCAAAGACAAGGCTCTGAGTTCAAACTCTAATATCACCCAAAGAAAATAAAAGAGAAGTACCAAATCCACGAGTTTCTTTGATTTGAGGCCTGGTGAAATGGTTCTGTAGTAAATAGTTCAATTCTGCAATCTTCAGAAGGAGGGATATCATTATAATCTTGACTAAAACCTGACCTCTTTCATTTTTGATTTTTCCATCTATAGAGTCAAAAATGAAGAGCCCAGATATATTCATATGAAGACTAGAAAATTTCTAACTATTACTGTGGTTGGGTCCTATGGTAGAGGTGGGTGACCTAATTCTCAGCACTAGTAACTTAGAGCATTGCATGGTTGTTTGGTGATTATTTTGCTTCCTGTTTATAGTCAGTGTGAAATAGGTTCATGATTGGAGATTTGTAAGTGGAAATTCCAAGCAGGTTTTTTTGCCTTTTTTTTGAGCCATGTGGTTAAAAAATTATTCTTTATATCTCTGTTCAAATGTCATTTTTGATCATTCTTCCTGATGTCAAAATCAGTCATTTTCTTTGTTATAGTAATAAGGTCTGACAACTTTTTTTTTTCAAAATCCTTATTAGTTTGAAAATAGTTGTTGGTTTATGCGATCTCTTTAATGTCTATTTTCTCCACTATACCATGAACTCTAGGAGTTCAGGGATGCTTTTGTTCAATAGTGATTGGTACATAGTAACAACTCATGAAAATTGTATTCAATAGAAAAATCAATGGTGAGAAATCATCTTGTTTAGGGAAGAAATAGACAAACACCTAGTTCTTTCGTAAACAAGGAAAAGTCCTGGTGCTTTTACTTAAGGCATATATTCTCATTTCTAATCAGGAAGGCAGACCAGAAGAAACTATTGAATGCAGCTGGTCTGAAAATTAGGGAAACGACATCTTGCTGACACATGTCTGTAAGCTCTTGATGATACTCAAGTCCATGCATCAAACCTCATAAACAGAGTCTGATGAGAGAAGTGATTGGGATCAAAATAGGAAAGGAACAAGAGGGCAGTTTCAGAAAGTGAAGGAATCATGTAGCTCTTCCAGTGGGAGTCCATGTGCAGATGGGGGTCCAAACCAGACCATTACCAAATAGAATGATTTTTACTATGGGATAATCACAACCACTTATGGTGTGCAGAAGAAGTAAGTCTTCTTGTTCCCACGGAGTTCCTTTAGTCCTCACATACTCTGAGAATTTCATCTCCTTCATCTTTCCTTCCTTGTTTTCTAGTTTCTTTTCTGTATTGTAGCTACCCCCAGAGGATCAGTTTTCTTGGTCTCCTTGATATTGCAGGAGTTTCTTTTCTTGATTCTGGGGACCTCCTGTAGGTCTCTAATGAGTGTTGTTTATGTCCCTTCTGATTCCTCAGTATAAACTAGCCCCAGGACAAAAGGAGCTCTCTTTTAACCTTATTCTAACACAATGGTGTTGAAGTACTACTACATACAGCACTATCCTTTTACTCTGCTCATTAGCTGGGAGACACATACATAGGACATATCATTCATCATGTCTTGTGGAACATAAGTTCTGGATGTATGTATTCATTCACTTATTAGTACGTATATAGCTAGCTTCACCATCTGTCAAGTACTCTGCTCTTTGGCAATACAAGCATAAAAAAACCCAGACATGGGCTCTGCCCACAATGAAATCTCTATGTAATGAGCAGACAGCCATTATTGAAGTAAGCAGACAAGTGTGAAATTTGCATTGAGGTGTTTCATAAAAGAAACTTATGAGAGCCGATAGTCAAAGACTGAGGTTAAGAATTTTTTTTCAATCATATTAAGTGAAGTAAGCCAGACTCAAAGGAACATAGGCTCAATGGTTTCCCTCATTTGTCATAATCAGTAGAAACCTTGGGCTCTAATAGCAGAGATTTGCAATAGAGCAAAACCTTGATACATAAGGCCATATAGTATGAAGCTAATTGAAAGGACCTCCAGGATATTGAAACAAAAGCCATAAAATGAATGATTGTTGTCCTTAATGTACTATGTTATCTCTCATCTCTTTTGCTGTCCCTTGGTTATCTCATATTGTTATAGTATCTCACTTTGTTATCTGATATATTGGATATATTTGTATTTGGTTATTTGAAATTGGATAAGGAAGGGGGGAAAACCAAGATGGGGGAGTGGGGAGGAGGGTAATGGGTACCAAGACATGTGAAAGGGTATCAATGTATGTGAATTAACGTACCTTATATCTGGCAAATATCATGTAACCCTTTTATTAATTACAATAAAAATATAAAAAAATTTTTTTCTTCTGGAAGGGGCTAGAATGTACATCTTTGGCTTTGTGGCATAAGTGTTCTTTGCTCTAACCATGCAACTCTGTTGAGGCAGTTATTGTACTTGTGTGTTGTGCGTAGTTTATAGACAACATGTAGACAAATGATGACAGCTTGGTTTTAATAAGACTCTGAGGTAGGCTACCTATGTTTTTACACATTACAAAATTACTCTTACTTTTTCCAACCATCTTAATCATTGTTGAACTATATATGATAGTTCATGGAACTGATTTGGGCCAAAATCAAGTGGGTTGGAAAGAGCTTTCCTAAAGGGAGATATTTACTATGAGATCTGAATCTGAAAGGGATGATCAGTTAAAGGTCAGGACAATTGTGGTGATGGTAGTGGTAGTGGAGGCTACCAGGCAAGAACTTCTCTAATATATTAATTATGGTTCCAGTAAAAGAGTACTTTTATAAGTGTATGTCTGAGAATTTCTGCCTCTTCACTAGGGGACCTTTTAGTCTAGGACTTGACACCACTGCTTTTGCAGGAGCTCAAGGGTGGACTTGCCTGAGGGCAAAGAGAAGATTGAATGGATCTCAGAAGTCCCTGTCTGCCATGTAATGCTACCATTATAGTTACAGGAGAATTGAATGCATTTTACCAAATGCTCAATGGGGAAAACGATAGCAGTAGAATTTAGTGGATGATGACATATAGTTCCTCTAGAGAGCTATGAAAACCTATTGATTCTCACTTCATAAAATGCTTATTTGAAAACCCTAATGTCTGTGAGAGCTTGCCAAGTGTTGTTGGTTTTGCCAGGAGAAACCCAAGTCAATAGTGGAAAATATTTTGGCATACATTTGAATACCCTCAAATATCTAGAAGTTTTGAACTGAGCAAAGCAGATATTCATAGGTAGCATTTGGCACCCCTTGTCCATTTATTTTGAATGTGAATATTTGCCCTTCCACATAAAACAAATAACACGAGTTATTTGTTGCTGTGGTTTTGAATGCAGGACAATTTTCTTCTGTGTCTTTTAAAGTCTCTTTCCTATGGTGGAAGAAAATTTTGACAACGCTTTGAGGAGTGTTTTTCCAACTATGTCTACCATGGGCTGTAGGATTACTTTTTTGTAGGAGGTGTATGTTGAGATGCAGGACAAGTTGAGAAAAGTCTTGGGAGAAGGCTGGAAGAATGCTTGGGAGAATGCTAGGAAGCCAGCTGATAAACCATGAGTGGAGAATTCCAGGAAAATGGCCATGGATAGCCCTAAAGCCCTAACAGAGTTTACCCTCTTTCTTTCTCTCTCTCTTTTTTTGTCTCCATCTATTTCTTTTATGTCTAGCTGTCTTTATACAGTACACCTCAGCCTTGAGTCAAACAAGAAAGAAATATACAATTAAAGTCTCTGCTCCTTTGTGCAGGGCTGTTGCTGAGTAAATGAATGATTTGGGTGCTTTTGTGGTACTTTTTCATTACACGTGTAGAGGAAGCAGTGTTCTTTAGACAGCCGAGTTATTTGCTGTAAATGGTATATTTATCTCACTTCCTCCAGTTGAGTTTAAATCCTTAGTTGGCCTCCATGTAAATCTTGCTTAAAATGATACAGCATTAAAGCTGAAGGGATGTTTTAGCTTGCCAGTGTGGGTGTTCTCATTTTCAGGAAGGGAAACTGAGATAGTAAGGCAGTAGCAGAGACAAGGCTGACACCTGCTTCAGGACTCTTTCTGGTCCGGCTTCTATTTGCCAGCCAGTGACTGCAATTCTCTGACATAGTATTGACTTTTCCCTTTCAATTTAATGTAGGCAAGGACCTTATAAGACATGATGGTAAAGAAAAGACAATTTACCTCCCAAGAACATAAATTAATGATACAATTCCTTCCATCTATTAGGGAACATGTGCTCATTCTCAAGGGAAGCAGACATAGGATCTGCCATTTGACTATGCAGAGAGAGGAGAGTGGAGTGGGGATGGGAGTATTGTACGGTAACCAGATATATGGAATCTCATAAGCAAACTGAACACAAGCAATAAAAAAGCTGCCTTTGCTCCCCATCTATATATGGCCAGAGGGAAGGGTAACCAGTAAGGGATTTATGGAGATTGGTTACTGGGGCTGCTTTCTAGGCTCCTTTATGGGGCATCTGTGGCAGGTCAGGCCCCAGCAGCTGTTGCTGAGGATGTTGGGTAAACCACCACCACCAAGTGTTTCAGTTTGTAAAATTTTTGGTTAATCTAAATAGAGGGTAAAGATTTGTTTTTCTTAAATCAGGTTTATTTTACTGGGTCACCTTAAATTTGAGGCATTGGTCTCTCTTTATTCCAAAGCCCTTGAGGGCTACACTGAAATTTTGGAGAATGGACAAAACAACTAAGAGTCTTCATGAGCCTTAAATGGATTGGTAACCAGAGACCATGGGACGATGCATAGAATTACCCAATCAGATTTAGGCAATCTAAGTAAGTTTCAGTTTCAGATAAACAATTATTTTGTTTATTTATTTAGTGCAGGGGTCTGAGATTAGGGCCTTGTATTTGCTAGGCATTTCCTCATCTCTCTTTACTTTCTTCATTTTTCCAAATAGGATCTAGCTGTTACCTGAGGACTTACCTTTAATCTTAGAAGACAGTCCTTCTACTTCTTTTTTCTTCATAGCTGGGATTATAGACATGAGCCACAGACCTCTGGCATAATAATGAATAATGTTTTTAGCATAACCATGTCTTTCAAATGTTACACATGCTTTTATTTACTAGAATAACCTGGAGATTTTACTGTGTGCAAATATGATAAAGATCAAAGACCTTGTGTGCGTATATTGGTGGATGAATATGTGTGGCTGTGTTGCCGATGTTTGAAGTTGGGGTTCACACTTATTAAGTAATTTCTTTACTATGTAAGTCATGTTCCCAGCCTAGAAACAAAGGTATGATTTGGGATGAAAATAGGAGGATCATTATTCTTAGGATAATTCAAACTCCTTGTCTCCCATAAGAGGTAAGTGAACACCCTTAGTTCTACAGCGGGAAAATGACAGACTTTGACTTTCAGTCCACTTTTTCCCCCTT